>NC_092140.1:83831594-84134625 GCF_043159975.1 Macaca nemestrina
TACTCCATAGTACTCAGCAGATCTTTCTACTGTAATATATATTACATTAGTACTCGTTTACCTATTTCAAATCCCTTCCAACATGTAGGCTTCTGGAGGTAGGGACTGTGTTTTATTTCTTTGGACTTCCAAAATCTAGCAAAGCATCGTTTTCTAAAAGTTTGTATAAGGACATGATCTTAAGAAGCTTTCCCACTGTTAGGAGCAGGTCTTTGTTCTTAGCGCTCCCAATATGGGGCAGGCCACTCCCAAGACGGGAGCCTTTTGTTCTCTGACCTGGGGTTCTTAGCCTCAAGGATTCCAAGGAATGGAACCTTGAGCCATGCGGTGAGTGTTAACAGCTCTATTAGAAGCTGTGAGTGAGGGAAGAGAACCGTGGAACCCAGCAACCAGTGTTCAGCTCGATTAGGACAAACCCAGGCACTTAGCCTGCAGGAACAAAGGAGAGCCTATAGCCCGATCAGGTGCGGCAACGGGCACCTCGCAGGATCAGAAACGCAGCGGACATCCTGCCAGATCTGGAGGGGTGGAAATCAGCCGCAGGTCTGCGAGGGCAGCAAACAGTAGTGGTGGACGGCAAGCGAAATTTCAGCTCAAACTGTAACAAACACCGACCAGAAGAGTATGCAGCTGCAAGATTTAATAGAATGAAAACAGCTTCCATACAATGGGAGGGGACCCAAAGGGGGTTGCCCACTCCCTGTTTGAATGCCTAGGTTTATATCCCCATCATTGTCCCTCCCCCTGTGCTCTCAGGTGATACATGATTTGACTATTTCTTTACCTCCTGCTTTTAGCTTAATTTGTATTTAGTGAGTATTTTACTACCTGATTGGTTGGGTGTTAGCTGAGTTACAAGCCCCGTGTTTAAAGATAGGTACGGTCACCTTCCCCAGCTAGGCTTAGTCCGCCTAGGAAATCCAGCTAGTCCTGTCTCTCGCCACCACTCAGATGCCTCTTGTAGCTCATATATGTGTACTATACTGGTGACTGAAATTATGTTTTGAAATGGGAAAATATAATGGACAATGCTAGTTAAACTTAATTAAGCATCTAACATATGGTCATGCTTCAAAATATCCTGGACAGGTAAATATATCCAAAAGTCTCATGGAAGACAAAGAAGATAAAGTTAAGTTAGGACCTTATGTCCGGTAAATTTCCTTAAAAAAAAAAAAAAAAAAAATGAAGATAATCCACAGGTTATGTGGAAAACATGAAAGAATAACTAATTTGTTAAACAAACATTAAGGAAAATAAACTTCCAATAAAAAGGTTAGGTAATTTAGCAAACAGGCTTGAAGGTTATTTCCCATCTCTGATGGCTCATTAATTAATTCAATAAATTACTCAGTGAGTATTTACTATGTGCCAGTCATGATTTTAAGCCCTAGGGATATATCAGACAAAATCCCTATCCTCGTAAAGGCACATTTCAGCAAGAGAGACAGACAACAAACAATATTAACAAGAAAAATATATAATTATTTTACGCGGTGATATGTGCTATGGAGAAAAATTAAGCAGGTAAAGAAGTAGGTGTGTGTTTGCATGGTGACAGCAACAAATTTAAAGTGAGTAGGGCAAGCTTCACTGAAAAAAATGACTTTTGGAAAAAAATTAAAGCAAGTAAAAGGATTCCTTAGATTTCGGACTAGCAATGGGAACAAGTTTAAAGGCCCTAAAGCACGGCTATGCCCAGTGTGCCTGACGAATAGCCAGAAGGCCAGTGTGCATACAGCAGGAAGAAAAAGTAGAAAAAATAGGCAACGAGGTCGAACAGGTCACAAGGGGAGCAAATCATGCTGGGCCTTATAGAGTCAACATAAAGACTAGCTTTTCTCTGAGTGATACATCATTGTTTTAAGCAGAGGCCTAAGATCATTTCAATTACAATTCTAAGGATCATTCTATTTGTCATGTGGAGAACAGACTGTAGAGGATGAAAAGCAGAGGCATGGGGATGAGTTGTAAGTCTATTAAAATAATCCATGAAAGAGATAGTGGTCACTTGGGCTAGAGTGATTAATGATGGAAATGAGGAAAGTGGTGAGATACTAGCTAGAGTTTGGAGGTAAGGCCAATAGGATTTGCTGAGAGACTGGATATGGAGTCAAAGTTACCGTCTTGAACAAATAAAAGAAAAAGAGAAGAGTCAAAGTTATTGTCTTGAACAACTAAAAGAATGACACTAACTGCCTTTTGCTGCCAGGACTGAGAGAGGTCTGTGGCAGAGAAAGGGGATGTCATGAACTCTCTTTTGGACTTACTTTCTAAAAATACGCCATGACGAGTATGATAAAGCCTAAGCGAAGCAGTATGAGAATTCCTAACACCTAGGGGGTAAATGGGGAGGTCTCATCTACTAATGGAAAAGAAGAATGAGCCGGTTTTGAAAACATTCATTCTTTGTTATCCTGCAGTGAGTTAATTCTCAAGGGTTAATCACAAGCAAATCACTTTCTGCTGAACTCAGTGTTTTATGCTGTCTTACTATTAGGTTCAATTTCCACAAAGAAAACTCTTGGAATTTAAACAACAGCAAGTGAAAAGGAGGAAAAAAGAGAGGAAACAAGAAAGACTGCTGGTAAATCAATCTAATTTGGGTAAGAGAGGTATTACACATGCAGATTAGAATAAGGAGGGGAGGAGAATTTACATTCAAGAAAAAGTGTCAGACACGATAAAATGACAATAACAAGAGAATTTTAAAAATTGTCCTGCCCTAAAATCTTCAAGTCAATATAAATTTCACAGACTTTCATATCTAAATTGAATTAATCTACATTAATATACCCTACACTTACCATTATTGTTCCATAGACAAAAAGCAAGTACATTTGAACTTCTCCCAAAACATGAATTCCCATGAAAGCTTTACCTTAAGCAAAAAAGAAAGGCAAAGCTAAATACATTTCTATTTGCTGTTTTTAAGTTGCTTAATTTCTCTTAAACCACAAGCAAACATTAGTATCTATAGCAAGACTAATGAGTAAATAAAAGAGCAAAACAACAAAACAAAATCAAAAGCCAAACATGTTAAGAAACAAAACTCTTAGGCTTACCCCAAATGAATGTTACTCCACTCCCCAGTATAATTAACAAAAAACTCCTCAAACTTCAATCTTCACTATAGATAGAATAATCTCTTTCACACTGTCAGAAAAGGTCTAGAATAAGCAAATAAATAATAAAAAGAATGATCTTTTAAGTACTGTTTTGCATTTACTCAAAATAACGGTGTGAATCATGGCTCTACTTTCTCATAATATAAGAAACTTTTGAGGTCGGGCATGGCAGCTCACGCCTGTAATCTCAGCACTTTGGGAGGTCAAGGCAGGTGGATCAACTGAGGTCAGGAGTTCGAGACCAGTCTGGCCAACATGGTGAAACCCCGTCTCTACTAAAAATACAAAAATTAGCTGGGAGTGGTGGCACATGCCCACCACTGGGCACATGCCCGCTACTGGGGAGGCTGAGGTGGAAGAATCGCTTGAACACGGGACGCAGAGGTTGCAGTGAGCCAAGATTGTACCACTGGACTCCAGCTTGGGCGACAGAGCAAGACTCCCTTTCAAAAAATAAAAATAAAAAAATATAAAAAGCAACTTTTTTTGTTCACATTAAACCAAAATGTGATTAAATGTGACTGGTCAGAAAATCTTGCCCCCGTCATCAACCATGTCCTTCCTGACAGCCTGGAGAGCACCTGGAGCCCCTGAACTCATCACAGGCTTGCCAAACCAGGTTGCATATTTGGCTTTAAGTTCTTGAACCCAGGTACATGGTGACAGTTAATTTTATGTGTCAACCTGGCTACACTATGCTTACCCCGTCAGTCAAACACTGACCTTGGGGTTGCTATGAAGGTATTTTGGAGATGTGGCTAACACAGATGGAGTTTATCTCTGATAATCTATGTGGGCCAATCTATATGGACCAATCATTTGCAAGGATTTAAGAACAAAATTGAAGTTTCTCTGCAGAAGAAGAAATGCTGCTTCAAGAATCTCATCCTATCTGAAAGCTCTCAGACTGTGGGCCTGCCCTACAAATTTTAGACTTGCCAGCTACAGCACCACAGCTGGTCCCTACCCTATGTGGCACCATGACATTTTTTCTCAAAATAAGCTCTCCCTCTTTTGAATCTGCTGGCTTTCAGTTTGGGAGCTGGAGCACTTGAGTCATATCCCCCCATCCTAGTTGACTCTTAATGACTCCTAGACACTCAGTCACACATTTCTCCCCTCAACGACTCTTAATGCATTTCTGTCCTTCTGCTTCACTACCCTTCATATAAAGATGTTATGATTGATCCCTGTCCCTAACACAGGAGACCACCTGCTATATATTGCTTCTCAGCTACTAAGAAGGAGGAAGAAACAAAACTATAGTAATCCTCTCTTACAGTTTTGCTTTCCATGGTTACAATAATATATTTCCAGAGAAAGAGAGACCATATTCCCATAACTTTTATTACACTATAGTTATTAGTGTTCAGTTGTATTATGTTACTGTTAATCTATTACTGTACCTAACTTATAAATTAAGCTTTATCATAATTATGTATATATAGGAAAAAACATTGTATATGAAGGGACCAGTACTATCCATGGTCTCAGGCACCCACTGGTGGTCTTGGAACATAGACCCCACAGATAAGACGGGGCCTACTACACTACAGACAGGCAGGAGGATTAAGTAAACATCCAACCATGAAAGAAGTCAATGTCAGTGTTATGGTCTTACCTATTTAAATATCACCACCTGACTACTTCCCAGCTTACTGCTCCATTGTGATCCCAGGTCACACTTCAAAACTTCCCTCCCTCACCATGCTATGAACCTCTAGAAGGCAAGAGGTAGGCTTCATTCACCTTTGTATTCCCAGTATATAGTATAGGCTAAATAAAAGTTAGCAGTTAATTGACTGCATGGATATATATGGATGGAGAGAGGGTAAAACAGACAGCTGCTGGCCAGCTGACTGAGTACTCTGCCTCTGAATCAGATTGCTTCTTAGAAAAGTAGAGGTAAAACTGAAGCATAGGGTCAAGGTTAGGCCAAGGAGGGAAATGTGAGGATACAGGGAGAGAACAAAGGTTAGATGTCGAATTCTGACTGAGATTCTGCCCTCAACTCACTGTTACCTTATGTTACTGCAATCTAGTCTATATGTGTGTTGGGAGGCAGGGGTCATCTACAAAATGTTAAATACCTATAGAATATGTTAAAAACAGACTAGGCCGGCAGAATATTTTAAACACAGATTAGACCAGACAACTTGTAAAATATGAAGTCAACTTACATCTATATAACATTATGGAGTCATTTCAAGATGATAACCAGGTAACAGGTTATTATCCTCACAGATAAACAGGTAAGTCAAAAAGAGACAAAAATTTCAAAGCCAAAACCAAATTGTAGTTGGAAAATTAAGCCAGAAAAAATATTTTAAAAAGACTTCAGCATTTGAAAAGAATTTGTTAGGATGAAAGAACTACAGTAGGCTCTATATCTTTGCTTTGTGGGGCTTGATGGCTGGCACATATGTCAAGTCTAGTAATGCAACTTCTGAGAATTGTTCTTTGGCCTGATGCTTCAGATACAGCTGCTCTCAAAGGTTGTCTTCTGGGCAGCTCAAGGTTCATTTGAGTCTAGGGGTGATATTCTTTAACTTACTCATCCCTGCCATTTAATTCACTAGTCCTAAATGTATCTCCCTTTTTTTTTTTTTTTTTTTGAGACTGAGTCTCGCTCTGTCGCCCAGGATGGAGCGCAGTGGTATGACCTCAGCTCACTGAAAGCTACGCCTCCCGGGGACAACCAATTTTTCTGTCTCAGCCTCCCGAGTAACTGCTACTACAAGCACACACCACCACGCCCGGCTAATTTTTGTATTTTTAGTGGAGATGAAGTTTCACCATATTAGTCAGGCTGGTCTTGAACTCCTGACTTCAGGTGATCCACCTGCCTCAGCCTCCCAAAGTGCTGGGATTATAGGCTTGAGCCACTGTACCCAGCCAAATTTATCTCTTTCAAGTTTAAATAGTATCCTTAGTTTTGTTTTCTAACATTTGAAGGAAAGGGCCTTTTTCACCCAACCAACACCTTTTATCATTTTATTATTGTAGTGAAATTTTTTTTTTTTTTTGAGACACAGTCTCACTCTGTTGCCCAGGCTGGAGTGCAGTGGCTGG
Source organism: Macaca nemestrina (assembly GCF_043159975.1). Taxonomy (NCBI): domain Eukaryota; kingdom Metazoa; phylum Chordata; class Mammalia; order Primates; family Cercopithecidae; genus Macaca; species Macaca nemestrina. The sequence goes on from NC_092140.1 coordinate 83,837,795, forward strand.
ATCTCAGCTCACTGCAAGCTCCGCCCCCTGGGTTCACGCCATTCTCCTGCCTCAGCCTCCCGAGTAGCTAGGACTACAGGCGCCCGCCACCGCGCCCGGCTAATTTTTTTGTATTTTTTAGTAGAGACGGGGTTTCACCGTGTTAGCCAGGATGGTCAAGATCTCCTGACCTCGTGATCCACCCGTCTCAGCCTCCCAAAGTGCTGGGATTACAGGCGTGAGCCACCACGCCCGGCCTGTAGTGAAATTTTAGTAGAATTTTTTGGCCAATGAATATCTAAAGTCCGGAATTAAGTTCTGAACTATTTTGCCTATGTCTTCAAATTACCCTTCCCTTGGTGTCCCCACCCGCCGACTCCTAGACACTCAATCACATACTTCTCCCCTCAATAAATTTATTTGTTGACCCTTTCTGGAAATTTTTCATTTCTGTTTGATTGCACGGAAAGGTGCACGCAAAAGCACACACACATTATTGTGGGGAAAAGAAAGAGATCAGCCTGTTACTGTGTCTATATAGAAAGAAGTAGACACAAGAGACTCCATTTTGTTCTGTATTTGAGATGCTGTTAATCTGTGACCCTACCCCCAACCTTGTCCTTGCAAGAGGTATGTGCTACGGTAACTCAAGGTTTAATGGATTTTGGGCGTGCAGGGTGTGTCTTTGTTCCTAGAAAAGCTAGGTATTGTCCAAGGTTTATCCCCATGTGATAGGATGAAACAATGCTGCTAAAAGGTTTATCTCTAGGCACAGGATTTTCCTTTAAACTTATTCATGTCACAGAGATCCTTGTTCTTATGTCTTACTGCTGATTTCCTCCCTAAAAACGATCCTATTGTCCTGCCACTCCCTGATCTTTAAGATGGTAAAGATAATTATCTATAAATACTAAGGGAACTCAAGAGACTGGTGCGGCGTGGGTCCTCTGTAAGCTGAGCGCTGGTCCCCTGGGCCCCCGCTTTTCTTTCTCTATACTTTGTCTCTGTGTCTTATTTCTTTTCTCAAATCTCTCGTTCCACCTAACGAGAAACACCCACAGGTGTGGAGGGGCAGGCCACCCCTTCACATTATAGGTACAGAAACACTATAATTTTATACAAAAAGATGTTTCTGTTTCATTTTCAATAGTTTCCACAGGATGTTTTGTTGACATTTCTGACTGTAATAATAAATTAAGTCAATGTCACAGAATCATAGAGTTGAAAAAAATGACAGAGAATATTAGCCAAAACCCATATTTTATGAGGAAGACACTGAGGGCCTGAGAAGTTACATGACTTGCAAACTGCAGCAACAATTATCAGTGTCTGCACCGGACTACAGCCCAGGTATCTACTTCCAGACCACAGCTCATGCCTTCAAGCAATAATCTGAAGTCACTCCCACACTCCCTTTAATGGATTATAAAAACTACACAAGATTGGCCCGGGCGCAGTGGCTCAAGCCTGTAATCCCAGCACTTTGGGAGGCCGAGGCGAGCGGATCACGAGGTCAGGAGATCGAGACCATCCTGGCTAACACGGTGAAACCCGTCTCTACTAAAAATACAAAAAATTAGCTGGGCGAGGTGGCGGGCGCCTGTAGTCCCAGCTACTGGGGAGGCTGAGGCAGGAGAATGGCGTGAACCCGGGAGGCGGAGCTTGCAGTGAGCTGAGATGGCACCACCGTACTCCAGCCCGGGCGACAGAGCGAGACTCCACCTCAAAAAAAAAAAAAAACTGCTCAAGATTTTTTCCACTGTGAGCTCACAATCAACAAAACAACCCTATCTGCCCATTCACAAAAAACATATAAAGTCTTGTACAACTTATTATTAGGTAGGTTTTTAAATTTTCTAGATAATACTGTATCATTTTTATTATCTTTTTTTTTTTTTTTTTTTTTTTTTTGAGACGGAGTCTCGCTCTGTCGCCCAGGCTGGAGTGCAGTGGCGCGATCTCGGCTCACTGCAAGCTCCGCCTCCCGGGTTCACGCCATTCTCCTGCCTCAGCCTCCCGAGTAGCTGGGACTACAGGCGCCCACAACCGCGCCCGGCTAATTTTTTGTATTTTTAGTAGAGACGGGGTTTCACCGTGGTCTCGATCTCCTGACCTTGTGATCCGCCCGCCTCGGCCTCCCAAAGCGCTGGGATTACAGGCGTGAGCCACCGCGCCCGGCCATTTTTATTATCTAACGTCAAGCTAGATCATAGCACCAGTCCTTCGTGTCCTTACTTCTCATAAGTCTTTATTTCATAAAATTTTCTTTGGTCTCCCTTCCCCCAGTCGTATTTTCTTTTTTTGTTTGTTTGTTTTTTTTTGTTTCTCGCTGTGTCGCCCAGGCTGGAGAGCAGTGGTGCAATCTCGGCTCACTGCAAGCTCCCCCTCCCGGGTTCACGCCATTCTCCTGCCTCAGCCTCCCGAGTAGCTGGGACTACAGGAGCCCGCCGCTACACCCGGTTAATTTTTTGTATTTTTAGTAGAGACGGGTTCACTGTGTTAGCCAGGATGGTCTCAATCTCCTGACGTCATGATCCGTCCGCCTCGGCGGTGGAACTGATGCTGGGAATACAAATTGGGACAATGTGTCTTGAGGTTACTTTCATCACAGGAGTCAACAACCTTAAATATACTAATGTCTTTAGGCTTAGTAACTACAATTCAAAAAATTTATCCTAAGAAAATAATCAGAAAAATCCATAATAAAAATCCATAATAATAATCCAAAGTGCTGGGATTTACAGGTGTGAGACTCTGCGCCCCGCCTCCCCAGTCGTATTTTCAATACTCCTATATTTAATATAAAAATTGAATAGCTTGATCAGTATGAAAATGGCATTACTAGTCCCTCTTTCAGCTTTTCTTCTGGATACCTTCATACCTTCAGTATGTCTGAATCTGTCATACCTTCAGTACACAGCCTGTTAATAATGAGAGGTATACATTTTGGCCAACAAATTGAAGTCTTACAAACTGTCAAAAGAATGATTCAATGAACAATCTCCTGAACTGATGCTGGGAATACAAATTAGGACAATGTGTCTAGAGGTTACTTTCATCACAGGAGTCAACAACCTTAAATATACGAATGTCTTTAGGCTTAGTAACTACAATTCAAAAAATTTATCCTAAGAAAATAATCAGAAAAATCCACAAAAACATTTAAGAAAAAATTCATCAGTGTGTTTTATTTGTGATACCAAAAAAAAATGGAAACAATCTGACTATCCAACAATGGGGGAATCATTAAATAAATTAAGGCACGTGTAAAATATGGATCGACAATTAAATATATTATTGAGGAATGTTTAACAACCATATGTTAAGTACAGAATAAAAGCAGGCTATAAAAAAAGAATGTTTTCATTAAAACATAGTCTTGGAATCATCAGACTTTAGAATCAAAGAAATATGAGTTTTGGCTCCTTACGTGTCAGCTCCATGACCTGCCCACGTTACATGACCTCTACGTGTTCCTTCATCTGTAAAATGAAGATGATGACTGTACCTAATTCCTTGGGTTGATATGAATTTTTATAAGTTAGGTCATTCATATACATAAACTAGTATATTTAACATGGGATAAACATTCAACAAATGGTAGCTATTACAATTACTACACATTACATAATCATTTCTTTTTAAAATCAGGGAGTAAAAATAAAGGTTATTTTAAAAAGAAAAATCTGGCCGGGCGCAGTGGCTCAAGCCTGTAATCCCAGCACTTTGGGAGGCCGAGACGGGCGGATCACGAGGTCAGGAGATCGACACCATCCTGGCTAACACGGTGAAACCCCGTCTCTACTAAAAAATACAAAAAACTAGCCGGGCGAAGTGGCGGGCGGCCGTAGTCCCAGCTACTTGGGAGGCTGAGGCAGGAGAATGGCGTGAACCCAGGAGGCGGAGCTTGCAGTGAGCTGAGATCCGGCCACTGCACTCCAGCCTGGGCGACAGAGCATGACTCCGTCTCAAAAAAAAAAAAAAAAGAAAAAAAAAGAAAAATCTTAGGAAGATCTCACCTAGTGAGATGGGTTTAACAAGTTTTAACTTCAGAAGGCAGAAAACCCTCTGACCTGTCTACTTTAAAATAAACTTTTAAAATGAATTCTTCCTGACATTCTTCATAAGAACAACTACATTGATCTTTGGTGTCTCCCTTTTTATCCTTGCACTTAAATCTGCACCCTGATCATAAAAATGATCCCACTGCGTCTCTAGCTGGCCTCCTTCCTATCAAGTACTCCGACAAGCTTTTATTATACTGACTTTGAAGTCTCTGGCAAGAACCCCTCAAACTCTCTTTTTCAGCTTATATCTGATGAACACTTTATCTGCAACATTTTGTAGTTTTGCTTATTTCTTTTTGTTTGGGAAATCATCCCCTTTAATGAAAGCTACTTTTACTCCCTTACAGCAAACCATTTTACTTTAAGGCAGTGGCTGCTACGGCCCGTCTGGAGTGGCCCCCACAAGGTCGCTTCCTGCAGAGCGGAAGGTGCTGTGGGAGCTCGGCATTCAGCAGAGCTGCCGGGAGCTGGGAACAGGCAGGAGGCTCCCCACCTACCAGCTCGGCAGGGTAGGAGCCAGTGCTCCCAGGCGCAGCTGCAGCTGCCCAGCTGCACTCTCAGGGGCCCAGGAAGCCCCCTGCCCCTGCAGGCTCATAAGTGCCTGCTCCTGCTCCCTGGTCTCTCCCCACTCCCGGCATCCACCCAGTGTGGGGCAAAGTTGTGGCTAAGCTGAGGCTCTGTCTCAACCCAGCCGGGCATGCATGCATGCACTAAGAGCGGTGCTGACAGGCCAGCCCCCTGCCACTTCGGCCCCCTCTAGACTTCGGGCACAAGCCCAGGAGGGAGGTCCAGCCAAAGGGCTGAGGGTAGCTTGGCACGGGCCTGTGGGCTCCCCGCAGCACCTAGAGCCAGGGTGCCGTGAAGGGCACGTTGGTGGCAGCAGGACGTTATGAGGTTCCTGGGCAGGAAGGGTTGGGTCCCCGTGGAACCCCTCCTTGAAGCTAGGACTGGCCTGAAGCCTGGGGACCAGGTTGCCAGTTCTGGGTGAAGTCCACCAACCAGAGTATGAAGTTAATTGATGACCGATTGGCCAATTGGATGGTGCTTTTTCCAGGCCTGCCCATGGCCACCCACGGACCAATCAACAAGCAGTTCCTCCATTCTGAGCACAAAAAAAAAACCTGCAGACTCAGCCAGACACGCTTACAGGATGACCTGCCTGCAGACAGGAGCTACACACTCCAGTCTCCTCTCTGTTGAGGGCTGCACTGGGTGTGGTGGTGCGACCTGTATTCCCAAGCTACTCAGGAGGCTGAGGTCGGAGGACTGCTTGAGCCTGGAAGGCCGAAGTTGCAGTGACCTGAGATTGCATCACTGCACTCCAGCCTGGTTGACAGCGAGACCCTCTCTCAAAAAAAAAAAAAAAAAAAAAGAAACTGAAAAACATTTTGTCCGATCACAATAAAAAAAAAGTAACAAAATAAAATGGAATCTGAAAAAAAGTCTTCAGATAAGAAGGCAGACTTTTAGAATCCAATTTTTAAAATGTAAAATTAAATTGGTACTTTGGACTGGACACAGTGGCTTACACATGTAATCCCAGCATTTTGAGAAGCAGAGGTGGGAGAATCCCTTGAGCCCAGGGGTTCAAGAGCAGCCTGGGCAACACAGCAAGACCCCAGCTCTACAAAACATAAAATTAAAAGAATTAGCCAGGCATGATGGCACACTCCTGTGGTCTCAGCTCCTTGAGAAGCTGAAATGGGAGGATCACTTCAGCCTGGGAAACTGAGACTGCAGTGAGCTATGATCACGCCACTGTACACCAGCCCGGGAGACAGAGCAAGATGCTGTCTCAAAAGAAATAAAAATTAAAAAATAAATTAGTACTTTGAAAACAATTATTTACAAATCAATACGGAAATTATTCACAAACCACATAATACATATAGAAATCTCTTAAGTACTATATAGTAACGAAGTCCTTGAATTAAACTCTAACATCACTGCAGCTAGGCATTATTTGGGGAGGAAAGTGCTATTTAAAGTACCATTCTTTTCTCCCTTGGTTTAGTTCTCTTCGGTTCTAATGCCTACCATATAAAAACTATTTTTTCAGTGTGGTGGTGATTGTTAAATTCTAGGTATTCCAAAAGGAAGTGAAAATCATTCTCCTGAAGACCATATTCAGTCCTTTAGAGGAATGAACATGCAATAATATTTCACCTTATACCCAGAGATAGGTTCTTTACTGTTCACTTGACCTGTACTAAGATTCTATAACAAACTTGAAATATAATGACAAATGGCAGAAAGGTTAATGAGTCCCTTTCTGGCCGGGCGCGGTGGCTCAAGCCTGTAATCCCAGCACTTTGGGAGGCCGAGACGGGCGGATCACGAGGTCAGGAGATCTTGACCATCCTGGCTAACACCGTGAAACCCCGTCTCTACTAAAAATACAAAAAACTAGCCGGGCAAGGTGGCGGGCGCCTGTAGTCCCAGCTACTCCGGAGGCTGAGGCAGGAGAATGGCGTAAACCCGGGAGGCGGAGCTTGCAGTGAGCTGAGATCCGGCCACTGCACTCTCAAAAAAAAAAAAAAAAAATGAGTCCCTTTCTCTCTACTTCCTTCCACAATCCCCTAGCAGCACTCTCTCTCCATTAGCAGTCCCTAACACCAGATATTGAAAAACAAAAATAAAGCCCAAACCAAACACACACAAATGCGCTTTACTGAAGCTTAGGGAAAAATTTTACTATCCTTGATGGACTGAAAGCAGCAGCCATGTGTACCAAGACAAGGATATCTTTTACTTTTACCTCATACAGGGAAAAGACAAAGGAATTGGGGAAGATTTGGGTGGGAGGATAAAAATGGATTAGGATCTGAAGTTATGACCCAGAATGACGCTCACCATGAGATCAAATGTTATATACACTGGACTCATTGGAGAAATGCCTGATTTTAGGACTGTGGCAGGAAATACACAAAATGAGCCTAGAGCACCATGTAGTGCCAGAATGCAAGGAAGTGCTCAAAAAACTCACCACAATGTTGGGGGTATGTCAAAGGTACACAAGAGTCAACTAAAAGAGATCCCAATGGCCAAAGATAAAAGAGCTTGAGCAACAAAATATAGTAGTGGATTATAATCCAAAGCATAAAATTAATATCCATGAAACCAAAGTAATATAAATAAGTAATAAATGGGAATAAAAGGACAAACCTCCCACAGAGAAGAATTCCAAATAATCCGACAGATTACTCTACACTTAAGGAGGGAGAGCATAACTCTCTATTCCTTAAATGTGGGCTGCACAAAGTGACTTTCTTTCACAAAGTGCAGTATGCAAATAAAGTTTACAGTTAAGAAAACTCAAAAACTACCACATCAGATTAGATCAACATCAATTGCAATAAACATGTTTATAGTATGTGCACTTCATATGATGTGATGAAAATGGCACTTCATTTTTCTTTCTTTCTTTTTTTTTTCGTGAGATGAAGTTTTGTTCTTGTTGCCCAGACTGGAGTGCAATGGCGTGATCTCGGCTCACAACAACCTCTACCTCCCAGGTTCAAGCAATTCTCCTGCCTCAGCCTGCCAAAAGTAGCTGGGATTACAGGCACGTGCCACCATGCCCAGCTAATTTTTGTATTTTTAGTAGAGATGGGTTTTGCCATGTTGACCAGGCTGGTCTCGAACTCCTGACCTCAGGTGATCTACCTGCCTCGGCCTCCCAAAGTGCTGGGATTACAGGCATGAGCCACTGTGCCCAGCATGGCACTTCACCTTTCTGATCTTCCTCCCAAAAACCTAAAACCCAGTCCAATCATGAGAAAAACATCTAAGAAATTCCAGTAGAGGGTATCCCACAAAATACCTAACCAGTATGCTTCAAACCTGTCAAGGTCATCAAAAATAAGGCAAGTCTGAAAAGCCACAAGGAGCCAAACAAGATGTGAAAACTAAATGTAATGTGGTACCTGGTTGAGATCTTGGAACAGAAAAAGGACATCAGCTAAAAAGCATGGGAATCTGAATCAAATATGACTTGGGTAATAATAATGTATCAATATTGGTTTATTTATTTATTTTTTTTTCCCAATAGGGTCTCACTCTGTCACCCAGGCTGCAGTGCAGTGGTATGATCATAATTCACTGTAACCTTGAACTCCTGGGCTCAACTGATCCTATCACCTCAGCCTCACAAGAAACCAAGACTACTGGCATGTGCCACCACAAATGACTAATTTTTAAAGTTTTCTGTAGAAATGGGGTTTCACTAGATTGTCTTGATATGGTTTGGATCTGTGTCCCTGAGCAAATCTCACTTTCAACTGTAATGCCCAATGTGGGAGGTGGGGCTGGTGGGAGGTGACTGGGTCATGGCGGCAATTTCTCATGGATGGTTTAGCACCGTCCCCTTGGTGCTATTCCTGTGATAGTGAGTTCTTTTTTTTTTTTTTTTTTTTTTTTTTTTTGAGACGGAGTCTTGCTCTGTGCCCCAGGCTGGAGTGCAGTGGCGCGATCTCGGCTCACTGCATGCTCCGCCTCCTGGGTTCACGCCATTCTCCTGCCTCAGCCTCCCGAGTAGCTGGGACTACAGGCGCCCGCCACCTCGCCCGGCTAATTTTCTTGTATTTTTAGTAGAGACGGGGTTTCACCGTGTTAGCCAGGATGGTCTCGATCTCCTGACCTCGTGATCCGCCCGTCTCGGCCTCCCAAAGTGCTGGGATTACAGGCTTGAGCCACCGCGCCCGGCCGATAGTGAGTTCTTTAGAGTGCGGTGGTGCGACCTGGGTTCACTGCAGCCTCCACCTCCCAGGTTCAAGGTATTCTCTTGCCTCAGCCTCCTGAGTAGCTGGGTCTACAGGTGTGCGCCACCATACCCAGCTAATTTTTGTATTTTTTAGTAAAGGTGGGGTTTTGCCATCTTGACCAGGCTGGTCTTGAACTCCTGGCCTCAAGTGATCTGCCCGCCTTGGCCTCCCAAAGTGCCAGGATTACGAGTGTGAGCCACCATGCCTGGTAACAGTACTTATTTCATCTCCAATAGCATAGAAATTATATTCCAAGAACATAAGACAGTGCAAATGGAATTCCTCAAAATAATACTCTATTTCCCTACACTGTGGATTAAGGGAATACTTAGCATTTCAAAAAGTGTTTTCTAACACTGCTTTAAGGAGACTGTGCTTTCAAATTTCTCAGTATCAGTAGAATTCAAAATACAGCTGAAAACAGATGTGTTGGTCCCAGGCCTAGCTGCATTCACCAATCAATTCCTTGGCTACTCTCTGTTCTGTTAGAAGAGCTAAGTCCTACAGGCTGTGTCAGCTGGCTCCCAGTAGAGTCAGACCAATGGGATGCGACGGTGAAAGACTGGACAGTGAAAACAAGGAAGAAACCACGGTATTACCACCCCTTCCTCTCCATCTTTAGCAACTGCTCCAGCAGCAGCAGTGGCTCCAGTTCCCCCTAAGCAGACATCCATGGTTCCACTTAATGCAGAGTGGTTTTGAAAAACACCAACTCCTCCCTTTGGCCCTGTAGCTCTAGGAGTGCTAGTGGTTCCTTGCTGTTCCCAATCTCTGGATTGCTTCACTATCCTGTTTTGCTTCTCAACAACTCCATTAGCTATGAAACCAATTCCTGGAATTACATTTCCCTTGTTTTATATATTTAAGTTATATGTTTTCCTAGTTAGAGCTTGACTGACATAATTAGAAAAGTTTAAGGGGAAAGAGAAACAAAGAGAATATTCTGAATAAGAGCAGAGGCAAGAAAGCACAGTACCTCTGGGATTCATCTACTTCTCAAATGTGTGACCTTGCACAAATTATTTCAGTGCTTTAAGCCTCAGTTTATTTGTCTACAAGTAGAGGGTTATAATAGTAATAGCATCTATACCTCCTAGGGTTATTATATAGACTAAATGAGCTCATGCATTTAAAACATTAGCATAAAGCCTGGCACAAAACACTTCAGCTATCATCACTATTACTGCCGCCATCATCTCCTCCTCTATACTCCCAGAGTACCGCCCACCGTAACGCATGTGATTCTCCTGAAGGCCTCCACTGATCATACAACTCCTACAAAACTAACTGCCTACCAATTTGGTCCACATTCCTTAACCTGCCATTTGGAGCTATCTACAGTCGTAACCCAACCTACCTTTCCTTATTTTTCTTCCTTGATATAACCCACATTTTAGAAAAACTTGTTTTTCTCTTTCTGGTTTCTTTTGAAAAATCAAATGTCTGGTAATAATGGTTTATTCAAATGATGTGCCTCCTTGAGAAAAGCAAGTGCTCTCATTTTGCTAGAATCATCACTCATGTAATACAATACCATTTAACCTAGTCATCCCCTCACTTGTTTCTGCTACCTGCCTAGCCCCTTTAAGCATCTGAATTTGCTACCTCTGCCTAAGATTTTTTTATCTTTTTAACTTAACTCATATTCTTCCCTTTTCTCATTCCCTTTTCTCAATGTTCAACTCATTCAACTCACTTTTCACAAAGTTTTCTGATTTCCCAAATAAGAAACAATGGCTCATTCCTATGAAATCAAGCATTTTATCCATATATCTCTCTTACAACACCTATGCCTTAGTCTTTCATTCACTTATCCTTGAAAAGACATTTACTAAGTATCTGCAACCTATCCCGTACTATGATTGGCCCTATAAGTCATTCTCAAAAGTGAATCAGACAGGATCTCCACTGCTGGGGAGTTCCCAGTCTAGGAGTCTAGGTTTAGTTTCTGGTCAAGTCCCTTGAGGAGAAAATGCATATTTCAAGGCCGGGCGCGGTGGCTCAAGCCTGTAATCCCAGCACTTTGGGAGGCCGAGACGGGCGGATCACGAGGTCAGGAGATCGAGACCATCCTGGCTAACACGGTGAAACCCCGTCTCTACTAAAAAATACAAAAAAACACTAGCCGGGCGAGGTGGCGGGCGCCTGTAGTCCCGGCTACTCGGGAGGCTGAGGCAGGAGAATGGCGGGAACCCGGGAGGCGGAGCTTGCAGTGAGCTGAGATCCGGCCACAGCACTCCAGCCTGGGTGACAGAGCGAGACTCCGTCTCAAAAAAAAAAAAAAAAGAAAATGCATATTTCATTAATCTTTGTATCCACTACAGCACTTAGGCTCAGAACCTTACCTAATAATGTATGACTCCATAAATAGTGTTAAATGGATGAATAAATAAATGAACAAAAATATGATAGCACTTAGAGAGCCTGTCTTTAATTGGGCATTTAAATTTGATCCAAATTTGCCTCCTAGAGCAACTGTTTTCATAAATAAAGTTTTATTGGAACATGGCCACATTTATTTATTGTCTATGTGTTCACTCTACAACAGTGTAGTTGTGATAGAGGCTATATGGTCTGCAGAGCCTGAAATGTTTACTATCTAACCCTTTACAAATTAAGTTTGCTATCCTCTGCCCTTGAGGGTGGCAATCTTGGTTTATTTATATCCTCCCATACACACTTAGTTTATAGCGTCCGTATATTTGGTGTTACCCAAAAATCTATTAAAATGAATTTAATTGACAAATTTTTAAAACAGAACCTATTTCTAAGTTGGAGATTGCCTATGTTATTGGAGATATTAATAAGCAATGATCAAAACTTGAAAAAGCACATCAGAAGTCGGAGTATTACACGTACTCTGATTACACACATATTTATTAGATGCTTACATTTTAGGCCTCTCTTGACTATTACAAAAGTCAAAGAAGCATAGTCTCATTTATCTTATTCTTTTTTTAATTCCTTAAGGCTGTCCGTTCATCACTCTATAACATTTCCCTAATCTACTTATCTCCAAGCTAGTTGGTTTCATTCGTTTGTTAATTTAATAATTCAACAAAAATTTATGAGGCAGAACAATCATGTGCCTGGTACTATGTTGGGAACTGAATGAGTATTCTTAAAACTTCATCCCCATCTATAAAGAATATCTAATTTTAGTTAAAAAGGCATATTTCAAAGAGAAGAAACATTAAAAAATGGCAGCAAATCAACAAATGGGCCGTGTCAGGTATCTGGTACCACTATCTGGTTTCAAATATCCACTAGAAAGTCAAAATAACAACAACAATTAAAACAAAAACAAAACAAAAAAAAACAGAAAAATCACTTCAAACGTTCCACTACCATGAATCAAAAAATTTCTGAAAACTGGGAAAACAGATCACTCCATCATAGCTGCTACAGCTGGAGGCAGAGGAAGAAAAGGCATCAAAATTTTTTACGAATTCCCTAAGGCATTTTATTCTCCATAAACAACATAAGCAGTAAATAACTTTTTAGATAAATATAAATTGCCTGAAAGTGTTATAAAATGCTAAATCTTCTATTTTGAGACTGAAAATTTGAGTCCAAGAAAAACAATCGTTGTATCAGAGGGAAATGAAGAAGAAAAAGAAGTATTCTTCCTCCTCACAAGAGAGGTGGTAGTTGTGATGGAGACAGGAAAGACGGAGACTATTCACTCATTCAGAAAATATTACTTAGCTTTTACCACATAAACATTTATTTGGCATGTGCCAGGACTTATGCTAAGTTCTGGGGAAAGAGCAGTGAGCAAGACAGACACAGACCCTTGCTCTCCCTTAGAGGTTAACATATAAGAGGACTCTACAAGGAAAAAATACAGGTGTCAATATATTAAAATCAAATCTCCATGTTTATTTATTAAGTTGCTCAATAATAACAGAATAGCTATTTCATAGACAAACAATTAAATGACTATCATGTGCCAATTACAATGCCAATCACAGATACAGTGTTTTCCCTGAGGACTTCACACCATAGGTGCTTATACTAATATAAATTATTTTGATGTATCTTAATAAACTATAATAAAAACTTGTGCAACTTCCTAAGGAAACACACAGTATAAAACAATTTTCTTCTACTAGGCAAGGGGAACTGGGGTCAGGGAAGGCTTCACAATGGACGTGTCTTAAAAAAAAAAAAATTAATAGGAGTTAGCCAGGAAAAGAATTTCAGAGAGAAGAGAAAGCTCTAGTAAAGTCACAAAACCATAAAATTTCATGAAGGAAACTTAATGTAACTATACTACAGGGTATAGTGCAATGGAGGGGATGGGAAATGTGGCTGGATATGTCATCTGATGATCAGTACATGAAGAGTCCTGTATAAGATCCTGAGAAAGGTTTATAGATCGTGTTAAACTCATAAAAAGGGATGGTATCATTAACAAGTCTGTATTGCAGAAAAATAACTGATGGCAGTGTGAAGTTTAAAAAGCATACAATACCAGAAGCAAAGAGACTTGTTTTTAAAGGCGATCACTACAGGCCAGAGTAGAGACGATAAAGACTAAGAGAATAGCAAGGGAAGGAATAGCAAGAAAACAATTACGGAGATGAGGCTAAGTGACTGATGAACTGAACCGTGGAGGTAAAGGAGAAAGTGGAGTTGATGATGGCACTAGTCAAGAAAGGGGAAAGAAGAGAATCAACCTGTTCAGGGAAGACTATAATGAGCTACATTTTAAATAAGCTGAATTTTCTATTTTTGTTTATGGTTCTCACTGGTAGACATCTGGAAATTCTTACTGACTCCATTCACTAAAAGGAAAGTTCTTCTCATTTCTTCCCATTCAAGAATAACATTCATTCATTCAACAATTTCTTTTTGGAATGTTTACCACACATCAGGCACCATTATAAATGCTAGAAATACGTATCAGAGAACAAATAAAGTCCCTGTCCATGAAACTTAACATTCTAGCCTTCTACTATGGTGTAAAAAACGGTAGGGAAGAATCAGTTAGGCTGGGGGCGGTGACTCACCTCTAAAATCCCAGCACTTTGGGAGGCTGAGGAGGGTGGGGATCACTTGAGGTAAGGAGTTTGAGATCAGCCTGGCAGACATGGGGAAACCCCACCTCTACTGAAAATACAAAAATTAGCTGGGCGTGGTAGCAGGCGCCTGTGGTCTCAGCTACTTGGGAGGCTGGCGCAGAAGACTCAGGTGAACCTGTGAGGCGGAGGCTGCAGTGAGCTGAGATCCCGCCATTGCGCTCCAGCCTGGGAAACAGGGCAAGACTCCATCTCAAGAAAAAAAAAAAAAGAGTTAAAAATATAGGTATACAGGGGCCGGGTGCGGTGGCTCAAGCCTGTAATCCCAGCACTTTGGGAGGCCGAGACGGGCGGATCACGAGGTCAGGAGATCGAGACCATCCTGGCTAACACGGTGAAACCCCGTATCTACTAAAAAAATACAAAAATCTAGCCGGGCGAGGTGGCGGGCGCCTGTAGTCCCAGCTACTTGGGAGGCTGAGGCAGGAGAATGGCGGGAACCCGGGAGGCGGAGCTTGCAGTGAGCCGAGATCCGGCCACTGCACTCCAGCCTGGGAGACAGAGCGAGACTCCGTCTCAAAAAAAAAAAAAAAAAAAAAAATATATATAGGTATACAGTACATAATCCATGTGATTACCAATGTAAGCTTCAAAGTATTGTTAAAGCATGTTTTAAATCATGTTATCATTACAAAATAGTAAAAGTACTGTCTTATTTTTGGAAATGAATGCCTGAAAATATGTGTGTTTGACAGGTTTTAGTTTTCACATATCAGGATTGTTTATAATGAAACATGTATGTGTCTAGTTTTTTTTTTTACATGTTACACTATCCTAATAATAACAACAGTTGTGAGGGTGGGAGGAGGGAGAGCATCAGGAAGAACAGCTAATGTATGCTGGGCTTAATACCTAGGTGATGAGACGATCTGTGCAGCAAACCACCACGGCACACATTTACCTGTGTAACAAACCTGCACATCTAGCACACGTACCCCTGAACTTAAACTAAAAATCGAAGAAAAATAAAAATAATAGGAGTTACAGTTTTCAGGAAAGTAATGAAACTAAATGACTACCATTTCATACAAACTGAGTTTTGTTCAAACTGCTTTAAAATTTGATAATCTCCTCTTAAAGTTTCTTTTCTACTTTTCCATGAGAAACAGCTTTGCTAGTGCAAAGTTTGATCACGACTTCTAGTAAACCATTAATTGTAAAATGCTATTTTATTCAAGATGCTACATAGATATTTTGCCTATTTTTAAAAATTATTTTAATCCTTTAAACAGGCTACTGAGGCCGGGCGCGGTGGCTCAAGCCTGTAATCCCAGCACTTTGGGAGGCTGAGACGGGCGGATCACGAGGTCAGGAGATCAAGACCATCCTGGCTAACACGGTGAAACCCCGTCTCTACTAAAAAAATACAAAAAACTAGCCGGGCGACGTGGCGGGCGCCTATAGTCCCAGCTACTCGGGAGGCTGAGGCAGGAGAATGGCGTAAACCCGGGAGGCGCAGCTTGCAGTGAGCTGAGATCCGGCCACTGCACTCCAGCCTGGGCAGCAGAGCGAGACTCCGTCTCAAAAAAAAAAAAAAAAAAAAAAAAACCAGGCTACTGAACACTAGTTCTTAGTTTCAAAAGGGAAGTTTACCTAAGAAAAAGTTATTTAATAAATATGACAAGATATATTTATTTCTTTTTGATTTTTCTTTTTAGAGAGACAGAGGTCTCACTATGCTGCCCAGCCTGGGTCGCGAACCCCTGGGCTCAAGTAATCCTTCCACCTGACCTTCCAAATTGCTAGAATTACAGGCATGAGCCACCATGCCCAGCCCAAGAAGATGTATTTCATAAACCTTAAAATGAATTACATTTCTAAAATAGCGTGAAAGTTTTTTTCTTTAACTCACTGACAAACATTATTTTCTATTTTCAATAAGATTACCAAATACGCCCCACACCTAGGCCATCTTTTTTCTTTCCTAATATTTACCTTTTGTCAGCTTCTCACTGCTTTTAGTACTTCCAAGTTGCCTAAAGTTGTTATCAACAATCTTCTACCTCATTATTTGTCATTGCCTGGACCAGGAACTCCCAAAAGAAGCAGAACAACCCCTAAGGGCCATTCTGAAAGTACATGAGGCCCTGTTTGGTTGCACAATAATTTGAATAGAAGGGAGGGTATTTGGTGGATGGGGGACTATTGATCCTAAGAAGTCCTAAAATACATGAGACAATCCTGTATAACAAAGAACTGTTTGCATCCCTCGATTTTAAAAGATTAAGTAGGTGAAAAGTTTATGATAATCTTAGTCCAGAACTTTATTATATATAAATATATCATTATTACACTGTTTTAGTACAGACTGAATCTTCCACAAGTGCAAGTGCCATGTAAATTGAGGGAGATTCCACTGTTTTGTTCAAATTTTTACCAGAAATTGTTCGCCATTTAGGAAAAATAAGTTTGTAAAGAACGATGGTCCCTCTGCTATTTGAAGAGCCAATATAATAATTTGATAAACAATTTGCATTGGTAGCTGTCACACACACAGTGATTCTATGAATTGGTGCAATATGCCAGCAACTAATAATTACTCATTATGTTTTCTAATGTAGTAATGTCTAAGTATTTACATATTTAAATTGTAGACATGTTAACATGTTATTTTTTTTTTTTTTTCAGACAAAGTCTTGCTCTGTTGCCCAGGCTGGAGTGCAGTGGCGTGATCTCCGCTCACTGCAACCTCTGCCCCCTGGGTTCAAGCAGTTCTGCCTCAGCCTCCCTAGTAGCTGGAATTAGAGACATGTGCTACCACACCCAGCTAATTTTTGTATCTTTAGTAGAGACAGGGTTTTGCCCTGATGGCCAGACTGGCCTCGAACTCCTAATCTCAAGTGATCCGCCCGCCTCAGCCTCCCAAAGTGCTGGGATTATAGGAGCAAGACACCGCACGCAGCCTGTAGACGTGTTTTCTAATAAAATATTTCACCTTTATGTCTCAATTAAAGCATTATATTGGTTATTAAAAGTTATGTTTATAGGTAGATTTTATTGTCTATGAATCTGACTTCAGGATTTCAGGGTATTACAGGACTCAGACAGTTTGAGAATCACTGGCCTACACTTTAGCCTTCATGCACCTGGACTACTAAAGATGCTTCCTATCTGATACTCTGGATTCTGTAAACTCTCTCCTCTTCCAAGTAAAAATACCTACAGATGTAAAAATCACCAATATTAGTTCTATCTTCCAATTACCACAGCTCCCAACTACCTTGAAAGCCTGATACTGGGATTTTTACAACTCTCCACAAAAGGATTACTTCTGCCTAATCTTGTTCAGCTATATCATACACTGAATACTATATCCAGAAATCCTTATTTCTAAGGAGTCAGCAAGTCATAGTGGAAAAGGTGTAGCATTTGGAATCACAGATCTGCCACTTACCAGGGATGATCCTGGACAAGTTAATTAAAACTTTCTAAATCTCTATTGCTTCATTTTTTTTTTCTTTGTTGGAGACAGGGTCTAGCTCTGTCTCTCAGGCTGAATTGCAGTGGTGAAATCATAGCTCACTATAACCTCAAACTCCTGGGCTCAGGTGATCCTCCAGACCCAGCCTCCCAAGTAGCTAGGACTACAGGCTCACACCACAATGCCCAGCTGATATTTTTCATTTTTCTTTTGCAGAGATGGCGTCTCCTATGTTGTCCAGGCTGGCCTCCAACTCATGGTCTCAAGTGATCCTCCTGCCTGGCCTTCCTAAAGCGCTGGGATTACAAGCCTAAACCACCACTTGGGCAATTTTTCATATTGAATGTTGAAATATTACCGTGCAACTGTGCATGTATCAGGTTAAAGATAACACATCGTTAAAATTAAACCCACCTGTTTCTCTTGTTTAACATGGCTACAGAAACGTAAAAATACGTATGTGGCTCACAATATGTTTCTGTTGGACACTTCTCTGTTAGACCCTTCCTTTTTCCACCTCTACGGTTCATCCTGAATACACCACTTGCAGTTTCCAACAGAGCCCTGTTTCTGTGCTGGAGACTCTGGAGATAGTATTCCTGGTACCTGAAACAATTTTTCCCCTTCTCTTTGCTGAATGAACTGCTTTTATTCATTCAGATCCTAATTTTTAACTACAGCTTTCTCCAAGAAGCGTCCCTGATCCCACCACGTCCCCTGCAAGACGGTATTAGGGCCTCCTATGAGATAAGAAAATCCACATACAGCACTTATACTGTATTTGCAATTGCCTATTTTCTGGTTTGTGTCCCAGACAAGACTGGAAGCTCCTTGAGGAGACAGATCCTCAGAACTGCTGCTCCGTCTTCCACGCCCAAACGTCAAAGCCAAGCACAAGGCGGTCTCTCCACGGAACAAATGAGCGCTAGGGAACAGACGGTGAGCGAATGCGGGGGAGTACAAAGGTTCAAGGGTGAGGCGGTAGAGGGCAAAAGCAGAAACTACAAGGGAGCCAGACGGGGGTGGGGGCCGCTGGCAGCACTCACCAGTCCCTGCTGGTCGACGTCGGCGTCGGGTCGTTTAGCCGAGGGCTGCAAATACTCAGCGTAGCGCAACCCCTCGCCAACTGGGGCGATGACACCACGGGCAGCCATGGCAATGCGGCCCGGAGACGCAAGGCGCCGCGGCGATGACTACGAGGCGGCCTTAGGGACAAACTAGTTAACGCGGTTTCTTCTCGCAGATCCAGTGCACTCTGTGCTCGCAGTGCTGTTAAAGGCGAGGGTCCCAGAAGCTACCCTTCTCACCCGAGCTGGGCAGTGTGTCCCGTGCAAGCTCGGGGTCAGATTCCGAAAAAAGCCAAGGGCACCGGGACGTTTTTGAATCACAGTCGCAGGCGCAGAGCCAACGCTGACCCTCAGGGAGCTTTATATACTTGGGCCTTGCCCCTCCCCAGGCCTCCCTAGGGGACTGGGCTTAAACCCTGTGAACTGATGTTGGTCGAATCAGATGCCTGGCCATTGAGCTGGGAGTCTAGCTGTAGTGCCTGAGGGTGGGCTTGCCTGAGATTTCCTGACCCCCTTCCGGGCAGCCTTTCTTCCTACCCTCAACTACTGTTCGCACTTCTGTTTAATGCCACAGTTCTCCCACCCCAGGAGAGAAATTGAAGAGACAATTTGCTTACACCACCCCCAAGTAAATGGCTGTATTTAAGGTGAAATTACGCAGAAGAAAGTTGTGGCCCGGCGCGGTGGCTCACGCTGTAATCTCGGCATTTTGGGAGGCCGAGGCAGGTGGATCACAGAGGCCAGCAGTTTGAGACCAACTTGGCCGACATGGTGAAACCTCGGCTCTACTAAAAATACAAAGGTTAGCCAGGTGTGGTGGCGCATCCTTGTAATCCAAGCTACTCAGGAGCCTGAGCAGGGAAAGAGAGTTGTAAGCAAGTCTGTAAATCTTACTCTCCCTCAAATGAGTTTGTGCTGATTTGTATATATAAAAGCCCATTTTATTATTAAGGTTTCTTTGTTTTTGTTTTGTTTTGTTTTGTTTGAGACGGAGTCTCCTTCTGTTGCCCAGGCTGCATGCAGTGGCACGATCTCTGGCCACTACAACCTCTGCCTCCCGAGTAGCTGGGATTAAAGGCACGTGCCACCACACCTGGCTAATTTTTGTATTTTTTAGTAGAGACGAGGTTTCACCGTGTTGGCCAGGCTGGTCTCAAACTCCTGATCTCAGGTGATCCGCCCGCCTCAGCCTCCCAAAATGCTGAGATTATAGGCGTGAGTCACCGCGCCTGGCTTCCATCAAGCTTTTTAAAGCAAAAATTAACCAGCAGTTGAAGCTTATGGTGTTTTCCAACTCCTGTACCAACTTGGCAGCTCTGTTGCTCCTTATACCCTTTGCAGAATCAGTTGACAGGAAGAAAAATCTTTATTTTTGTTTTCTATTCCTGAATTTAAAGTTTTGAGGGTCTATTAATTTGTTCACTGAGTTAATATTATTAGCATGCCTAAGAAGTTAGGTCCTAGAGGCCGGGCGCGGTGGCTCAAGCCTGTAATCCCAGCACTTTGGGAGGCCGAGACGGGCGGATCACGAGGTCAGGAGATCGAGACCATCCTGGCTAACACGGTGAAACCCCGTCTCTATTAAGAAATACAAAAAACTAGCCGGGCGAGGCGGCGGGCGCCTGTAGTCCCAGCTACTCGGGAGGCTGAGGCTGGAGAATGGCGTGAACCCGGGAGGCGGAGCTTGCAGTGAGCTGAGATCCGGCCACTGCACTCCAGCCTGGGTGACAGAGCGAGACTCCGTCTCAAAAAAAAAAAAAAAAGAAGTTAGGTCCTAGAAATTTACAATCTTGTAGGGAAGATAACACTGACACAGAATAATAATAATACATACCAGAACATGAGCACATGCATTGCACAGCACTATAAAGAGAACTGGACTGGGAATGAAACCGCCATTGCAAAATTAAACCCAGAAAGAGATCTGGCCCAATCAACACCATCTTGCTTCTAACCTCCAAGCTGTCTTGTTCATTCCTGGCTGTAGGCCGAACTAACTTTGGGAGGAAAGTAATTCATAGTTTATAGTTTGAAACAAAGATGACAAAAGCCCTTTCCCAAAACAAACCTCCTTCTTGCCTGGGGACTAGACTGCCTTTGTAGGACTAACAAATTAGCCACAAGATTAGAAATTGGGATTTAGGAGTGATGCAGCTGGAGGCTACAAGATTCTGACCCTCCCCAAATTGTTGCTGGAGCTAACATCACTATTGTAAAAACTACCACCAGTGCTTGAGATATCTTGCAGGCCCTGCACTTGATGGATCAGCTGGCATCGCCCAGATCAATAAACTGGCTCATCTGATCTCGTGGCCCCCACTCAGGAACTGATACCACAAGAAGACAACATGCACTCCCTATGATTTCATCTTTGACCTGGTCAATTAGCACTCCCAGCTCACTGGCTTCCCCCTACCCACCAAGTTGTCCTTAAAAATTCTGCTCCCAGCCAGGCGCGGTGGCTCACGCCTGTAATCCCAGCACTTTGGGAGGCCAAGGCGGGTGGATCATGAAGTCAAGAGATTGAGACCATCCTGGGCAACATGGTGAAACCCCATCTCTACTAAAAAATACAAAAATTAGCTGGGCGTGGTGGCACACACCTGTAGTCCCAGCTACTCGGAGGCTGAGCCAGGAGAATAACTTGAACCTGGGAGGCAGAGGTTGCAGTGAGCAGAGATGGCGCCACTGCACTCCAGCCTGGGTGACAGAGTGAGACTCCGTCTCAAAAAATAATAATAATAAATAAATAAATAAATAAATAATTCTGATCCCTGAATGCTCTGGGAGACTGACTTGAGTAGAATGAAACTCCAATCTCCCACACAGCCAGCTCTGCGTCAATTACTCTTTCTCTATTGCAATTCCCCTGTCTTTATAAATTGGCTCTGTCTAGACTGCCAGCAGAGTAAACCCATTGGGTGGTTACAGGAATAAGGAAGAGGTCTGAGTTCTAGTGTACCTCCATTATTTTCTGGGCTTGGATAACTGAACATGTCCATTAACATCTCCAAATCTTACCCATAAAAGGAGAATAACATTTGTCCAACATTCTGACTCAGGGAAGTTGTGTAAACAAACCTCAAAGAGCCAATCCTTCAAGATGGATCCCAACTGGCTAACTAGGACTAACTTAAAATAGAACCAAACCTTCCTTTTACACCGAAATCTGTGGCTCTCAGGTTTGCAAACTGTTTATTGGGATAGTCTCTCTCCTCTAAATTACTTTTCAGAAAACTTTTCGTTTACATAAGGATAAAGAAAACAAGAGGATATGAAAGCAATTTGTATAATGCACTTATGAAAAGAGCTACAACCATAATGCTCTCAGAGTTTACAGGAGGGAATGGCCACTTTTAATAGGGGTCATCGGAGAAGGTTTAGTGAAGACTTAGCCATTGAGATGAGGTAATGAACAATGGGTAAGATTTTTTTAGATGGAAGAGAGGAAATGCCAGACATTTCAACTGGAAACAAATGGAAGGAAATGAAAAACGGTGATTCACAGGACTGGGTAAAAATTACTCCAGGACTCTTCAGAAAAATAATCTCATTACAGAAATTAATTTTTGTTAGACAGACCCACAACTATGAAGGACACTAGTAACCTAAGCAAATGAATTGGATCAAGGCCTACAGGTCATTCTTCCATTCATTTATTTATTCAATAAATATTTATTGAGTATCTGTTAGGTATGAGGAACTATGCTAGGCATT
The DNA here is from genome assembly GCF_043159975.1 of Macaca nemestrina. Taxonomy (NCBI): domain Eukaryota; kingdom Metazoa; phylum Chordata; class Mammalia; order Primates; family Cercopithecidae; genus Macaca; species Macaca nemestrina. Next base: position 83,859,893 of record NC_092140.1, read on the forward strand.
GGACCTATAGAGTCAAACATACAAATAAGGTCTCTGATTCCTTGGAGTTTGGAGTACCCTAGCCGCTGGGCCCTAGCAGTAGCAGGCTGCTGGCCTGGAACAAATGAACAATTAGAGCAAGACCCAGGTTAGCTTCAGCTCCTGTTAGGGCAGCTACTGTTCCTGCTCAGGGACTGGAGAGAAGCTTTCAGAGCAGAAGCCAGGAAAAGGGGGAATAGAAGAAGTGGGAAGGGGAGAATATAGCAAGGTGGAGGTGAGGTGGACTCAGCAGGGTTGCATCTCAGCTCAGACCCCAAACTATTGAGAGCAGATGGCTGGCTGCTTATAAACTTGACTGATCTCATTCCACCGCTGCCTCAGGTATCCACTCCTGCAGATGTAGCCAATTTTAAAGAAAAATTTCATCCACAAAGATTACTCAGTTCCCAGTCCTTGGTTCTTTGGTAAATTCACCCTCCTCAGGAAAGAAAGGATGGAAAAAAGGGCAATGAAGTCCTTTCCTCTTCCCAACAAGGATCTCTTCCTGATTTAGCTGAACTCAATTTTCTGGCTTCTTGAGAACAAAGAAAAATATTTTTGTGAAACCCAAAAGGGAGGACACATTAAATTTTCACTGGCCTACTTTTATTAGTTATGCCACTTCAAAGACAGATTCCATTATGTTCAATAGACTTTGTAAAAGAAAGGCAGATTGCATTGGTAGTATGTCTTCGAAACATCTCAGTGGAAAATGTTCTAAAAATTTATTGTTTGAAAGGACTTTTGACAAAGACAACTGACCTCTCAGTGCCTCAGTTTCCTCATTAGTAAAGTAGGTGATAATAATAGCACTCCCTTGTGCGAATTAAATGAGTTCACTTTTTTTTTTTTTTTTTTTTGAGACAGAGTCTCGCTCTGTCGCCCAGGCTGGAGTGCAGTGGCGCAATCTCGGCTCACTGCAAGCTCCGCCTCCCGGGTTCACGCCATTCTCCTGCCTCAGCCTCCTGAGTAGCTGGGACTACAGGCGCCCGCCACCGCGCCCGGCTAATTTTTTGTATTTTTAGTAGAAACGGGGTTTCACCGTGGTCTCAATCTCCTGACCTTGTGATCTGCCCGCCTCGGCCTCCCAAAGTGCTGGGATTACAGGCGTGAGCCACCGCACCTGGCATGAGTTCACTTTTGTAAAGCTCTTAGAACAGTGCTTCATACCTAGTAACTTCTACAAAATTGTTAGCTACTATTTTCTTTATATTACCTCTTTCACCAATTTATTTCTTCGTGTATTTTCTCTCACTAGCTCTGCCTCATTCTCCCAGCAGTTGTGTTGACCCCAACCAATTGTCTTGTCTTCGAAATTACAAAATCGGACTAACATTGCATAGTGATAAAATATAATTGTGGGAGAGGAAATAGTTGTTTTTATGAAAATGAAATTAAATGCCTTGGAAAGATTTAATGAAACAAGTTATTTTTAAAAAGCTGTTGGCCGGGCGCGGTGGCTCAAGCCTGTAATCCCAGCACTTTGGGAGGCCGAGGCGGGCGGATCACAAGGTCAGGAGATCGAGACCACAGTGAAACCCCGTCTCTACTAAAAATACAAAAAATTAGCCGGGCGCGGTGGCGGGCGCCTGTAGTCCCAGCTACTCAGGAGGCTGAGGCAGGAGAATGGCGGGAACCCGGGAGGCGGAGCTTGCAGTGAGCCGAGATCGCGCCACTGCACTCCAGCCTGGGCAACAGCATGAGACTCCGTCTAAAAAAAAAAAAAAAAAAAAAAGCTGTTGAATGGTGAGCATGGGAAGAGAATCACAAACACTGTCTATGATTCTATACTGTTTGCTTTTAAAATGTCTTGCTCCACCTTCGTTCTAAACAAACTCAAGTTAGGAATCAGAGGATGGATTATCAGCATGGAAGAAATCCAAGGCAGAACTGAACCAGAGGACCCACATCCAAGTAAAAGGCCTTGGCCCTGCAGCTCTGCAGATACACATAGAGTACATGAATAGATATACAATATGTCTGTTGTGACACTAAAATTTCATGTGGGTGGGTAGAGGGAGTGTTATTAGGGAAAAAGTCAAAAAAAGCTTTTGGGTGGAGATAATGAAGAAAACAAAGGTTGAGAAACAGTGATGTATATATGACGTAAAAGAAAAAAATGGTTAAAGTTGTCAGGTGTGGTGGCTCATGCCTGTAATCTCAGCACTTTAGGAGGTTGAGGCAGGTGGATCATGTGAGGTCAAGGGTTCGAGACCAACCTGGCCAACATGATCAAACCCTATCTCTACTAAAAATACAAAAGTTACGGGCCAGGCATGATGGCTCACAGCTGTAATTCCAGCACTTTGGGAGGCTGAGGCGGGTGGATCATGAGGTCAGGAGTTCAAGACCAGCCTGGCCAAGATGATGAAACCCCATCTCTACTAAAAATACAAAAAATTAGCCAGGCATGGTGGCGGACTCCTGTAATCCCAGATACTCAGGAGGCTGAGGCAGAGAATGGCTTGAACCCAGGAGGTGGAAGTTGCAGTGAGCCGAGATCATGCCACTGCACTCCAGCCTGGGCAACAGAGCAAGACTCCGTCTAAAAAAAAAAAAAATTAGCTGTGTGTGGTGATGGGTGCCTGTAATCCCAGCCTCTCGGGAGGCTGAGTCAGGAGAATTGCTTGAACCCAGGAGGCAGAGGTTGCAGGGAGCCGAGATCGCGCCATTGCACTCCAGCCTGGGTGACAAGAGTGAAACTCCGTCTAAAAAAAAAAAAAAAAAAAAAAAGGTTAAAATATGTATATTGTTGTGATCTCAGATTTTAATTGGTTTTTCAATTAACCCACCAACCACTATCCTGGTCTGGTCAGAAAAGAGACTGGCTTTACTGTATGACAAAGTGCAGTGGGCACCAAAAACAGGCCTGAAATGTTCATAGAAGGAGTCGGAGAAGTCAGCATCAAGATGACAATGAGAGGATGAAAACAAATTTGCTGAACTGATAAATATGAGGCAGACTGGGAGAAGCAAGGTGTGAGAAAGCCTTGTATGTAAACAATACTAAAGTCATTCAGTTTTGCTAAAGTTTAAAGCATAAAGAAGAGACTGAAGATGGATGAGGGTGGACAAATAACCAGACAAAGGCCAAGTATTGAACAGCTTTATATAATAAGCAGAGGTATTTAGATTTTATCTCATAGGTGAAAGCAGGACATCAAAAACTGTTGAATCTTGCAGTGACATGATCAGATCTACATACTAAGAAGATCATTGTGGCAGCAGTGTAGTGATAGGCCAAAGCAAAAGGAGGGAGATCAGCTAAAAAGTTATTGCAATAGTCGGCCGGGCGCGGTGGCTCAAGCCTGTAATCCCAGCACTTTGGGAGGCCGAGGCGGGTGGATCACGAGGTCAGGAGATCGAGACCATCCTGGCTAACATGGTGAAACCCCGTCTCTACTAAAAAAATACAAAAAAACTAGCCGGGCGTGGTGGCGGGCGCCTGTAGTCCCAGCTACTCGGAGGCTGAGGCGGGAGAATGGCGAACCCGGGAGGTGGAGCTTGCAGTGAGCCGAGATCGGGCCACTGCACTCTAGCCTGGGCCACACAGCGAGACTCCATCTCAAAAAAAAAAAAAAAAAAAGTTATTGCAATAGTCTAAGAGATGCTGAGCCCTAAACTACAGCACTGGCAGAAGATATGGCAAGGAGGAGTATAGTGACTTTGACTGGATTCTACCCCATGTTTAATCCCTCTTGGCCCCACCTACTATGGACCCATCCATTGACTTTGTTCCCTATTCTCAGGGTAGCCCCTGATTGACCTAAGCCAACCAATGCATCCCATCACTCTAGCCATGATGTCTGTTTCATGCATGGACACCTTGCCCTTCTGGGACATTGGGATTATAGGAAAGGTTTGTTGGTTATTTCTGGGACAGCAGCTCTCTCTTTAGCTGGACATGAACAGAGAAGCGTGAAGCACTAATTGTGGTTGGCAGTCATTTGACAACCATAAACTAGGATGACTATTTAATTTATCATCCAAAACGAGGTCACATTTGAAAGAAACATAGTGCTATAAATAATTATGTTAGGACAATAGATGTAACTGAGACTGTCTAGCAAACCAGGATATGTGGTCCCTATACCATGAGAAGAGATGGCCTTAGGATAAAGCAAACACCACTGAAAGCCATGAGGAAATTAAAAAGAAACTGAGTCCTTGATGATATTGTTGACTATATGAAGCTTCACTTGATGGCTACCCCGTTTCTAAACTTTTTAGTTATGAGAGTAAAAATTTCCTTTATTATAATTTTTTAATTGTGCATTTAAAATTGCAAGCATTGAAGAAGTTGAAAGAATAGTATAATGAACTCTCATATCTCCCAAAACCAGTTTCAACTATTTTCAAGATTCTGCCACAATTCTTCATTTATTTTCCTTTTTCCGATTCATTATTTAAAACGCATCAAGAAATTTCACTCTGGACATTTCAGTGTGCATTCCTCCCAAATATGGACATCTCTGACATAGCTGCACCATTGGGACATCTAACAAAAATTACTGATCACCTTTTGTGTCATCTAATATCCAAGTTTCATTGTTACAGAAAACTTTTAAATAGCTAGTTTGTTCACCTCAGATCCAAACAAAGTCCACACATAGCAGTAAATGGTTGCTATAGTTTGAATGTCCCCTCCAAAACTCATGTTGAAACTTAATACTGAATGCAGCAGTGTTGGGAGTTGATGTCTAATAGGAGGTGTTTAGGTAATGAGGGCTCCTTCCTCATAAGTGGAGTAATGCCATTATCATGGGATAGGGTTAGTTGTTACTAGAGTGAGTTGTTATAAAGCAAGCTTGGCCCCTCCTGCTTTTATCTTTTGCACGTGCTTACTTGCCCTTCCACTTTTCCACAGTGGGATGATGCAGCCCAAAGGCCCTCATCAGACACCAGCACCATATGCCCTTCAACTCCCCAACTTCCAGAACTGTAAGAAATGAAGTTCTCACCGGGCGCGGTGGCTCAAGCCTGTAATCCCAGCACTTTGGGAGGCCGAGACGGGCGGATCACGAGGTCAGGAGATCGAGACCATCCTGGCAAACACGGTGAAACCCCGTCTCTATTAAAATACAAAAAAAAAAACTAGCCGGGCGAGGTGGCAGGCGCCTGTAGTCCCAGCTACTTGGGAGGCTGAGGCCGGAGAATGGCGTGAACCCGGGAGGCGGAGCTTGCAGTGAGCTGAGATCCGGCCACTGCACTCCAGCCTGGGTGACAGAGCGAGACTCCGTCTCAATAAAAAAAGAAAAAAAAGAAATGAAGTTCTCTTCTTTACAAATTACCCAGTCCGTAGTATTCTTTTATAGCAACAAAAACTAGATGAAGACAATCATTATGTCATATTAGTCCTATCTTATTTTAAAAATTCCCTTTCTCCACCTTTTTAAATATATTAACTTGTTGAGAAAATCATTGCCTTATTTTAAAGCCAAGTTTTAGTTGGATTTTCTGTATTTGCAACCACAGTATTCTAACTGATCCAAGGAGTGAACCTGATGATAAAGGGATAGAGTCAAGATGATTTGGGATTGAACAAATAGGAGAGATAAGGAAAAGGGAGGATCCAAGGTGATTGTTAGATTTATTTCATTGGCAACTACCAAGCTAGGAAAAATATACAGAGTAAGAAAAGAAAGTGAAGATTACACTCTAAAGACACCAAGACTCAAGGAATAGACAGTGGAAGGAGAGGGGAGGAGGTGACAGAAACTATAGATAAAAAACGAAAAGATAGAAGAAGTCAGGAGAGAGTGGGGTCATGGAAACAAAGTAAGTTTTAAAAAAACAAAATAGAGCCGGCATGGTGGCTCACGCCTGTAATCCCAGCACTTTGGGAGACTGAGGCAGGCGGATCATGAGATCAGGAGTTTGAGATCAGCCTGACCAACATGGTGAAACCCCATCTCTACTAAAAATACAAAAATTGGCCGCTGCACTCCAGCCTGGGTGACAGAGTGAGACTCCGTCTCAAAAAAAAAAAAAAAACAACAACAACTGAGAAATGCCAGGTGCTCACAGATAAGTCAAGTAAGGATAAAATGTAAGGATAAAATGCTCTCATGGGATTTGCAACTAGGTGATCACTGGTGACCTCAGCAAGAAGAGTTTAATTCATACTAGAGACAATGATCACCACCCATCCCACATTCTAGAATATTCTAGAAAGTATTCTTTAAAAAAAAGTATAAAAAGAACAACATATACTATTTTTCTGTGTAGCAATGTCAAATAGTTTATACAGCAAAAAGAGAAGAGAAAACCAATTCATGTGGAACTTATCATCATCAGTCAGATGATTAGGTCTTTGAAATGACTATTTCTCACTCTGTGATTGCTTGGATATTTGCTAAAATATTTGTCCCTTGAAACACTAAAAAATCACCATAAGGTAGGAAGACAGTGAAATGCTCTGCCTTCTTCTCTTTAATAATATTTCACTGAACTGCCTACAACAAGGAAATACAACTGAGGAGTGGTTTCAGGGCTTTATTTCTAACCTTTTTTTTTTTTTTTTTTTAAGGCAGCGTCTCCCTGTGTCACTCAGGCTGGAGTTCAGTGGTGCCCAGGCTGGAGTGCAGTGGCACGATCTTGGTTCTCTGCAACCTCTGCCTCCCAGGTTCAAGCAATTCTGGTGCCTCAACCTCCTGAGTAGCTGGGATTACAGGCATTCACCATGACGCCCAGCTAATTTTTGTATTTTTAGTAGAGATGGGGTTTCACCATGTTGGCAGGCTGGTTTCGAGCTCCCAACTTCAGGTGATTCTCTCGCCTCTGCCTCCCAAAGTGCTGGGATTCCAGGCATGAGCCACTGTGCCCAGCCTTTATTTTTAATCTTACAACCAATTAAAAATCAAGAAATGAGCTTAAAGGAAGCCACAAGGGGATATGCCAAACAAAAATGTGGGTTCATTTTTTTAACCTTAACATGTATTTTCAATTGACTGACAGCCAATAGTTGGCAAGCTAGTTTTGGCCTATGTCAAAGCAGTAAAATAAGTCCCCTTCATGATGGTGTCCACTGTCTAATCGAGGAAAATGGATATCTACATCCTGTAGATTTGTCTAATGGTCACCCAGAGCAGCCTCTGCTGCTCAGGTGCCAGCTAGAGATAATCCCATGAAAGAAAAGCTGGCACCCGTACACATATGTTGCTTTCTGGAGCCAATTTACATTTTGTGCTTTTGTCTAGCTGAGCCAAAACAGCATAAACAATGCCAAACTCAGTTTTCTGATTATTTTCAGGCTGATTGAATCTGGCACATGACATGGTTTTATCTAATTAACCCACATGTGGTACAAAACAAAACAAATTTGAAATGGAAATCTCTTTCTGCCTTTACTGAAAGATGGAGGTGAATATATAATTATTTTGTCCTTGTCTCTCAGCCAAATTTATAGTTGAGAGAGGAGGACTTTTTCTACTAGATAGCAAAACAAGTTCTGTGTATTACCTATTATAATTAAAATTTATTATGTTTTACATTTTTTCAAATTCAGCTCTTCCCTCTTCTCTCTCTGTCCTAAAAAGAGAAGAAATGTGTAGAAAGTATGTTCCTAATAAACACATGGCCTGTAAAAGGAAAAATCGTTTCTGGCTACCCACACAACACTTTTTATACCAAATGTGTGGGTTTTTTTCTCATGCCAACCAATTCTTTACACTCCTGGAAACCAAGTGTGTGTCCTACAATTCAGTTCTGACACTGACTACCCTGTAATTACCACAGACCCCACAGGTTACGGGCTTAGTCCCATGACACCACCCCCACTTCAGATGCCAATTGCGAGTCCCAGGTTTCCACCTGTACTTCAGACTGACGGCTACAAATCAGAGGTTCCCATGACCCCCTGCACCCCCTCCTCAGGTACAAGGATTTTCTGTAATGGCTCACAGAACTCAGTGAAACATTTTATTTATTACTACTAGTTTATTATAAAGGATATAACTGTTATAAACAGCCACATGGCAGAGATGCGCAAGACAAGGTATCAGGAGGAGGGGTGCACAGAGCTTCTATGCCCTCTCCGGGCACCCCATCCTCTCATCATCTCAACGTGTTCACCAGCCCAGAAGCTTTTCAAATCCTGTTGTTTAGGGTTTATATTTTAATAAGTGTAAGGTTTTTTTGTTTTTTTGGTTTTTTTTTGTGAGACAGAGTCTTGCTCTGTCCCCCAGGCTGGGGTGCAGTGGCACCATCTCGGCTCACGGCAACCTCCATCTCCCGGGTTCATGCCATTCTCCTGCCTCAGCCTCCCGAGTAGCTGGGATTACAGGCGCCCATCACCACGCCCGGCTAATTTTTTGTATTTTCAGTAGAGACGGGGTTTCACCGTGTTAGCCAGGATGGTCTCGATCTCCTGACCTCGTGATCCGCCTGCCTCGGCCCCCTAAAGTGCTGGGATTACAGGCGTGAGCCACCGCGCCCGGCCATGTAAGGGTTTTTTAATTACAAAAAAGTAATAGGAAGTTCTATTACATACGCATGCTTGATTAAAACATTAGCCATTGGTGACTGAACTCAATTTCCAGCCCTTCTCCCCTCCCTGAAAGTTAGCGGGTGGGGCTAAAAGTGCCAACTCCCTAAACACATGGTTGGCTTCCCTGACAATTAGCTTCCATTATCTAAGAGTCACCTTATTATCATAAACTCAGTATGTTTATGATACAGTTTGTATGTTTGATAGGGTTTATGTCATATGTTTGATACGATTTATGTTATGTTTATGATATGGTTTGGTTGAAAGGAGCCTCTTATGAGTAACAAAAGATGCTCCTGTCACTCCTATCGCTCAGGAATTCTAAGGATATTAGGACCTCTGTGCCAGGAACCGTGGATGAAGACTGCTGTGATTTGAATGTCCCCTCCCAAACTCATGTTGAAATGCAATTGCCAATGTAATGGTATTGGAAATGAGGCCTTTAAGGGGTGATTAGATTATGAGAGGATTAATGCCATTATCATGGGAGTGGGCTCCTGATAGATACATTTAGCCCCCGCTCTTTCTCTTGTGTGCATGCTTCCTCACCATGTGACGTCTTTCACCATGCTATGATGCAAGAAGGTCCTCATCAGATATTGACACCATGCATAGTCTTGTACTTCCCAATCTCCAGAACAAGGAGCCAAATAAACTACTTTTCTTTATAAGTTACCTACTCTGTGACACTCTGTTACAGCAGCAGAAAATGGACTAGGACAAAGACTAAATATACGTTTTTTTATATCACAGTATGTTTGTTTACAAAAACATCTCAAAATGACATGAGAGATCATTGAGTGGTGTTAAAAGAAAAAACAAAGCAACAACAACAACAAAAAACAGACGAGACAGTCTATCAAATTCTGAAGAAAAGTGTCAGGCAAGGCCGGGCGCGGTGGCTCAAGCCTGTAATCCCAGCACTTTGGGAGGCCAAGACGGGCGGATCACGAGGTCAGGAGATCGAGACCATCCTGGCTAACACGGTGAAACCCCGTCTCTACTAAAAAATACAAAAAACTAGCCGGGCGAGGTGGCGGGCGCCTGTAGTCCCAGCTACTCGGGAGGCTGAGGCAGGAGAATGGTCTAAACCCGGGAGGCGGAGCTTGCAGTGAGCTGAGATCCGGCCACTGCACCCCAGCCTGGGCGACAGAGCAAGACTCTGTCTCAAAAAAAAAAAAAAAAAAAAAAAAAAGAAAAGAAAAGTGTCAGGCAAAGTAAAAGTTCAGCTATCCATTCAGGGTCCTAGTTATTCTACGCTTTACCACATTAAAAAATGGGGCCAGGCGCAGTGGCTCACGCCTGTAATCCCAGCACTTTGGGAGGACGAGTTGGGTGGATCACAAGATCAGGATTTCGAGATCAGCCTGGCCAACATGGTGAAACCCCATCTCTACTAAAAATACAAAAATTAGCCACGTCTGGTGGCAGGCACCTCTAATCCCAGCTACTTTGGAGGCTGAGGCAGGAGAACTGCTTGAACCTAGGAGGCTGAGGTTGCAGTGAGCTGAGATCGCAGCACTGCACTCCAGCCTTGGCGACAGAGCAAGACTCCATCTCAGACAAAAAAAAAAAAAAAAAAAAAAAATTGGTGGCCTCCCTGGGCATGGTGCCTCTCATCTGTAATCCCAGCACTTTAGGAGGATTGCTTAGCCCAGGAGTTTGAGACCAGCCTGGGTAATATAATGAGCCCCATCTGTAAAGAAATTTAACAACAACAACCTAAAGCCGGGCATGGTGACACACACCTGTGGCTAAGGTGGGAGGATCACTTGAGCCTAGGGGGTCCAGGCCACAGTGAGCTATGATCCTGCCACTGCACTCCAGCCTGAGCAACAGAACGAGACCCCCCACCACCACCAACAAAAAAAGGTGGCTTGACGGTGGCCATCCTATTGCTCATCTAGAATTGCTTCAGAATATCTAGCCAATACTTATTTTAGTTTATTTTTGCTCTTTCACTCAGGCTGGAGTAAAGTGGCACGATCTCGGCTCACTGCAATCTCCACCTTCCCAGGGTCAAGCAATTCTTCTGCCTCAGCCTCCCGGATTAGCTGAGATTACAGGCACCTGCCACCATGTCCAGATAATTTTTTGTATTTTTAGTAGAGATGGAGTTTTGCCATATTGGCCAGGCTGGTCTTGAACTCCTGACCTCAGGTGATCCACCCACCTCGGCCTCCCAAAGTGCTAGGATTACAGGCGTGAACCACTGCCGCCTGGCCTATGCAATACGATTCTGAGAACAATGGGACTTAGCAAAATCCTGTTTCATATTAATGGAAGTGATAATGTTGTTAGAGGAGGAAGTGGTATATACCTACCATTTATCTCTCAAATAATTTGTCTCTGAAATGATGCTAAATAAAGTAAAACATACATAAATATAAATCATCCATGGGTCCATAGGCCAGGGGCAACTTGGCTAGCATAGGCCCTGTGAGTGATGAGGTCTGCTTGGGAGCCATCTCAAACAGTAAGATTTACTATATGTGATAGGATCAGGATTGAGGCGCACTTAACCAGCACAACCACTGTGTGCTGTGGGGCCAAGGCCAAGCAGATGATCCACGTGGTAAAGAGGTTGGTTACATATGAGGAGATTGAGTGAATAAGTAAATATCTTGAAGATAGTGGGTTATTAATAACTCGAGTTATTAATTTTTGGAGGTACAGATATGAAAAGGGGAAACTAGGCCGGGCGAGGTGGCTCAAGCCTGTAATCCCAGCACTTTGGGAGGCCGAGACGGGCGGATCACGAGGTCAGGAGATGGAGACCATCCTGGCTAACACAGTGAAACCCCGTCTCTACTAAAAATACAAAAACTTAGCCGGGCGAGGTGGCAGGCGCCTGTAGTCCCAGCTACTCGGGAGGCTGAGGCAGGAGAATGGCGTGAACCCGGGAGGCGGAGCTTGCAGTGAGCTGAGATCCGGCCACTGCACTCCAGCCTGGGTGACAGAGCGAGACTCCGTCTCAAAAAAAAAAAAAAAAAAAAAGAAAAGGGGAAACTAGAAAAGCTCAGTGGCATTGGATTAGAATTGGTGTAAATTTGTGGTTTTATTTTTATATTAATATCTATCTGTATTGGTTTTCTATTGCTAATGTAACAAATTACCACAAACTTGGTGGCTTAAAACAACACACATGTATTAACTCAGAGTTCCATAGGTCAGAAGTCCAAGAGGGCTCAGCTGGGTTCTAGGCACAAGGCATCACAAGGCCCAAATCAAGGTATCAGTCAGGCTAGCCTTTGTCTGGGGGCTCTGGGAAAGAATCTGCTTCCAAAGCCATTGTTGGCGGAATTGAGTTCCTTGCATTTGTAGGATTGAGGTTTCTGTTTTCTTGTCTTCAGCTCGGAGACCACCTGTATTCCTCATCACATTTCTCTAATCCCATCATCTAGCCAGCAACAGCACATCAAACTTTCTTATGCTACAAATCTCTCTGACTTCCCTTCTGTTCCCAGCTGGCGGAAACTCTGTTTTTAAAAGATTCACTTGAATTGACCAGGGCTACCTGAATAATCTCATCTTAAGGTCAAATGATTTAGGACTGTAATCACACTTGCAAAAATCCCTTCACTACAGTACCTACTGTAATGTTTGATTGAATAACCAGGAGACAAGAATCTCAGAAAAGCCGCTTTTAGAATTCTGTCTACCATACTATCCATACTTTGTCACTAGGTCAATAGATATCTATATGGATAGACACAGAAATAGAGACATATGTACACATGTATACATACACATATTTCCTATATATGTCTTCTGAAAGGGCCTAGAAGCAATGACACCCCAGTAAAAAGCAGTATACTTTGCACCCAAATCTTGGGTTCTAAATACCACTCCCCGCTAAAAGGAAACATGGCTCCTTGTTGAAATGGATATTTTCATGGCTGAGGCAGGAAAAGTACAAGAGAAATCTGGAACATCTTATACCAGAAAGCAAAGAAGCACTCAAAGAATGATAAGGACGTGCCAAAAGGATACAGGGGTCTGGGCAACAGTGGCTTACGCCTGTAATCTCATTGTCTGAGCCCAGGAGTTTGAGGCCAGCCTGGGCAACACAACGAGACCCCATCTCTATATTTAAAAAATGGAAACAAACAAACAAAAAGGATACAGGGGCCAGCATGAAGCTGATTTCACTGTTCAAATGTGACAATCAAAGTAATGATAGTCATGAATTATAACCTATTGAATAAAATAAATATCCATGAGTGCTTGTTTGTATAAATGAATACCAAAGAGAAAAGGGAAAGTTCTTCCTTACAGCTGAATGCCAGCTAATAAGTATAGAAGGAATGATGGGGTTAGAAATTACTATTTCACAGTCATAAATGATTCAGGCAGAAAACATCAATGGATGCTAAAACCAGTGGGTAAAAGTTTGATGAGGAGCAGGATATTTGCATAGCCTCAAAGTATCTCCCTGAAAATTGCATATCAACTGTTTATTAATTATTCAATAACCACAGTGTAGAGAAACCCAGCGTGTTCCATCATCACCAAGTGATAATAGTCAGCACTACCAATAATGGGACAAACTGGCATCCTATGTTTCCCGATATGATGCACTGAGAAAAACACAGCATCTTTTCTGTGATAGTCCTGTCCAAATACAGAGCCTTATTGGAATCTTGAGGAAACATCAGACAAACCCATATTAAAGGACACTGCAAAGTTCAAAAATGTCAAAATCATTCAAGACAAGGAAAAACTTGGGAATGGTTCCAGCTTGAAAGAGATAGGACAACTAAATGGTCCTAGATTGGATCCTAGATCATGAAGAAAGAACGCAACATGGGAGAAATTTGCTTTTGGTTTTTTTTGTTATGAATAATTTGCTGAAACGATTGGCAAAATTTGAATGGAATCTGTGTATTTGTTGGTAATAGGCATTCATGTTAATTTCTTGATTCTTATGGGTATACTGTGGTTATGAAGGAGAATGTCCTGATTTTTAGAAAATACACACTGAAGTCGGCCAGGTGTGATGGTTCATGCCTGTAATCCCAGCACTTTGGGACGTGGAGGCAGCCATATCCCTTGAGTCCAGGAGTTTGAGACAAGCCTGGACAACATAGCAAGATTCCTTTTGTATTTTCTCTACTAAAAATACAAAAGATTACTGAGGCACAAGAATTGCTTGAGCCCATGGGATGGGGGTTGCAGTGAACCGAGATCATGCCACTGCATTCCAGCTTGCGTGACACAGTGAGACTGTCTCAAAAAAAAAAAAAAAAAAGGAAAATACACACGGAAGTATTCAGGAGTAATGGAGCAATGTGATTACAACTTACACTGAAATGTTTCAGGAAAAAAAAAAAAAAAAGTTTTTAAAACCTTCTGTGTGTTGAATTGTGCCTTCCCAAAAGAAATGTTGACAACCTATGAAAACCTACCTCTGATATCTGTGAATGTGATGTCATTTGGACATGGGGCCTGTGCAGATGTAATCCAATTAAGATCATACTGGATTAGGGTGAACCTGTGTCCTTGAAAGGAGAGGGAGATTTGGAGACACACAGACACATGGGGAATAAGGCCACATGATGGCAGAGGCAGAGATGGCTGTGAGGCAGCTGCAAGCCAAGGAATGCCAAAAGATTTCTGACAAACACCCGCAGCTGAAAGACAAGCATGGAACAGATTCTCCCTCAGATCCTCCTGGAAGGAAGGAACCAACCCTGCAAATATCTTGATTTTGAACTTCTAGCCTCCAGAACTGTGAGAGAATAAGTTTCTGTTGTTCTAAGTTACCCAGTTTGTAGTACTTGGCTATGGCAGCCCTAAGACACTAATACTATAACTGAGAACCCTGGTTTTAAGGGTTTTTTCCCCCTTTTCCTTTTGCCGCCCTTTGTATTAACTTTTTAGTGATAAAATAATAATAACTTTCCTTCTTTCCACCATAAGCTTGCATTGCTAGCTTATCTAGTTAAGTTTACTTAGAAGTTCCAGAGACTGGCCGGGCGTGGTGGCTCACATCTGTAATCCCAGCACTTTGGGAGGCTGAGGCGGGCAGATCACGAAGTCAGGAGATCAAGACCATCCTGGCCAACACAGTGAAACCCCATCTCTACTAAAAATACAAAAATTAGCCAGGCGTGGTGGCACGCACCTTAATTCCAGCTACTCAGGAGGCTGAGGCAGGAGAATAGATTGAACCTGAGAGGCAGAGGTTGTAGTGAGCTGAGATTGTGCCATTGCACTCCAGCCTGGGCAATGGAGCGAGACTCCATCTCAAAAAAAAAAAAAGAAGTTCCAGATAAAGAGACCGGGTCTTGAGACAATTCAGGTGCCTGTGGACTTCTCTCCCCGCAGGAGATTATCTGCAGCTAATTGACAACCTGGACAACTCCGAGATGGTGACAGCCCATTCACCAGTTGGGGCAATAACACAAGTCACTGGAACAGGTCATGTAGACCTGTACTGCCTCACCACCTCCCCGCTTCTTAAACCTTAGCATTTTGCCTGAGAATTTTAAAGTGGTTTTCTTTTTTTTTTTTTTTTTTTTTGAGACGGAGTCTCGCTCTGTCGCCCAGGCTGGACTGCAGTGGCCGGATCTCAGCTCACTGCAAGCTCCGCCTCCCGGGTTTACGCCATTCTCCTGCCTCAGCCTCCCGAGCAGCTGGGACTACAGGCGCCCGCCACCTCGCCCGGCTAGATTTTTGTATTTTTTAGTAGAGACGGGGTTTCACCGTGTTAGCCAGGATGGTCTCGATCTCCTGACCTCGTGATCCGCCCGTCTCGGCCTCCCAAAGTGCTGGGATTACAGGCTTGAGCCACCGCGCCCGGCCATTAAAGTGGTTTTCTTAAGGCAGGAGCCTGAACCACTTCCCCACCGCTAGCTTCAAAACACGAAGTCACCTTCGTTGTACTGCACTTCGTCCTTGTCGTTGGATTTTGCAAGCAGCCAGTGGCTAAACCTGCATTTGGTCACAATATAAATCCTTTGTTTGCTTGCATTAACATCAGCTTCTTAGGTATGCAATTTTCTGAACTTGAAATTCTAAAAAGTCATCTGAAAGAGATTTATAACAATGCGTTCCTATTGTAGGGAAACTTCCCCTTTGCCCTCTAAAGGTTCACTAAAAAATCAACTCAAAAAAGGCATAGGAATTTTCTAAGCTGTACATAGGGAGAAACACAAAGTGATTACTCATCCCCCAACAGGGGTTCAGAAGCTCATACACCATGCTGGCAAAACAAGTTATGGGAGGGGGAAAAAGAGGAATTCTGTTGAGGGGATTACCAGGGAGGAGGAATAGATCAGGGAACAGAGATTACATTATCTTGTGAAAGGGTTTATTCAGGTATGTTTATATCATGGTCTTTCAGGGAGGGGGAAAAAAACCAATTGTTCTTTTTGGTTGGTCTGGATCTTAGGCAGATAAAGGAATTTCAACTGCATTCTGTGCTTTAGGAGAGACAGTATGGGGTAGTGGGGAAGGTCAGAGAGACCTTGAGGCTTCTTCAGTTCAGCATGTCAAAGTGCCATACTTTGGGCCGGGCGCGGTGGCTCAAGCCTGTAATCCCAGCACTTTGGGAGGCCGAGACGGGCGGATCACGAGGTCAGGAGTTCGAGACCATCCTGGCTAACACGGTGAAACCCCATCTCTACTAAAAAATACAAAAAACTAGCCGGGCGAGGTGGCGGGCGCCTGTAGTCCCGGCTACTCGGGAGGCTGAGGCAGGAGAATGGCGTAAAAACCCGGGAGGCAGAGCTTGCAGTGAGCTGAGATCTGGCCACTGCACTCCAGCCTGGGCGACACAGCGAGACTCCATCTCAAAAAAAAAAAAAAAAAAAGTGCCATACTTTGGAGTCTGGGCTTCGGAGCCTCAGCACTATGTATGTATAAAGAATATTTTGGCCGGGCACGGTGGCTCACGCCTGTAATCCTAGCACTTTGAGAGGCCGAGGTGGGTGGATCATGAGGTCAGGAATTCGAGACCAGCCTGACCAACATGGTGAAACCCTGTCTGTACTAAAAATACAAAAATTAGCCGGGTGTGGTGGTGTGCGCCTGTAATCCCAGCTACTCAGGAGGCTGAGACAGGAGAATCGTTTGAACCTGGGAGGTGGAGGTTGCAGTGAGCTGAGATGGTGCCACTGCACTCCAGCCTTGGCAATAGAGCGACTCAGTCTCAAAAAAAAAAAAAGAATATTTTGTCATTTTTCTCTGCATGTGTCTTTCATCCATATACCTATAGGAGCCTTGTGTATGATGTCACTATATATTTTAATTCTCACTTTTTTGCTGCATAGTGCCTCCTTTAAAATGCCCAATATAATAAAAGAGAGAGTTTGCTACTAAAGAGAACATTAGAGAGTTTAATGAGTTAG
Organism: Macaca nemestrina; assembly: GCF_043159975.1. Lineage (NCBI taxonomy): Eukaryota > Metazoa > Chordata > Mammalia > Primates > Cercopithecidae > Macaca > Macaca nemestrina. Next base: position 83,876,753 of record NC_092140.1, read on the forward strand.
ATTTGAAGCCTGTTTTTGGAACTAACATAACATAGGTGAAAATGCTTAACAATGGCTGACACATAGCAGTAACCCACTAAATGTGTATGTAAATATACGTGTGCATATTAATTACTGTACAATATGTAAATATGTATGTGCATATTAATTATTGCACAATAATTCTGAGCTCCTTGTGTCATCTTTAAAAATTGAAAAACAAACATTCTTCACAGGTTATATCAGGATAAATAATGTGGTAATAAATGTAAAATTTCTTTTTGATCTTGAAACTCTCTTGTTGGGAACATACACATTATCTCTAAAAATGGTACCATTTCACTAATGCATGCTACAATACTATCTGCAAGTGCAGATTATCCAGCATGCCATTGTTAACTTGTTAAGTACTAACTATAAAAAGCACTTTATAATTTTTCATGTGGAATAATCACATTTGTCCCTGAGATCATGTAAAAGCAAATAGCAGAGGCTTTACAGAAAAGGAAAATGAATTTAAGAAGAGTTGAGTAATTTGCTCAAGGTCATGTAGCTTTTAAGAAGAAAAGACAATACAGAGAATGTTCTTGTTTAACATTCCTAAAATACCAGTGTCAGTCATTTCCTTAGAACACAGTTTGGGATTCTAGCCAGAATTAAACATCTGGTTTGAAGCACAGGTTGTTGATAGTACCCAAGAGCTAATCCACCCATTACTATTTACAACAGGATACATTTGATTGCTATATTTATTTTCCCAGTGAGTTTAAAACTCAACCTTAGCATTCTATAACCCAGGAGCACGTTTTTCTTGGATTATATACACCCTACAACAGTGTGATGATCCAAGTCCTTTTGCCTCAGAAAAAGCATTGCTATCAAACAACTAAGAAATAGAAAACATTGTGTTTTTGTTGAGGTCTCAGCTTTGTTTTTGTGGCCAGATTCTGCATGAATACGCGAGGTTTTGGGACAAGGTCTGCTGGATTGTCTTAACCTAAATTAAACACCAAATCTAATGCTGACATAGCACAAACTGTACCACTTTTCTAGCACTTTGCTTGTCCTCTCTACATAGGGTCATGTTAAGTTATTGAAAGCAAAAGAAACTTAGGGTGATATGTGTTTGCTCTTCAAAATACTTTTTTTTGTTTGTTTGTTTTTGTTTTTTGAGACGGAGTCTCGCTCTGTCGCCCAGGCTGGAGTGCAGTGGCGCAATCTCGGCTCACTGCAAGCTCCGCCTCCTGGGTTCACGCCATTCTCCTGCCTCAGCCTCCTGAGTAGCTGGGACTACAGGCGCCCGCCACCGCGCCCGGCTAATTTTTTGTATTTTTAGTAGAGACGGGGTTTCACCGTGGTCTCGATCTCCTGACCTTGTGATCCGCCCGCCTCGGCCTCCCAAAGTGCTGGGATTACAGGCGTGAGCCACCGTGCCCGGCCCAAAATACTTTTATCTTTCACAATTCTGTGCCGTGAAGCCTACCTGTCTCATCAATGTGATGTCCCTATACTGTAGCCACAAGAACAGAGTGGCCTTTTCGGGGTCAACTAAGTGGGGTTCAGATGGAGCTATACTCTGGCAAACAAACATAGAAATATGTTTGAAGGAATTCTGAAAGCACTATTCAAACAGTTAAAAATGTCTTATATCAATAAACAATTTGTGGCCGGGCATGGTGGCTCACACCTGTAATCCCAGCACTTTGGGAGGCTGGGTGGATCACATGAGGTCAGAAGTTCAAGACCAGCCTGGCCAACATGGTGAAACCCCAGCTCCACTTAAAAATACAGAAATTAGCTGGGCGTGGTGGTGGGCACCTGTAATCCCAGCGACTCGGGAGGCTGAGGCAGGAGAATTCCTTGAACCTGGGAGGCAGAGGTTGCAGTGAGCCAGGATCGCACCATTGTACTCCAGCCTGGATGACAAGAGTGAAACTCTGTCTCAAAAGAAAAAATAAAAATAAAAATAAACAATTTGTATATGTTTACCTATTCTACATTCTTCTGAAAAGTGTTAAATTCACTCACATTGCCTATGTTTGAATACACTCTGCATGTTTTGTGATCCTTCCCTCACAAACCAGCCAATGATTCTTCTGCTGCACTGCACACCACCTACTGTGGTACAAACCAAACAAAAAAGCCCAAATTGTTATTCCGTTTACACACATCCTTGTGGTCTTGCCCTAATGCTCTGAGAAATACCTACTTAGAAACAACTTAAAATACATGTTTAATGCTTCTCCCTATACTTTGTCTTTTTTTTTTTTTTTTTCTTGGAGACAGAGTTTCACTCTTGTTGCCCAGGCTGGAGTGCAGTGGTATGATCTTGGCTTACTGTAACCTCTGCCTCCTGGGTTCAAGTGATCCTCCTGCCTCAGCCTCCCGAGTAGCTGGGATTACAGATGCCCGCCACCACACCCAGCAAATTTTTTGTATTTTTAGTAGAGACGGGGTTTTGCCATGTTGGGCAGGCTGGTCTCGAACTCCTGACCTCAGGTGACCCACCCTCCTCGGCCTCCCAAAGTGCTGGGATTACAGGTTTAAGCCACCCTGCCCGGCTACTTTGTCTATTTCTAGCCTCCTGAGCTGTCATTCTGTCACAGTTTAGTCACTTCTCTCTAACATCTTTCTGAACAAACAGCAAACTTATAAAGATGCTTATAAAGGTGCTGATAATGATGACTAATTAACTCTAGTGTTCTTTAGCTACTGAGATACCTTGGCTGTACCTCAGAATCCCTGGGGAACATTTTAAACTCCCAGAGTCTAGGCTGCACCCCAGACCAATAAAATCAGAATCCTGGGGTAGGACCCAATCCTCAGTGATGCTAAAACCTGCCAGGTGATTCCAAAGTATAGCCAACATTGAGAACCACTGATTTTCCAGCTGCTAGTCAACAGCATTTCCCCCTTGTCCATGACAATATTCTTGATTGGACTTCAGATTCAGAGGCTCAGATATGTCTGTCTGTTCTTACACTGTTAGTGTTGACCTTATATACTGGGACATTGGCCCAGCTCAGTAATATCCATCCCTGGAAACCATGCACTCTTACTAACTAAACTTCTGTTTTTTTTGTTTTTTTTTTTTTTTTTTGAGACGGAGTCTCGCTCTGTCGTCCAGGCTGGAGTGCAGTGGCGCGATCTCGGCTCACTGCAAGCTCCGCCTCCCGGGTTCACGCCATTCTCCTGCCTCAGCCTCCCGAGTAGCTGGGACTACAGGCGCCCACAACCGCGCCCGGCTAATTTTTTGTATTTTTAGTAGAGACGGGGTTTCACCGTGGTCTCAATCTCCTGACCTTGTGATCCGCCCGCCTCGGCTTCCCAAAGTGCTGGGATTACAGGCGTGAGCCACCGCGCCCGGCCAACTAAACTTCTGAAACTGGAGTGAGCAGGGAGAGAATTCTAGTTCTCCTTTGATAGTGTTAAATTTGCGCCTACAATTTAAAGCTGTGGACAAGGCTACCCAAACCCTTTTTGATCTAAACTTACTACTGTGCAATCTCATTTAATCACCTGGCTTTGGATATACTCTATGTGACAATGAGTTCCAAACTCATATCTTCAATCTGGGCATTTTCCCTGAATTCCACACTTGCACTTCAATAACTTACTCCACTTGGATATTTAGCAGGCTCTCAAAACGTAACAAGTCCAAACATGAGCTCATGACAATACCTTGGTTCACCACGACTACCAGAAACGCCTCTCACAGCCTTCCCCAACTTAGCTGATGAAAACTCCATCCTGCCAGTGATAGAAATTCCAACCTTGATATCATCCTTGACTCTTTCTCTATACCTGACATCCAATCTGTTCTTGTTCATCTTACTTTTTAAATCCTGTTCATTATACTTTACAAATATATCCAGAATCTCACCACTTCTCACCATCTCTGCTGCACCATGCTGGCCCAAGCCGCTATCATTTTTCATCTGAATTATTGCAACAGCCTCCCAACCGGTCTCCCTGCTTCCACCCTTGCCTTTTGTCTTAGACGACTTGGGCTGACATAACAAAACACCATAGATTGAGTAGCTTAAACAACTAAAAATTATTTTCTGACATATCTAGAAGCTTGAAGTCCACCAAGGTGTTAGCAGGGTCGATGTCCGGTGAGGACTCCCCCCCTGGAGTTGCAGAAGGCTTCCTTCTCACTATCCTCATACAGCCTTTCCTCTGTGCTCACATGGAAAGAGAGAGATCTCTCTCTCTTCCTTTTCTTATAAGACCGCTAATCTCATCATGAGGGCCCCTCCCTCATGACCTCATCTAAACCTCATCTAAACAAAGGCCATACCTGTATATACCATTGCGTTGGGGGTTAGGGTTCAACACAGGAATTTAGGGAGGACACAAACCTTCAATCTATAACATTTTGCTTCAGTCTGTTTTCAGTCTAACAGCCTGAGTGATGATGTTAAAACATGTAACACCATGTTCCTTTCCACAAAATCTTTCAAACATTTTCCGTTTCATGCAGAATAAATGCCAAAGGCTTTGCTATGACTTAAATGACACTATACTGTATGGCCCACATGTTATGTTATGTTATGTTATGTTATGTTATGTTATATTTGTATCCTCATTTCATCCTGCTCTCTTCCTCTGCTCATGTTGGCCTTTTTGAGGTTCATGAAACACTGGCACTCTCCCACCCAGGGTCTTTGACTTCTTTTCCCTCTGCTCACAGCTGATATGCAGCTGGGGCTCCACATGAGGCCCTGATGAATGTTTATGACCTGTCTCAGTGTTTATTTGCTTGGGCACCTATTCTGGTTTGTCAGTGCCCGTGGCATACTGGTTGATAAACACTTTGACTATAAACGTGATTTTACCCAAAATACTCTTCCTGTACTCACACATCCTTTACGTCCCTACTCAGAGGCCACATTAATACTTCTCCTGGCCATGCCATCTAAAATTTCATATACCACATCCCATTCTCTTTTCTTATTTTCTTTTTGAGATGGGATCTTGCTCTGTCATCCAGGCTGGAGTGCAGTGCCATGATCTCGGCTCACTGAAGCCTCAACCTCCTGAGCTCAATCAATCCTCCTGCCTCAGCCTCCCAAGTCCCAAGCTGAGACCACCGCGACATGCCACCACACCTCTAATTTTGGTGTTTTTTGTAGGGAAGCGATCTCATCATATTGCCCAGGTTGGTCTTGAACTCCTGGCCTCAGGTGATCCATCCACTTTGGTCTCCCAAAGTGCTAGGATTACATGCGTGAGTCACCACACCCACCCCAGTTCTCTTTTCACTTTAATTTCCTCTCCTCCATTCTTGTCTTAGTTATCTATTGCTTATAACAAATTATCCTGACAGATAGTGGCTTAAAACAACATTAAATAGTTATTTTCTCAAATAATTTCTAAGAGTCAGAAATTCAGGAGCAGCTTAGCTGCATGTTTCTTTTTTTTTTTTTTTTTTTTGAGACGGAGTCTTGCTATGTCGCCCAGGCTGGAGTGCAGTGGCCGGATCTCAGCTCACTGCAAGCTCCGCCTCCCGGGTTCACGCCATTCTCCTGCCTCAGCCTCCCGAGTAGCTGGGATTACAGGCGTCCGCCACATCGCCCGGCTAGTTTTTTGTATTTTTTAGTAGAGACGGGGTTTCACCGTGTTAGCCAGGATGGTCTCGATCTCCTGACCTCGTGATCCACCCGTCTCGGCCTCCCAAAGTGCTGGGATTACAGGCTTGAGCCACCGCGCCCGGCCAGCTGCATGTTTCTGCCTCAGGTTGCAGTCAAGATGTCAACTAGAATTGTAGTCAACTTGATGGGGGCTGAAGGTTACACCAGATAGTCCTGTTCAATGTTGGAGGAAACAAACAGCATAGGAATATAAATGCCTGAAGGCAAGAGCCATTGGAGGCCTCTTTGGAGGCTAGCTACTACAGTATGCCTGCATCTAATTAAGACCACATTTCTCAGTTTCTCTTGTGACTGGGTTTGGCCGTGTAACTAAATTTTGGCCGGTGAAACGTAAATAAAAGCATTGTATGCAATCTTTAGGTTGTACCCTTAAAGGGAATGAACTTCCCTTCAGTATCCTGTTCCCCCTTCTCACTGGCTACATTGTGTATGTGTGGGATGCAAATAAGAGCAACATGGTAGATAGGGCAGAGCAAAGCAACTGGAGAAGCCTAGATCCTTGACTCCGTTAAGTCCTCATCCTAGCCCCTGGCCTGCATATGCCTGAACTGGTATCTCAGAGCAAACTTCCATGTGTTTAAACTATAGCTATTTTCATTCTCTACAATTGCAGCTGAGCCTAAAGTTTAACTAACATAAGTTACATAACTTATATAAGATGAGTTAGACAGAAGTCCAACGACACATGGAGATGGCCTGAGGAAGTAAGATAATGGCCAACTAGTACTTACAGAATAACAAATATAGCAACTCCTCATGTGTAGTATTACATTGTAGGAATATACTGCAATTTATTCCTCTATGGTTGATATGCATTTGAGTAGTTTCTAGTTTTACACTCCAGTGAATAATGCTGATATGAACATTTTCATATACGACTTTTGGTGAATACGTGTACACAGTTGTGTTGGACATCTGGGAATGGAATTGCTGGATATAAAAACATTCAGCCTTAGATGATTCTGCTAAACTGTTTTCCAAAAAGGTTGTATTAATTTACTAGTCCACCAGTAGAGTGCAAGAATTTTAGTTGTTTCACATCTTTGCCCAAAATAGTCTTTCTTTTTCATTGTAACCATTTTGTTGAGTGTATAGAGATACCTCATTATGATTGTAGCTTGCATTTCCTCTGTGACAAATTAAGTTCCTTTTTATATATTTGTTAGCCATTTGGATATTTGTGTGTATGTGTGTAAAGTGCTTGTTCAAGTATTTTGCTCTGCTTACTTTGTTTTTTCAGAGCTTACATAATAATGATCACTGCATTTATTGAATATACTATGTTGGATACATGATATGAAGCATTTCATACTTACCTAATGTATACAACCACCCTATTCAGTAGGTCATGTAAATATTATTCCTGTTTCACAGGAGAAGAAACTGAGGCCCTGAGATGTTCAGTAATTTGCCCAAAGTCACTCAGTTGTACATAGTAGTGCCAAAATCTAAACACAGGACTATTTAACAAAACCAGAAGCTTGAACAGCAAACCTTTCGTTGTGAAGCAGGTTCGCTAATTACTAATCCTGAGTGAGAACCTCCACTGCATGGAGAATAGCAAAGTTCACTATGCCAAACATCAGAAACAGGAGTCCATATATTTATGCCCACTGCATCGTGGGCTACTATTTAGGTCCACCATATACTGGTCATCTACTTGCCTGAGTTTAATGAGACAGAACACACTCATACACAAGTTATATGAAACTGGTTTACTACTTACAGATAGCAAGGAACAGAAGATATCTCAGATCCATTGTGAACAAGTCCCTAAGGCTCAAGAAAGCTGCCCAGGAAGGATGCGGTCTTGACTGTGCATGCCCCACTTGCACCACAGCTGAGGGACCCCGAAAAGCAGTCTGCCCTGGGTTATCCGCTTTAGAGGCCATGCCACTGGGCAAAGCTTTGAAGGACATCCTGCTCCTAAGGGACAGAGGAACAAAGCCTGGGCTGTCCCAGGCAGTCCCTCTCTAACTCAAGATGTTACATTGCTTAGGAGGGACAGAAACGGCCGGGCGCGGTGGCTCAAGCCTGTAATCCCAGCACTTTGGGAGGCCGAGGTGGGCGGATCACAAGGTCAGGAGATCGAGACCACAGTGAAACCCCGTCTCTACTAAAAATACAAAAAATTAGCCGGGCGCGGTGGCGGGCGCCTGTAGTCCCAGCTACTCAGGAGGCTGAGGCAGGAGAATGGCGGGAACCCAGGAGGCGGAGCTTGCAGTGAGCCGAGATCGCGCCACTGCACTCCAGCCTGGGCAACAGCGTGAGACTCCGTCTCAAAAAAAAAAAAAAAAAAAAAAAAAGGAGGGACAGAAACAAGGCCTGGGCTATTTCAGGCAGTTTCTTTCTATCTCAGGATACAACATTCCCAGCACATGACAACCACGGACAAGAAATGAGGGAGAAGTGGATTGGTTCATGGCCACTCGGAGAAGTGTCCTGCATTGATAGATAACATAGGACCACTCACTTTCTTCAGACCACATGTAACCTCATTACCTTAACAATTCTCATCACTCTCTCTTGGTCAAGGATTGTCTCACTGGTAATTCAAGGAGAGGAGCCATATATTTAGGTAGGTGCAAAAGTAAATGTGGTTTTTGCCATTATTTTTAATGATAAAAACTGCAATTATTTTTGCACCAACCTAATAATTGGTGGGCTACTGGGAACTATTCTGAAAAGTCTTGAACTCTAACCCATGTGATGTGCCTATGGCGAATCCCAACCCTATATCCCAGTCCTGGAAACATGAAAGGTCATGGAAATTCCTAATGACTCCTTTTCTAAGTCAAGTCAAACCGGAGAACCCAAGGCCTTATCCACAGAAATGAAATTCTTGTTAGCTACCAGAAGATATCAGGATGGAACATTGTCACAAAATGTCTATGGAATGCCCGGTGTCTCCTAGTTATGGCAACAGAGTTCCAGCTTCACTGGAAACTGTATTCTGTGCCAGGAATTTCTATATTGGTAAGAAAAGCTATAAACACTTTTCTATATGAAAAGTGAAAGGTGAACAGACAGAATCTTGTTATTCCAGCTTCATATTTAAGAGCATCTAATCACTTTATTTTAAATAAGGAGACAGAGGCTAGAGAAGCCAAATGACTCACCAGCATTGTGCACAAACTACTGGCATAGCTAGAACATAAATTTAAGTCTTCTGAGCCCCAAGTTTAGCTTTTCATATTTTGGAAGATGATTGTGACAAAATGTCTCTTTTGACAAAATTCAGAATTTGACATGTTTTTCACTTATTATAATTATCCCAATGAGCAGCTGTGCATTACTTTATAAAATCAAAATGATTATGTCAAAGTTTCTGAACCTATCAGAATCAACATTAATAAAAATCTTAACATTCCAATATTTACCCCTATAATTACACGATCAAATGATCTCTACAATGATACTGTTTTATACAACTTGTCAAAATTTCATGAATTGCAAACATGCTATATTTGGGCTAAAATGTCTTTTCTTTAACGGTGTTAAAATAGTAAGCCTTAGAGTATAGCGCAAAGAATTCTACTTAAGAATGGAAAGATATACTATTTTTCGGATGGCAATGTGTACTGTCACTTGGGGAAATGAGGAATGGAGAAATGTGCTTTAAATGATATTTCCTACCCTCAGATAAGTAGGAATTTCCTTGTTTGTCAATTCAAATCTGAGGAGTAGGTAACAGCTGCCATATCTGGGTTCTAACACTATGTAGTAGCTGTCACAAGATGTCTGCTGGCTACAGAAATGGAAGGAATTTCCCTTAACTTTGGGGAAACTTCTGTAGACTCTGTCAGTGGCGTTGGCAGGGAGATTACCCTGAAGGGTTTCTTCAGCTGTGATAAATGAATCAAACAGAAACACTCTAAAGTACTTTTCATTTTTTGTGTGTACTTTTTTTTTTTTTTTTTCAAACGAAGTCTCACTCTGTCAGCCAGGCCAGAGTGCAATGGCATGATCTCAACTCACTGCCATGTCTGCCTCCCAGGGTTCAGTGATTCTCCAGCCTCAACCTCTGGAGTAGCTGGGATTACAGGTGTGCACCACCGCACCCAGCTAATTTTTGTATTTTTAGTAGAGACCAGGTTTCACCATGTTGCTCAGTCAGGCTGGTCTCCAACTCCTGACCTCAAGTGATCTGCCTGCCTCGGCCTCCCAAAGTGCTGGGATTATAGGCATGAGCCACCACACCCGGCCTTAAAGTACCAGTTATTTTTACCCAACATCTGTTCCTTTTTCAAAGATGCCCCTTCTTAGGGAACTCCTAATTGTTCTGATGTTTTAACTCTAAGCCATCACTTTTGTGAGCTTCATAGTCCTTTGTAAATATCACCAGGTATGTAAGAAAACATGTGGTACAGTGGAAAGAGTAATGGCCACAAAGGCAGAAGACCTGAACTTGAGACCTGGCAAAGCCATTTAAAGAGTTTTGTGACCTCAGGCAATCATTGAAACTCTCTGAACTTTGGTTGCTTTATTTGTATGATGGAAATATTAATCATAATAACCCCACCTGTCCTATCTACCTTTTAGAAGCTTGTGAGGGCCATAAATTGCACCTTGATGCAATATAAATTGATGTTATAATTTTTGAGTTGTCAATGTAAGAGCTTTATATATTTTTTCTAATAATACTTAAATTTGTCCTCAAGGATTCTTAACTTCAGTTTCAGTGGCTTTTGGTTTTAAATTGCTAAAGCATTACAGAGCCAAATCTTTGGTGTTTTTTTTTTTTTTTTTTGAGACGGAGTCTCTTTTTTGAGATGGAGTCTTGCTCTGTCGCCCGGGCTAGCATGCAGTGGCATGATCTCGGCTTACTGCAAGCTCCACCTCCCAGGTTCACGTCATTCTCCTGCCTCAGCCTTCCAAGTAGCTGGGATTACAGGCATGCACCACCACACCCTACTAATTTTTAGTAGAGACAGGGTTTCTCCATGTTGGTCAAGCTAGCCTCGAACTCCCAGCCTCAGGTGATCCTCCTGCCTTGGCCTCCCGAAGTGCTGGGATTACAGGTGTGAGCCACCACACCTGGTGAGTGTGTTTTATCTTGAAATCCCTTTCAGAATAGAAATAAAGTGCTGGGATTACAGGAGTGAGCCACCACGCCCAGCCTAAAGTTTCTTTTTGATTTAATCTTCTCTCTTAAAGCTCATAGGGCTGGCTAAAATTGCTCATTGTATTTCTGAATTTCCATTCCCCAACAACGCCTCATTTTACATTTTTCTTTACACAATTTTTGGAATCCTTTTTCTTTTCACTCAGTTCTCCTCTTCCCCAACCAAAATGTCTTTTGCTCGGATTAAACTCATTTACTGGCCGGGCATGATGGCTCACGCCTGTGATCCTAACACTTTGGGAGGCCGAGGCGGGCGGATCACGAGCTCAGGAAATCGAGACCATCCTGGCTAACATGGTAAAACCCCATCTCTACTAAAAATACAAAAAAAATTAGCTGGGCGAGGTGGCGGGCGCCTGTAGTCCCAGCTATTTGGGAGGCTGAGGCAGGAGAATGGCGTGAACCCTGGAGGCAGAGCTTGCAGTGAGCTGAGATCGCACCACTGCACTCCAGCCTGGGCAATAAAGTGAGACTCCCTCTCAAAAAAATCAAACAAACAAACAAATAAACTCATTTACCAAAGGAACGAATACATGATTATTCCCCAGAGGCAGTTTCATTTGAAAAGAAAAACTTCTTAATGAATCTCTAATTGGCCAAATTTCAGGTAATCTAACAATCCTAGATTTCAGGACTTTCTTATATCTCTTAAAACATATTCCTAGGTAATTGTCTAGTACGGGTGGTTTTTCAAACATTTAAAAGCCATTGAATTCTTGCTTCAAATAAAATTAGGCAGTAGCCGAGTGAGTAGAAGACATAAAGGGCTAAAGTACTTGGCTAAATGGGGATGGGGGCCCAGGACCCTCCCCACTCACCTCTGCTTCTCTTCACCAGCCACCACTGTGGAACAACTCCAGTAAGAGGCCAGCCCATATTTGCACCCAAATGCACACACCTACGGGGAAAGAATGGATGACACACAAGTAGAGAGCCCATTCTTGGGCGTCCAAAAGGAGCCTGTAGATGTCTGTTGCCATAATAAATCACATTCACATTTTTTAAAACACTTTGAGAATGTGGCAAAACAAGAAGTGAATGGAGTGAGAAATCTCAGGTTTAGAACTTTGGTGTGAGATGTGGTTATGTTCTAAAACAAATATGGTCAACTAAGTGTATTCTTGAGGCCAACCTGTCTATTATTAGCTCCTTTTGGAGAATTGGTTTTCCCCCAATGTGGGTTTTCCCTTCCTCAAACTTTAAATTTCATCCAACTACCAAAATAATTTTCTCCTTTGAAACAAGAGTTCCAGGGGTATTTTCCTAGTAAAGTACAATGTGGAAGATGGCCTCCAGAAAGACCATGCTGTTCCTCTTTTTGTTGATCTCTAGGTCTGTGTTTCTTACCCTGCAGGTACCTCACACCCAACAGCACCTAAACAGACTCTTAGAACTTCCCTCAAAGCTTGTCCCTCCTCTAGGTTATCCTATCCAGTCACAAAGTTAAAAGTCACCATAAAGACAGCAACCATTAAATTACTGGGGCTCTAAGTTAGGCATATCATGAAGAGCAGGATTTTTCAATTTCAACAGTACTGACACTTGGGGCAGGATAACTCTTTGTCGCGTGGGCCTATTCTGTGCATTGTAGGATGTTTAGCAGCATCCCTGGCCTTTACACACTAGATGCTAGCAGCACCTACCCACTTTGAGGCTATACAATCAAAAATATCTCCAGGCATTGCCAGATGTCTGCTAGAGGAAAAATCAACTCCATTTGAGAACCACTGATGTGTATGATCTCTATTCCTCACAATACCCACATGGGGCAGAGGAGGAAACTGGACCTCTGAGGAATTAAGGGACTTGGCCTTGGTTGTGTGACCAGTATATGGCAGAGCTGGTCTCAAAGTACTATAAAAGCCATCTCCCCTTCTCTCTGCTGCCTTCCAGTACCCAATTCTCTCTTTCTTCTAGTTTTTATCTATGCTAATCTCTCATGTGACGTGCCTTTCATGTTTTATTTATTTGTTTTGTAGAGATGAGGTCTTACCATGCTGCCCAGGCTGACCTTAAACTCCTGGCCTCAGGTGATCCTCCTGCCTCAGTCTCCAGACGTGCTGGGATTACAGGCATGAGCAACTAACCCTGGCCCATGTGAAATGTCTTAATTTTGCTCCCTGCTTTCTGGATTGCCTTAGCTCAGATCTGTATTTCTTACCTAGCCATAACTAGGTTCTGAATTTATCTTCCCAATTTCAGTCTCTTCATCTTTCAATCTCTGTTTCACATTGTTAGAGCTAACTTTGTGAAACAGATATTATTAGTGTAACTGCCTTATTGAAAAACTTTCTGTGCCTTCCACATTGCCTACAACAGTGGTTCCCAAAGGATGATCCTGAGACTGGCATCATTGGTATTACCTGGCAATTTGTTAGAACTGCAAATCCTTGGGCCCCATCCCAGACCTGAATCAGAAACTATTTCTTTCTTTTTTTTTTTTTTTTTGAGACAGAGTCTGTCTCTGTCACCCAGGTAGAGGCGGGGTTTCACCATGTTGGCCAGGCTGGTCTTCAACTCCTGACCTCAGGTGATCCTCCTGCCTTGGCCTCCAAAAGTACTGGAATTACAGGAGTGAGCCACTGCACCTGGCCATAAATCTGTTTTAACACACCCTCCTCCAAGTGGTTCTGATGCTTACTTTGTGAAACTCTGGCCTAGTCTACAAAACCCCAATGTCTTAGGATGGCATAGAAACCCTGACTGCCTTTCCCACCATGTTCCTTGTCATTATTTTCTCCTCTCCCACCCTTGCCTACACTTCAATTTCATTCTTTCGTTAGCTATCAAACCTGCATTTGTCTGTTTGTTCTAAGCACCAATAATAAAAGCAAGACAGTCCAGCTCCTAAGTGCCTTGCTGACCTAGGGCTGGGGTGCTCCAGCCACATGACAAGCCCTGGAATTAAGTACACACCATGTCATTTTAAGTGACAAGCCTCTGCCGTAGCATCTTCTTCTTCCTGGTGAATTCCTATGTCTTTGGTGGCTCATTCTCAAATGTCCCTGTTCCTGAATTACTCAGAGGGCTAATCCCTAGTTTCCCTGTGCCTCCACAGCTGCCTGTCATTTCATTTATCCCAAAGTGGCATTCCCATTTGTTTACCTGTCTACTAGGATACTCCTAGAATGCAGGTAATGTGAGGGAGGAGCCTTCACTCATCTTTGTGTAGATGGCATTGTGACCCTGGTGACCAACCCTGGCACACATCAGAACCATCTGGGAGCTTTTCAAAAATATGAATGCCAGAGCTCACCCCTGGACCTACAGAAACTGAGCCTTACAAATCCATATTTTAAAATGTCCCCACATCACCATTGCACACTGTTCTGCACAGAGCAGGTCTTTTTTTTTTTTTTTTTTAACAGTTCTCGAATGTCTAGTCAATTACTTAGCAAGGCTGCCCGGAGAATCACGTCTACCTTAGCTTACTTCTCCAGCTTTGTGGGGTTTGGTTTTCTTTTGATTTCAGTTTCCATTTCCTCTAACTTGAAAGTATGTGCCTTGGTAACAGCCACACCGCAGTCATTACTGATAAAAGGCGACATTTTGTTGAGATGATTTTAGTTATTGACCCAATCTCTGGTATTTTGAGGTTAATATGTTTTTTACAGTCTCAAATATCCAGCGGTCCTCAAATTAGAGTTGCCTGTTAAACAGTTTCTCAAGTATCTTTCAGGATTGTAGTCACTTTGCGGGCTAATCGCTCACCAGGTGTCCGTGGCTGATCCCAGTTATTCTGATTAACCTCTAAGGTGATTGTGAGGCCTTAAACCCTCTCACCTGTAGCCGATCAAGCCAGCTCAAGTCAACATCCCGGGCTGTGAACCCGCGATAAGGTCGGAGGGGGCCTCAGTGGAGAATAGATGGGGAAGTTCTCTGGGGCGGGCGCAGTTTGCCGCTGATTCTGAGAAACCGAAACTCAGCTGTTAAAACCGCTGCCTCTGCACTTTGGAATCCCGTCCGGAGACTCGCTAAGCGTCCCAGCCGCATCCCTCCCGCAGCGACGGCGGCCCGGGACCCGCGGGCTGTGAACCATGTACACACGCAGCAGAGTGGTGAGCTCCGGGCTCGGCGCCTCCCCTGCCTCCCGCCCGACCCGGGACCCCCGGGGCCCTTACGGGCGGCACGGGGAGCTGGGCCCGCTGGAAGACCAGAGACAGGGTTTGCCGGCAGCCCCTGAGAGCCCTTCGCGGGAGAGCATCGTGCACGCTGGCCAGAGACAGTGAGTATTTTAACAACCTGGCTTCGGGGCGGGAGCCCGGGCCCCAAACATACAAGCACCTTCTTGGTCCTTGGAGTTTGAAGCTACAGGGGCCCAACAACAGGGATTTTGACCGAATGAAAGCTCATTTGCTTAAATGAAAGCATCCATGCCTTACCTTATAAATAGAGTTTGCTAGTTTGCAGTCCAAATAACCAGCCCGGTTCCTTCTAGGAACACTACTTTTCTGACTTTTGTGACTGGCTACGGGATTGAAAGATGTGAGTGTGTAGGAACTGCCTAGGCATCCAGTAAGATGTCATTTTCCAGGTATCTCCAGAGCTCATACTCCAACCAGTATGGAAATAATTTTTTCCTTTACTGTTTTTTAAAAACTTGGTGCCCGACCAGGCGCGTTGGCTCAAGCCTGTAATCCCAGCACTTTGCGGGGCCAAGGCAAGCAGATCACCTGAGGTCAGGAGTTTGAAACCAGCCTGGCCAACATGGTGAAACCCTGTCTTTACTAAAGATAAAATAATAAACTGGGTGTGATGGCATGCGCCTGTAGTCCTGGCTACTTGGGAGGCTAAGGTAGGAGAATCGCTTGAACCAGGGAGACGGAGGTTGCAGTGAGCCGAAATCTCACCGTTGCACTCCAGCCTGGGCAAGAGAGCGAGACTCTGTCTCAACACAAAACAAAACAAAAAAACAAAACTTGGTGCCCTAAATGGAATTACTATATCAGACACTAACAGGTAAGGGTCAACAAGAAATGTGATATGGGGTAGAAGATTCAAATTCTGCCTCTAGGTAGGAGCAAGCCTGTGTCCCAGCAAGACTCCCAGATAAACTAACCTCTTACAACCAGAGGAGTGGAGCTGAGTGAGTGAGGAGGTGAGTGACCGTAGTAACTCTTGTCCCTGATGTTGATACGTGCTCCATGCAAGAACAGATAGGTAGCATTTATTCCTGGTCTTTGGTTCGGGGACTGCAGTGAGTATCCGGGAAACATTTATTATGCAAGTGTCATAAGCCTCTCTTTCCAGCCAAAGGAATGAACTTCTTTAACTCAGCAGTATGGTTTATCACAACATCACTGCCTTTGAAGTGCTGCCTCTGTGAATTGGAACTGTCCAAATGGTTTTATTTTTAGTGTCTCCTTTTTCATCGACTTCTAGTCCTATGAAAGACAAACCCTGGTTGCTAAGAAACAGTATGTAACCTTACGGCCGATAAACAGTAGATTTTCTTTCATCCCTTAGCTTTTGAAAGTACCAGGCCTTTAATATTATTCAGCTTAGGTTTACCCTTAGATGGGGTGGATAATCTGGAAATCAATTAGAGATTGTTGCATTTCTTTCCTCCTCAGAATAATTGGTGTCTTGCCACGATAGAAGCAGCCCATTACTTTCAAGTAACCCGCATATCTACAAGCTATAGTACTTAACAGTAACAAAGGTCATAGACATATGGTCTCATGTCCGTGAATAGTTAATGATGAACATGATTTACTTTACTTTTTTCTGTTAAAAAGCATTTATTTAGATATAACCATTTATTTTCAAGCTCATATCATCACATAAGTGTTAACTGTTGCATCTATTTTCTTATTTGGTTGTAATTACCCCAGAATCCTTTTTTTTTTTTTTTTTTTTTTGAGACGGAGTCTCGCTCTGTCACCCAGGCTGGAGTGCAGTGGCCGGATCTCAGCTCACTGCAAGCTCCGCCTCCCGGGTTCACGCCATTCTCCTGCCTCAGCCTCCCGAGTAGCTGGGACTACAGGCGCCTGCCACCTCGCCCAGCTAAGTTTTTGTATTTTTAGTAGAGACGGGGTTTCACTGTGTTACCCAGGATGGTCTCCATCTCCTGACCTCGTGATCCACCCGTCTCGGCCTCCCAAAGTGCTGGGATTACAGGCTTGAGCCACCGCGCCCGGCCTACCCCAGAATCTTGCTAGACCAGACTGCTCAGAAATAGGCAGTTTTCGGATGGGTTATCCAGGCCTTAATACCCTGAAGACCTCATTGCACACTGTTTTGCAATTCCTAAAAAGATTTTCAAATAAACCATTAAAAAATACCAGGAAGTGTTTAGTTATCTCTCACTGAGTCTTCCTTTTTTTTTTTTTTTTTCCCCACATAAACCAGTTGCAGTAAGTACAGAATTATATATTCCCTTTTAGGGGTTTGATGTCTGAGATCCTGTTGGGACAACTTTGAATTTTTGTTGCATCTCCATTAGTTACTTAGATTCACTTTCTCACTTGTTTCCTTTAATGGAGTTGGAAAACCAAGGAAAATGATTGGCACATATCTCAGTAGAATTAGCTGCCCACCCCCTGCCCCAAAATAAACAAGTCTTTATTTATTTTGGGGATAAAAAATTAGAAACACTTTCTGATTTAAAAAAATAAAGAGGCTGGGCGTGGTGGCTCACGCTTGTAATCCCAGCACTTTGGGGGCTGAGGCGGGCAGATCACGAGGTCAGGAGATTGAGACCATCCTGGCTAACACGTTGAAACCCCGTCTCTTCTAAAAATACAAACAATTAGCCGGGTGTGGTGGTGGGCGCCTGTAGTCCCAGCTACTTGAGAGGCTGAGACAGGAGAATGGCGTGAACCCAGGAGGCGGAGCTTGCAGTGAGCCAAGATTGTGCCACTGCACTCCAGCCTGGGCAACAGAGCAAGACTCTGTCTCAAAAACAAAACAAAACAACAAAAAAAAAAGAGGATAGAGTTAAGTGCTTTAATAGTACAGCTTCATTTGTTTACTCATAATGTGAATTTATTTATATGGTAGAAGATTTGTCTTGTTTTGTGTGCATCCTTCCATTAATTTCCTCCTGCAGCCCCAGCGTGGGGATTAGGAATATGGGCTCTGATGCCAGGTACACCTGGGTTCAGTTCTGATTATGCCATCACTTGCTCTTTGAACAAAATCCTTAGCTACTTTATGCCTCAGTTTCCTCATTACTTAATATGAGACAATAACAACTTCAAAGGGTTTTAATTTTTCCATATATATATGTGTAAAGCGTAACTTTATGCCTGGTAAAGTACTATGCTGTCACCCTTAAGTTGAGTGTTTGTGCCTTGTTAAAAACACACACAAGAAAACACTGGTTTAAAACACCTACTTGTGGTCGGGTGCAGGGGTTTGTGCCTGTCACCTCAGCACTCTGGGAAGCCAATGTGGGAGGACTGCTTTAGTCCAGGAGTAACATAGGGAGGCCCTTGTCTCCCCACAAAAAAAAAAAATAAATAAAATAAATAAATAAATAATGAATTTTTTTTGAGCACGGTGGCACATACCTGTGTCCCAGCTACTCGAGAGGCTGAGGCAGGAGGATAGCTTGAGCTCAGGAGCTCCAAGACTACAGTGAGCTGTGATTGTACCACTGTACTCAAGTCTGGGCTGTTAACAGAGTGAGACCCTGTCTCAAATAAATAAATAAACCACCTACTTGCATACAAACAAAGTATACTAGTAAAAATCTATGGCTATCAATATATTAAATGATTCTGAGTACCTCTGATAGACTCTCAGACAAGATTGAGTTCTTGATGGAATTTGGATTTAAGTTATTACAAGTATTTACTAATTCATACTGGCTTTCTCAATTAGTTTACGTGGTGATTTTTATCTTGTCCTTAAATATCAAAGCTATCTACACAAATTAAAAGAGAAAAAAGCTTACACAAACTTCTAATCCAAAGTAAACCTTTATCCTTCCTTTTAATGTTCTGCTTGTTTGTAAACATTTTACATTATTTATATCACCTCTAGATAAATATAAGACAAAGACATGCATTTACCTAGTTTGTATCCAATTCTGGGAAATGGGGTCTTGCCTGTGCTAGTAATACAGGGTTGAGTTCACATTCTTGTACTTGTCTAACCATACCTGGTCCTTTAGCTTGATGCTGTTTGAGGAAAATAAAAAGATATTTTGAAAACGAACCTATAATATGGAATTTTATTTTACAGTTAACTTGAGCTGAATTTGTATGTAAATTATGTTAATCTTAACATTTTTGTGGCCTACTTCGTATTAGTATTGTAGAGATTTCAACATGAGCAATGATAACCATAGCACTTATGCAGTGCCTAGTATGTAGAAGCACACTATGTATATGGACTCTCAATCCTCATAACCACCATGGAGTGAGAGGACCTCTAGCTTAAAAGAACTAATTAAAAACTAGGAACAAATAACTATTCAACAAAAAATAAGCCCTTATGAAGCTTACTGTCTAATTGATGGGACAGACATTTATTAAAATGTGAATAAATATGTATACTATAAAGCAGGGGTATCCAATCTTTTGGCTTCCTGGGGCCACATTGGAAGAATTGTCTCGGGCCCCACAGAAAATACACCAACACTAATAATAGTGGATGAGCTTAAAAAAATCGCAAAAGAAAAACTCCATGTTTTAAGAAAGTTTATGAATTTGTGTTGGGCCACATTCAAAGCCGTCCTAAGTCGCCTGGGCTTACATGCACCTTGTGGGCCCTGGGCTGGACAAGCTTGTAAGGAAAGCCAGGGTCTGAGCTGGTCTTGGGAGCAGGAAGATCTTTCCTCAGACGTGACGTTTGAGCTTTGGTCTACAGGATCATTAGGAGTTGCGTGTTGTTTTTTTTTCCTGACACCAAATATGTCATTCTAACACCAACTAACTCTGACCCCAACTAGGTGTCCCACAGTTCAGTTCTAACACTAACTACTCAGAGTTAGTGTGGACCCCACAAATTAAGGGCTCAGTCCTGCAAAACTGCCCCCCAGACAGACTTCAGACACTAGCTGCAAATGGGGTCTCCAGGCTACCTGTATGTCTCCCCACCAGACTACAAAGTTGGGGGTTCCCATGCATCTCCCCTTCCCCAGTTTTGATAATTCACTAGAGTGACTCACAAAACTCGCAGAAATTACTATATTTATGATTATAGGTTTATCATAAAGGATACAACTCAGTCAAGTGGAAGAGATGCGTAAGGCATCCCTTGGGGGAATGAAGGGGTAGGTGGTGGGGTGTGAAGAGTTTCCATACTCTAGGTGGGTGCGTTGATGTGTTCGTCAACCTGGAAGAACCCCAAACCTTATAGTTCAAGAACTGTTATTGAGGCTTTATTACCTAGGCATAATTGAATAAGTCCAGTGGCCATTGGTGATGAAATCTCCAGCCCCCTCCTCTCCCCAGAAATGGAGATGGGGCTGAAAGTTTTAACCCTCCAATCTCATAGTTGGTTTTTCTAGCTACCAGTCTTGGTTCTTAAGCTAGCTGTCTAGGGACCTCACCAACAGTCATTAGCATACAGTAGACACTTAGCACTCTGGGAATCCCAAGGGTTTTGGGAACTCTGTCCCAGGAACCAGGGACCATGACCAAATATTTATTTTGTATTATATCACAGGAGTTTAAGTGGCCTCTGAACAGCCAGAGAAACTTGTTGTTCAGATTGTCTTCAGAAGAACTTACAGTGGGGAGCATAGTCAGCTGATGGCCCCAGCTGCCACCCTTTTGGATCCATTACACCTTGCCTGTGAGTGCTGGCTTGTGCCGCACCCATCCCAGCCAATGACTGAGCATTCCAGGGTGCCAGTGCTGTTGCAGAATTGCTAGGCTTATATGCTGTCTGTGCAGCAACAGACCCATATACTGACAATGGCACTTGCAGCAGAGGAAGAGTTTAATCATTGTGACGTTCTCAGTGAAGAAACAGGAGGAATTCTCAAGCCTCAAATATGTTTCTTCCATGGGTACTGGGCAAGGGTTTTTAAGGGGATTCATGGAGAGTGAGGGGCTAGAAAATCTGGGGTTATCCGTTGGACAACTCAAAGCTGGGCTAGCGAGCAGCAACCGGCTACAAGGAAGTAGACCAAAGGGCAAGCTGGCTTAATGATTGCTGCTGCAAGCCCGGTTGCATTTTATTGTTTTATTTTTCTCTTGCTCAATTTTGTACAATTTTCTTGGGATGGTTTTAGTGCTAGCCTATTCCTGGCCCACGTGGGACTCCTCTATTAGGCAACTTTTGCTGGAAGACTCCCCATATTCCTGTCCAAGATTTTCTCAGAACTGTATAATACTCTGAGGATCTTGCTACTCAATCCTCTTTCCTTCCGTCCTTTCATAGAATGAAAGTTGTCAGACTCAAAATGAGGTCACTTGTGTCAAACATGTGGAGCTGGGGCCATGAAGGGAGGATTCTCACGCACATATGCCTGATAACAAGAACTCGCACAAAAGGCTCTGCAAAAACTATAACTTTGCACAAAAGCTACAACCTTAAAAAATACTTCTGCAAGGACATCTGCCTAGCAACTGTCTGTCCAACCTTGGATTGATTCTACCCTTGTTGATTCTTGTAGCCAAGGCTATTTGTCTCAAACAACTTATATCACCCTCCTCACTTTTCCTTTAAAAACCCTGGTCTTGGCCGGGCGCGGCGGCTCAAGCCTGTAATCCCAGCACTTTGGGAGGCCGAGACGGGCGGATCACGAGGTCAGGAGATCGAGACCATCCTGGTTAACACGGTGAAACCCCGTCTCTACTAAAAAATACAAAAAATTAGCCGGGCGCGGTGGTGGGCGCCTGTAGTCCCAGCTACTCGGGAGGCTGAGGCAGGAGAATGGCGTGAACCCGGGAGGCGGAGCTTGCAGTGAGCTGAGATCCGGCCACTGCACTCCAGCCCGGGCGACAGAGCGAGACTCTGTCTCAAAAAAAAAAAAAACCCTGGTCTTCCTTTGCCTTGCTGAATATACCCACTGTATTCCTATGGCAATGCTCAATCCAGAATAAATATAATTTTCTTTAGGAGAGCCTCTCTCGTTGTCTTTTATTTAGGTTTTGGCAATAGGAATCAGACCCGGTCTTGTTCTCAAGGTTTTCCCACCGGGCGCGGTGGCTCAAGCCTGTAATCCCAGCACTTTGGGAGGCCGAGATGGGCGGATCACGAGGTCAGGAGATCGAGACCATCCTGGTGAACACGGTGAAACCCCGTCTCTACTAAAAAATACAAAAAACTAGCCGGGCGAGTGGCGGGAGCCTGTAGTCCCAGCTACTTGGGAGGCTGAGGCAGGAGAATGGCGTAAACCTGGGAGGCGGAGCTTGCAAGCTTGCAGTGAGCTGAGATCCGGCCACTGCACTCCAGCCTGGGCGACAGAGCGAGACTCCGTCTCAAAAAAAAAAAAAAAAAAAAAAAAGGCTTTCCTTGCCTACCCCTGCTCCCCCTTTCATCCTTCACAAGCATTCCCCCTTATCCATCTCTTGCATGTCTAACTCTGTCTTGGTGTCAGCTTCTGAAGGACTCAAACTAATACAGTCTCTAAAACACCCTACTGCAACCTCAACACTTAGACATCTTATTTATGTCTGTTGATGGCATGCTATCTATGCAGATTGGAGAAACCCATTCTTTTTCTCATTTCTTCCTTTAAGGCCCAGAAAACACATTTCCTAATTTCCTTGATCCAATCTCAATGCATCCCACCGGTTTGTTATGCTCGAGGGAAGGAAATAATCTTTGCAATCCTTCTCTTCATCCCCAAACTCTCAAGGGAGATAAAAGGAGAATCAATGATGGTTTGGTAAGAGCAGTTCATCATGGCCAGTCCTGATTTTTCTCTTTTCTCCTTAAAAAGCATTGTTAAATTTTGTAAAGTATTCTGTAATTATAACATGGAATACAAGGTGGGATATACAATAATAAAGTCACTAAGTTATAGTGTTAAATTTCTATAAATATCACTCTTTAGTGTCTATTTTCTGAAACCCTGAACTATGGTTTCTTTTTTTTTTTTTTTTTTTTGAGACGGAGTCTCGCTGTGTCGCCCAGGCAGGAGTGCAGTGGCCAGATCTCAGCTCACTGCAAGCTCTGCCTCCCGGGTTTTTACGCCATTCTCCTGCCTCAGCCTCCCTAGTAGCCGGGACTACAGGCGCCCGCCACCTTGCCCGGCTAGTTTTTTGTATTTTTTAGTAGAGACGGGGTTTCACCGTGTTAGCCAGGATGGTCTCGAACTCCTGACCTCGTGATCCGCCCGTCTCGGCCTCCCAAAGTGCTGGGATTACAGGCTTGAGCCACCGCGCCCGGCCCTGAAGTATGGTTTCTTATGTCTAAGACAGAACTTAAGTCATTTTTACTCACATTATTTGCATCTGAATAAGCCACATACAATATTCTGAAATTAAGTGCAAGTTTTTACAAACTTATTAGAGCATATTAGAACTGTTTTCACTATTGCTTCCTCACTGCAATGTCCATGTTTTCAATTTCCTTCTCTATATGATTATGAGAAAATAAAATTATAAAACTCTGCTTATAGATGCTAAGTGGCTTGAATGTATCAGGCTAGTGTTCTTCCCTGGAAATAGAGAATTGAATAATGCTGGAGTTCCTTTTAATGTTATGAAATAATAGTACACTGGAAGAGAGTATCTGTGATTGATTGTAATGAGCAATCTTCTTGATGGCTCAATATAGATGGTTATTCATTAGGGGATTATCTAAGTCAATCTTTAGCATGCAGAAAGTTTATAAAGCAACAGATAGTATTTAACTCTTCCTAATGACATGTCTCAATGAGCTGGGTAGATGTCTCAATGATTACCAGATAGTAATACTAATACTAATACTATTTGACTTATTTTTGAAATGAGAAACGTAATGAAGCATTGGAATCCTGTTGTAGCATGAAGTAAATTAGTTATGACCTGGAATAATTAAACTGGGTACTCCTGAGAGACAAACCAAAATAACATTTAGTAGCTCGTGTGTTTTCAATGATTAACCATGTACTAGACCTTGTGTTAAGTATGTCAGGTACATTATTGAATAGTTTCTTCATGATAAGCCATTTGCTACCTTAAAGATGAGGAAACTGAGTCTTGAAAATAAAATGATTTTCCAAGATCTCATGGCTTTTTGAGTGACAGAACCAGTATTCAAACCTACGTCTATCTACCAAATTCTGGATCTTGAATATGATGTATAGAGGGAGGATAGATAGAAGGAGTGATAGTGCAGCTAGCTAAGGTCCTATCATCATTTTTTTTTTTTCCCCCTGAGATGGAGTCTTGCTCTGTCACCCAGGCTGGAGTACAATGGTGCGGTCTCAGCTCACTGAAAACTCTGCCTCCCGGGTTCAGGCGATTCTCCTGCCTCAGCCTCCTGAGTAGCTGGGATTACAGGTGCCCACCACTGTGCCTGGTTAATTTTTGTATTTTTAGTAGAGACAGGGTTTCACCATGTAGGCCAGGCAGGTCTTGAACTGCTGACCTCGTGATCCACCTGCCTCGGCCTCCTAAAGTGCTGAGATTACATGCATGAGCCACTGCGCCCAGCCCTATCATTGTTTTATATTGACATTAAGAAAAGAGAAGTTCTATAGGCTAAAGGGAGTGGAATATGGAAGCAGTAATGTGACATTTACAGTTGCAGAGAGGGGAAGATTTCTTTCCTTACCTAGCCCTAGGTTCATGGCTGATATCCCTATAAAAAAAGATAGATTAACAAGAGAAAAGCGGCTGGGCGCGGTGGCTCAAGCCTGTAATCCCAGCACTTTGGGAGCCCGAGACGGGTGGATCACGAGGTCAGGAGATCGAGACCATCCTGGCTAACACGGTGAAAGCCCGTCTCTACTAAAAAATACAAAAAACTAGCCGGGCGAGATGGCGGGCGCCTGTAGTCCCAGCTACTCGGGAGGCTGAGGCAGGAGAATGGCCTAAAACCCGGGAGGCGGAGCTTGCAGTGAGCTGAGATCCGGCCACTGCACTCCAGCCTGGGCGACAGAGCGAGACTCCGTCTCAAAAAAAAAAAAAAAAAAACAGGCCGGGCGCGGTGGCTCAAGCCTGTAATCCCAGCACTTTGGGAGGCCGAGGCGGGCGGATCACAAGGTCAGGAGATCGAGACCACGGTGAAACCCCGTCTCTACTAAAAATACAAAAAATTAGCCGGGCGCGGTTGTGGGCGCCTGTAGTCCCAGCTACTCGGGAGGCTGAGGCAGGAGAATGGCGGGAACCCGGGAGGCGGAGCTTGCAGTGAGCCGAGATCGCGCCACTGCACTCCAGCCTGGGCGACAGAGCGAGACTCCGTCTCAAAAAAAAAAACAAAAAACAAAAAACAAAACAAAACAAACAAACAAACAAACAAAAAAACGAGAAAAGCATACCCATTCCTTTAACATAAGTTTTACAGGACATAGGAGCTTCCAAAAATGAAGATTCAAAGAACCAGGGAAAACGGTGTCTTTTTATGCTTAGGTTTGATGAAGAGTGGATAGTGTATAGAAGTATGATTGGTGAAAAAGGTGTATGGTCTAATGACATAAACTGGGGAAGCTTAGCAAGGCCTGTTTGTTCAAATTCTCTGTGTCTCTATGTCTCCATTCCTTTCCTATGGGTTTAGGGAGGAGGGAGGATCCCTCTGAAACGAGGATCTTATGGCCTACCTTAGAGGAAGGTCAGAGAAATTTTTTTTTTTTTTTTTTTTTTTTTTTTTGAGACGGAGTCTTGCTCATCGCCCAGGCTGGAGTGCAGTGGCGCGAGCTGGGCTCACTGCAAGCTCCGCCTCCCGGGTCCCGCCATTCTCCTGCCTCAGCCTCTTGAGTAGCTGGGACCACAGGCGCCCGCTACCACGCCCGGCTAATTTTTTGTATTTTTAGTAGAGACGGGTTTCACCGTGTTAGCCAGGATGGTCTGGATCTCCTGACCTCGTGATCCGCCCACCTCGGCCTCCCAAAGTGCTGGGATTACAGGCTTGAGCCACCGCGCCCGGCCGGTCAGAGAAATTTTTTGTGGCTTGCTTCAGGGAGAAAGATGGGAGAAGGTCAGAGAGGACTTCCTGCTTTTGCTGTTTTCTCAAATGCCAAGGTCCGTATTTTGGGATAACATGTCGTGAACCCCACCATAGTTTTAAAATGATTTGAATAGAGAAGTAGTTTGCAGGAGAAAAGTTTCTCTGGGGATTCCCTTTGTTCTGCTGCTTTTCACAAATGACAGGTGAGCTTGGTAGCCTGGTGTCAGTGTTACTGGCAAGGGGTCCTGATCCGGACCCCAAGAGAAGGTTCTTGGAGGTCACACAAGAAAGAATTCAGGGCAAGTCTATAGAGCAAAGTGAAAGCAAGTTTATTAAGAAAGTAAAGGAATAAGGAATGACTACTCCATAGGCAGAGCAGCCCCGAGGCCTGCTGGTTGCCCATTTTTATGGTTATTTCTTAATTTTATGCTAAACAAGGGGTGGGTTACTCATGCTTCCCCTCTTTAGACCATCTAGGGTAACTTCCTGATGTTGCCATGGCATTTGTAAACTGTTATGATGCTGGTGGGAGTGTAGCATTGAGGAAAACCAGAGGTCACGCTCGTTGCTGTCTTGGTTTTGGTGGGTTTTAGCTGGCTTTACTGAAACCTGTCTTATCAGCAAGGTCTTTATGACCTGTATCTTGTGCCAACCTCCTATCTCATCCTGTGACTTAGAATGCCTTAACTGTCTGGGAATGCAGTCCAGTAGGTTTTAGCCTTATTTTACCCAGCCCCTATTCAAGATGGAGTCTCTCTGGCTCAAACATTTCTGACATTAGAGCAGTTATCTCACTCTCACTGTGCAACCTCAACAACACAGTAACTTCCAGTGACTTTTTTTTCAGACTTCTGATCATAGCCTACAGTGAGCAATTCATTTGACATCATGACCTAGTACATGACTGAGTATATATTAGCGTATATATAACTAAAATTACACGAAACAATTCTCACCTTTATTATATGTGATGTCCTCTGACTGTTTCTATTCTTGTGCATTAAAAATAAATCCATTGAATTGATTTCATAACCCATTAGAGGGTTACCTCCTACAGTTTGAAAAGCACAGTTCTATGCATGACAGGAGAGAGAGAGTGGATGAAAATAAAAAATAATTTTGGTTTGATTAGATCAAATTTACATTCCTGTTTGTGCAGGAGGGTAGAAATTATGGTCCTGTATAGAAGGAATTTCCAACTTTTCTGCACTGGATTCCATTCCTCAGTATGGTATGCATTTGTGGTCTGCCAAGGCTTGGGGAGCAATCATTTTTGTTCAAATACAATATCAAAAATGAATGGGAATTGCTCAAAAAGTCTTTGACAGCTGGAACAGTGAAACAATAAATCAACAGGATGATGAAAGCTTGAAAACACATAATACCTATAATAATCAGTAGAACCATAGCAGAAATGAGAAAAAAAGAAACTTAGTTCAATTACACAGTAAGGTTACTTACTTCAAAGTCAGTAGAGTGCTGTAAGGTTATACATATTAAGGTTAATTGCGTCTATTCAGAATGTATTTGAATCTGAAACAAAAGCTTAAGAGGAAAGAAAATCAAAGAGAAATGACTGCATTTGAAGGGTCTATTCTATATCAGAGAATCGGCTGATGATGGCTCCTTTGTTCTGTAATGTTTGTAATTCCCTGGCCCCCACCCCCTGCAAATATGAAGACTTAAAAGGAAATCCATTAAAGTCCTGTAGAAAAACTGAAGACATTCACCATCATTAAAACTCAAGGGCTAGCATTGCCCAGTGTTTGTTTTACTATGGTACTAGTGAGAGCAGAAACCTATGCTACCTAATCTTGTAAGAAAAGCTGAGCCCCTGCTTTAAGAAATTTTTTTTTCTTTTTGTGACTGGCTGGAATGATTTTATTTTATTTTCTTTATTATTATTATTATTATTATTATTATACTTTAAGTTCTAGGGTACATGTGCATAACATGCAGGTTTGTTACATATGTATACTTGTGCCATGTTGGTGTGCTGCACCCATCAACTTGTCATTTACATCAGGTATAACTCCCAATGCAACCCCTCCCCACCCCCCCAAGAAATTTTTATATTAAATATTTCTCTATTAAAAATCTTTGGAATATGTTTCTCTGATTATAAAAGTAAAGTCATATCTGCTTGTTATAAAAACTCAAGCATTTCAAAAATAATACAGAATGTGAAAGTCCCCTGCGATTCCGACCCTTAGAAATAAACTTTTCAAAGAGTTTAGTGTAAAGAAATCTCTAAAGTACAGGTTGCACTCTATGATTCTTTATTTCAAGTGGAAAACCTTAGGGCCATGATGCCTAATATGGTTTGGCTGTGTCCCCACCCAAATCTCACCTTGAATTGTAGCTCCCATAATTGCCATGTATCATGAGAGGGACCCGTGGGAGGTAATTGAATTATGGGGGCTGTTTTTCCTGTGCTGTTCTCTTAAGTGAGTAAGATTCATGAGACCTGATGCTTTTATAAAGGGCAGTTCCTCTGCACGTGCTCTCTTGCCTGCCACCATGTAAGACCTGCCTTTGCTTCTCCTTTGCCTTCCACCATGATTGTGAGGCCTCCCCAGCCATGTGGAACTGTGAGTCCATTAAACCTCTTTTTCTTTATAAATCACCCAGTCTCAGGTATGTCTTTATTAGCAGCATGAGAATGGACTAATACAATGCCCTTTGATTTCTATTGCCAGTAGAAGGTGACAGATACTCTTTTTCTAATCTTTGTTTTAAACTGTGATTGCACTCCATCATATAGACAGATACTGTTTTTCACATTGGCTTATTATTTAGTTGCACAAGGAAACAACCTTTGTTCTCACAGTGGCATCTTGGATAACATGTCCTATCTAGTACTGTTTCTAAAAATGTGTAACCTAATCTAATCATGAGGAAATAATAATCTCCTTACATCCAAATTGTGAAGCATTCTATAAGAAAAGTTACCCGAACTCTTCAAATATGTCAGTCATGAAAGAAAGAAAGAAAGAAAAAAGTCAATGAAATTGTCTGATCTTATAGGAGTCTACAAACACATGTCAAACAAAATGTGTAATCCATAACTGGATCTAGGGGGAGGTAAAGGTAGGGAAGAATATTAAAATGGAAACAATTTGGAAATGTGAATATAGACTATTAGGCAATATTAATGTTAAATTTCTTGGGTGTGATAATGATATTATGTTTAAGTAGGAGACTGCTTTTGTTTTTAGGCGATACATGCTAAAATATTTAGGGATGATGTGTTATGACCCTGCAGCTTATTTTCATGTGATTAAAAGAGAAAAAGTAAATGTGGGAAAACATTTAACAATTGGTAAATATAAGTAAATAGTATATGGGTATTCATTTTAATAATATTTACTTGTTAGGGTTAAAATTTCTTAAGACATTGGGGGAAATATAATAATTTTAGGTGATATTCTAAAACTTATTGTGCCTCTTGTTATTTTTTTCCTTTTCTCTTTTGGAACCTGGAGAATGTAAAAGAGCTTTTCTTATGAAGCTGTGTGCTTAAAATTTGTGCTGTTTTCTGCAGGTACATTATTCTTTAATAAATAATTTAATGAAAAAAGCCTGGGCTCAGAATCATGCTACCATTTACAGGGGAAAAAATATGTACTAATTTTTAAGATGTATTATTTATAAATACTACTTTGTTTCATGCCGTGGTCCTTAGTATTCAAAGGAAAGAATCAGGAACCAGGATACAGTTGTTAAAAGGGAAGAGCCAGAAACAGGGATATAAAGAAAGAAACTTAATGATATATATTTATGAAAGAAGATGCAGCAAAGGGAATCAGTCATAGCATGAGGAAAGGAGACGTCCTAGTGATTCAGGGCTAAGTTTTATTACATATAAAATAGATGTCATATATGTTATATATAGTTATTATAATTACATACAAAGCAATAGATGTCCCCTTAGGTATCTTAAGTAAGTACCTATGTCTTTGTTTATTTCTCTCCCATAAAATAAGTCTGAAGGTAGGTAGTCTAGGGCTGATCTAATACAAATAATGGGAAACTATAATAGAATATTTGTTATTTTCTGGCATTGTTCTAAGCACTGTGAAATGAAAAGAAACCTTGGGGTCCCCAAATCCCTAAGCTAAAGGGAAAAGTCAAGCTGGGAACTGCTCAGGGCAAACCTGCCTTGCATTCTATTCAGTCAGTCCTCTGCTCACTGAGATAAATGTGTATCTGATTGCCTCCTTTGGAGAGGCTAATCAGAAACTCAAAAGAATGCAACTGTTTGTCTCTTATCTGTTATGACCTGGAAGCCCCCTCCCTGCTATGAGTTGTCCCACGTTTGCTTCCAGTTGTCCTGCCTTTCTGGACCAAACCAATGTTCATCTACATATGTTCTTTGATGTTTCATGTCTTCCTAAAATATCTAAAACCAAACTGACCACCTTGGGCACATGGCATCAGGACTTCCTGAAGCTGTGTCCATGGGTGCGTCCTCAACCTTGGCAAAATAAACTTTCTTTTCTTTTTTTTTTTTTTGAGATGGAGTCTTCTTGCTCTGTCGCCCAGGCTGGAGTGCAGTGGAGCGATCTCAGCTCACTTCAAGCTCCGCCTCCTGGGTTCACACCATTCTCCTGCCTCAGCCTCCTGAGTAGCTGGGACTACAGGCGCCTGTCACCACGCCCGGCTAATTTTTTTTTGTATTTTTAGTAGAGACTGAGTTTCACCGTGTTAGCCAGGATGGTCTCGATCTCCTGACCTCGTGATCCACCCGCCTTGGCCTCTCAAAGTGCTGGGATTACAGGCGTGAGCCACAGCACCCGAACTTTAAACTTTCTAAATTGACTGAGGCCTGCCTCAGATATTCGGGGTTCACAGCACTTTATATCCTATGAAGTGGATAGGTATTACGATTTTACAGGTGAAAAAAATAGAAAAACTAAATAATTTGCTCTAAGTTGTACAGATAGGAAATAACAGAATTAGGGTTTGAAGTTGAGCGGTACAGCAATAGATTACCAGTGATGTGGTGTTTTCGTGGTCACAGAGCCCCAGACTGCTTCTGTCTTTCTGCTCTGCCATTCCTGATCATGTCTTCCATATGCCGGTGCCTCATGGACTGCTTGAGCACCAGCCACCACTTCAGCCTTCTGGGAAGAAGGAAAGTAACAAAACAGCTTTTTCTATTGTCTATCACTATGTAAAGGAGCCTTTCTAGAAATCCCTCTCAATGGCTTCCACTTACATCTCAATTTCTCAAACTTCATCACATAATTATACCTAACTACACAAAAGGTTGGTGGCTGTAGTCTTTCAATTGGGCACATTGTCTGTCTGAATAATACAGAAGTGCTGTTAGTAAGGAGGAAGGGAGAGTGAATGTTGGGTAGGGCCTACAGCTCTTTTGGTTTAAGAATAAAGGGAGTCAAACATGAGAGTGGAAATTAATCATGTGATTATGTTGTCTCTGAGATTTTTGAAATGTAAATAGGATATCTTAGGAAGAAAAGTTTAAATGTAGCCCACATTCCTGTTTAGAGTATTGATTTCAGAGGACTGTTAGCGTTTTCTTTCTTTTTTTTTTTTTTTTTTTGAGACGGAGTCTCGCTGTGTCTCCCAGGCTGGAGTACAGTGGCGAGATCTCGGCTCACTGCAAGCTCCGCCCCCCGGGTTCACGCCATTCTCCCGCCTCAGCCTCCCAAGTAGCTGGGACTACAGGCGCCCGCTACCACGCCCGGCTAGTTTTTTGTATTTTTAGTAGAGACGGGGTTTCACCATGTTAGCCAGGATAGTCTCGATCTCCTGACCTCGTGATCCACCCGCCTCGGCCTCCCAAAGTGCTGGGATTACAGGCTTGAGCCACCGCGCCCGGCCCGTTTTCTTCTGGATAATGTTCTGCTGAAAGTGTTATGCTTTGTACATCCTGTAGGATTATTTGTAATAGTGAATAATTGAAACAGTTGCAATAGATGAGTGGTTATATGATGCACGAATGTCATGAAATACTATGTAGCCATTGAGCATTAAGCATGTTACATATATAATCAAGTTAGGAAAACCACTTATAAATGAAAGCAGGATGTACAACTGTACTTTTTTTTTTTTTTTTTTTTTGAGACGGAGTCTCGCTCTGTCGCCCAGGCTGGAGTGCAGTGGCCGCATCTCAGCTCACTGCAAGCTCCGCCTCCCGGGTCTACGCCATTCTCCTGCCTCAGCCTCCCGAGTAGCTGGGACTACAGGCGCCCGCCACCTCACCCGGCTAGTTTTTTGTATTTTTTAGTAGAGACGGGGTTTCACCGTATTAGCCAGGCTGGTCTCGATCTCCTGACCTTGTGATCCGCCCGTCTCGGCCTCCCAAAGTGCTGGGATTACAGGCTTGAGCCACCGCGCCCGGCCAACTGTACTTAAAATATGATTGCAACTGTGTAATTATATATATAGAACATAGATGAAAAGTAAATTCACCCAAATACAATTGTAATTGTGGTCTTTGAGAGGTGGGATTATGCGTGACTTTTTAATGTTTCTAAAATAGTTTTCTGAATTTTCCTTTACAAGTGTGTTTCTTTCAAAATCAGAAAGAAAACATGAATTTCATTTCTAAATGTTCTATGCACAGATTTTGGAATACATCACTATGTCTTGCATTTGTGTTCTTTTTTCTTTAAGTTATAGATAACCTTGAGTACTGCTTGAGACATAGACATAATCTGTTCTAAGTCTATTAACAAAAATAATGGGAAGAGAAAATATATAGCACATTTCATAAGTAAGTGGTTTTTCTGCAAAGATCAATTTCTTTATCATTAAGCCATTCTTAATAGGAATGTTAATACTAAATAATCTCTTGCTGGAAAAGAGAGTCCCCCTAGGGCCTCTTGTACTTTTATGTTTTGTTGGATGTGCCAAGACCACTCTTTAACCTATTTCTCCGAGTTGTTTATTTAGCTGGGAACCTTCAGAGATGAGGTTTGTTCTCCCAGGACAAAAACCAGGCTCACTTACTATCTGCCGTAAAAATGGTGTATTCCCCAAGCATTTCCTCAGCTGCAATGCAAACACACCATGTGTGCAGCATCCATCCTGTTGCTCCCACCATAAGACTGGAGGCCAGAGAGAATAGATGTAAATAAACTGTTGCTCATGCTGCCTACTGTGCCATGAGTAATAAAGTCTTTGTCACTGATCCAGCAGTTTCATGTCTTCTGCCAGTGTCTGTGAAACAGTAACAGGCTAACTTAATAGCTTGTAAGTAGAATCCAATCAAATCCCAGACCTGACATCTCTGTTTTAAAAATATGAATTTCTTATAGTTATTTTTACTGAGGAAGTAGTTACAAGACATTTTGTAAGTATACCTACCAATTGGTCTCCATCTCAATGATGGTCCCATCATTGGTTTTTGGCCTCTTAAAGATGGTGAGTCTCTACAATATTGTACTTTGTATACACTCTTTATATTTTTAGTGTGACTCCTTCTTGCTAACTTTTTTTTTGTGTGGCTTTTACTTATGGGTGCGTGTTTTTTTTTTTTGGTTTTTTTTTTTTTTTTTTTTGAGACGGAGTCTCGCTCTGTCACCCAGGCGGGAGTGCAGTGGCCGGATCTCGGCTCACTGCAAGCTCCGCCTCCTGGGTTCATGCCATTCTCCTGCCTCAGCCTCCCGAGTAGCTGGGACTACAGGCGCCCGCCACCTCTCCCGGCTGGTTTTTTTCTATTTTTTAGTAGAGACGGGGTTTCACCGTGTTAGCCAGGATGGTCTCGATCTCCTGAGCTCGTGATCCGCCTGTCTCGGCCTCCCAAAGTGCTGGGATTACAGGCTTGAGCCACTGCGCCCGGCCATGGGTGCGTGTTTAAGTGAAGAAATACATCATCTCAGGTCCATTCTATATGGTTGCGCAGATTGGTGACTACACACACTTGCCTAGCTAAGGTGTGATTTGTGGCTGAGATACATACCAAACCATGTGTCCTTACCTCCACCTGAGAGAAGCAGCACTTATTTTCTAGTTTGCATGAATTTACAATGTCTCACTAAGCCATGGGATCCTGGGTGTGTGTGCTTCTAATTTTCGTAAAGGCATCCTATAAACAAAGGCCCTGATGATTTTCTGCTTATTTATCTGTCTTTACCCACTGTGTGTCTATTCAGCCCTCTAACAGAAGCTATGAGTTGTATTGATGAAAGAACTAATCAATTACACATTAGCTTCTTGGGTGTGCATAGAGTGTCTTAGCCTCTGTAGTTTCTGAGGCCAAAGACAATTCATAAACGTTTTCACACTGGAGATGTGGAACACTTGATCAGGGATGCTATGATATAGGATTAGGGGTCAAGGGCAATTCGCTCAGCCTGGTCATCATTTTCTATTTTTCTTGGGAATTTGGTCTATGTATGAAAAAACTTTTGGAAACCTAAATGCCTCAAAAGTTTTGACTCAGTGTTGACTGAAAACAGTAAGTTTCAGATTCCTACATTGAAGGTCGTGTAACAAAAACCAATATGGAAAGTCTTATCTAGAAAGGTAAGTATCCAAATGCCTTTGAGTATCTCCAAGTCTTTTTTTTTTTTTTTTTCAATTTATGTATACCCAAGGATAAGATTTTCTTGAACTATGAAAACTTCAACTTTTTGTAGGACTGTAGACTTTACCTGTCTACTATTCTGCTTGAATTTTTTTTTTTTTTTTTTTTGAGACGGAGTCTCACGCTGTTGCCCAGGCTGGAGTGCAGTGGCGCGATCTCGGCTCACTGCAAGCTCCGCCTCCTGGGTTCACGCCATTCTCCTGCCTCAGCCTCCTGAGTAGCTAGGACTGCAGGCGCCCGCCACCGCGCCCGGCTAATTTTTTGTATTTTTAGTAGAGACGGGGTTTCACTGTGGTCTCGATCTCCTGACCTTGTGATCCGCCCGCCTCGGCCTCCCAAAGTGCTGGGATTACAGGCTTGAGCCACCACGCCCGGCCTTATTCTGCTTGAAATTATGTTTTTCACTTAATTTTCTCTTTCTGAACTTTTGCTCTTAACTACATTTCTTTTTCAGTCAAACCAGTGTTGTTCCTAATTAGAAATTTAAATTACATCTGGTGCAGTTTGTACACACCAGGGGATATAGTTATGTAATACTTTTAGCCAGCCAAGATATTTTTGATAACTTCAACATAACATTTTTTTCAGAGTACTTGTTGATAAAAGGTTATAAAAATTGTGCAAGAATGTACACACAAGATGCAGTTGTGTAACTCGAGAGACCTCACAAGGAAAACATTGCTTTTCTTTTTCTTTTTTTTTTTTTGAGACAGAGTTTCGCTGTTATCAGCCAGGCTGGAGTGCAGTGGCACGATCTCAGCTCACTGCAACCTCTGCCCTCTGGGTTCAAGCGATTCTCCTACCTCAGCCTCCCGAGTAGCTGGGATTACAGGCGTGCACTTTCACGCCTGGCAAATTTTTATATTTTTAGTAGAGATGGGATTTTACTGTGTTGGTCAGGCTGGTCTTGAACTCCTGACCTCAACTGATCCACCCTTCTCAGCCTCTCGAAGTCCTGAGATTACAGACATGAGCCACTGCACTTGGCCAAACATTTCTTGAATATCTTTTCATTTTACGTTACATGTGGTGCAGAAAAACATTTTATCTTGTCTGTTCTTTCATATATTCTCCCTGAGTATATCTCATGGATGTGCGCTGTTGGAAAGTGAAAACAATCTTACAAATTGAGATATTTCATTAAATTTCAATGAGGTAATTAAGAAGACTCATTTTCAAATACATACATTTATTTCAGTGGCTTGAATGTTGCTTAATCAGGAAATGACGAGAATACGAAATGTTGGTTGTTGGACTTGTCTAGATCAGCAGCTTTGAGAGTCAGGCTGTTAAAAGAGATAGCACATAGGTTAAAACAGCAAAGGCTTTTGCTGTGGGTAGAAACTAATTGGCTGAAAACATTAATAAATTATACTTGCTATTCATGTCAAGAGAAAGCTAAGAAAGAAGGGATGAATATGTGTATCTACGAAGGCATTACACTGTGACACATGATATTAAAAAATAAAAAGCATATCCTTTGACTTAAGCTCTTCTTCCTATGTTAAGAAATAGAAATAGAAGCTAAGTTCCTACCATTTACTTGGCAATGCTTTCTTGGGACTATTATAACATGTTTTAGATTTGGCATTTTCAGTCAATAAAATATTGTTAAGATGGTTGCCGAGGAATTCACATAAAATGTACGTAAAATGTTTATTACTGGGACCACTGCCTGGGTTTATGCTAAAATGCTTTCAGTAAAAACCCTCTAAATTCAGAGCTAATTCTTTCCCTTTATTTTATGTTTCTCTATTAGGTACCTGTAGGCTACACACATTGGCCGTAGATTGACTGAAGTCTTATTCCTAAGACAGAAGATTCTAGTATGATGTCAGAGTTAAAAACTTAACCAGATTAGATACTGTAGACTACAATCTTTTACAAACAAATTGATTTTTCTTTCCAAACCTTTTGCAAAATTTCTGTAAGAGAGACTCATGGACTTGGAAAATTCTCTGTGAAGCTGCTTTTGGCAAAGTCCTGGCAAAGAAACACTTTTGCTGTTTCAGATCCTATTCTTTGAGCCTCAACTCGCTATTCTTATTTCGTGCTATTCAGTTTTTTACTCCTCTGAGGTCTCTATGAATCTCTACTGTTTTGGATCTCTGAGTACTTACATCATCCCACTTTAAGACCTGTTTGGATATTCTTTTTTAATTTATTTTTTATTTCTTTTTTTGTTTTTTTCCCCCATCCAGAACTCATGTTGAGTGGTTGGATATTCTCGTGGGGGTGCTTTGGTGTTTTCTTGACTTGTTCCTGACTAAAGTGTAAGTTCTGTTAAAGTGATTAGTATCCCTGTTTTGGAATCTCCCCTCATTCTCTACAAGCCCCTAATATAATAAATCCGTAAGTGCTCAGTTAAGTAGGTTGCACGGTTTGGAAGTCTATCAAGGGGGCTAAAGTTAAAGGATGGTTATATTTCATGCTTTGCACATTGAGTTGAAAAGTTAGCTGCAGACAGACAACTAAGTCAAAAGTCCTAGATTGGAGTCTCGTCACTGTTGCTCAGTTGACCTGGTGATCTTTGGTCTGAGATTCAACCTCTGTCTTTACCAGTGATTTATGAATCCCTAAGTTTTCTTTTATCCCAAGTGTTCTAAGATAGCTTGATTGCTCTATAGTAGTGGTTTTCCAAGTGTGGTACCTAGATCAAGAACAGCATCATCTTGGAACTCATTAAAAATGTAAGTCATTGAGCCGGGAGCGGTGGCTCAAGCCTGTAATCCCAGCACTTTGGGAGGCTGAGACGGGCGGATCACGAGGTCAGGAGATCGAGACCAGCCTGGCTAACACGGTGAAACCCCGTCTCTACTAAAAAAATACAAAAAACTAGCCGGGCGAGGTGGCGGGCGCCTGTAGTCCCAGCTACTCGGGAGGCTGAGGCAGGAGAATGGCAGGAACCCGGGAGGCGGAGCTTGCAGTGAGCTGAGATGCGGCCACTGCACTCCAGCCTGGGCGACAGAGCGAGACTCCGTCTCAAAAAAAAAAAAAAAAAAAAAAAAAAAAGTAAGTCATTGGACCCCATAACTTCATAGAGAAAAGCTCTATACCACAATGTTAGCCGACATTGAAGATTGTGTAGCAGTTTGATGATGGGCATTTACATCTAGTATCTCATGTTTCAGCTTTCAGTCTCTGTAGAATGGCTCACCACTGCACCATATTCAAGTTTCCAGGGACTACCCACAGGATTGCAGCTTCCAAGCTCCTATAAAGTACTGGCAATTCAGGAGTGAAAAATGTTTCTTAGGGTGTACAAAGAATATGCAATGGACAAAGGATTAATTTCCAGTGGCAGCCTCCTAATTTTGTATTCATAACGTTGTATGCATGCTAGGCTACACATGCAACGTCTGCTGATATACATTAGGTAATTGGGCATCCAGCAGCCCCATTTGCATGCAAAGGCTGTTGCACACCTCACATTTGCAAGTCTAAAATTAAAGCCCAGTTTGAAGCTGGCTGAAGGCTAGCTGCTAGAAAAATAATGAGATAAGGAAGGAAATGGCTTCTGTTGATCAGTGCTTTTGGTCTCTACCGTTCAATCTTTGCTAATTTGCCCTTTGAAATGGTATATTCAGGTAGAAGAGAGAGACTTCCAAGAGTATCTGGGTGGATTTTTTTTTCCCCCTCTTAAATCCTACAGTTATAAGCTGGTTGTGTTTATCCACAGCATTTCTCTTAAAACTGTACCTACACGTATGCTGCAGTCTGTTGCTGTGCTATATTTTTGCTTAACGGAGTATTCATGCTCTTGTGGGATCACATGTATCATCTCAAAAAAGAGCCACCCCAACACAGACTCACAGGCTAGGTCTGTAGCATCATTTTATTTTAATTCAGCCCACATTTATCAAGCAGCCGGTGTCTTTGTGCCAGACACTGTGCCAGGGGCTTGGAATACACATCAATCAAGCACACTCTCTGCCCTCAAAAGCTCACAATATTATAACAGCTTCCTAGTGTCATGGAGTTGAATATTTTTGCTTAAAAAGTCTTCCCTGACCCCCCTGTTTGAAATGACTCTTTGCTTCTCCCAGCCCCTGATTATGCTCAACCTGTGTCCCTAGAAGAAGAGACCCAGTGGACATAGGCCTAGAAAAGTCAAAGCCTAAAAGCCAGTTAGCTACTCAGGTCATCAAGAGGAGGTGGCTGCATCGCAAATGGCCTCTACGCTCAGTCTGTGGGAATAAAAAATGTGCCAATGTTTCCTGTACCTCGGTGTGGTCACACGGAAGAGAATGCCAATCTAAAGCAATCTTAAAGGAATTTACTCACGAGCACCACCTAGAGGAATGGTGGAGCCCTACAAGGACAGTATACCAACTAGTCCCTTGTCACTCTTCATCGAATTTTTTATATTTCCTTATTTGGTCATGTCCTTTGTTTTACTTTGACATCAAGATTGTGAGGTCCCAGAGAACAGACCAGGGACTTAAGAAGATTATCTTTCATGGTGCCTATTTGATGGTAATGATCATAAATACAGTATAATAGAAGGAAAAATATCTGGTGGTTTATATGCATTGGTAGTTTCTCATGGTAATAAGCATTTTTTTTCTCTTCCTTTTAGCACAAGTGCATATACCTTGATAGCACCAAATGTAAACCGGAGAAATCAGATACAAAGAAGTACGTATAGCCATTCATTTAACATTCAGAATGCTTCTCTCTTTTTACAATTGGTTTATTTTGGTGTGAAGTATTTTTATTTTCTGATTTATATAGACTCACCAAATCTCATAAAGTTTTTTTTTTTAAAGCATCAGCAGTTTTGATTATACCTTTAAAAATATTCTATTAACACTTCTAAGTTTGTTTCTCTACATTAGTAACAACTCATGACATGATGGTAGATCCTGGATTTCTACTGACTTGAAAAACTTTACACTTATTGCCAATAAACCTCCTTGAGGGCAGGGACCACATCTTACTCGTTTTTGTGCTCTCTGTACTTAATGTGTGCATAACGTGTTTAACTGATGTACGGTAAATATAAATGCTGCCATTTAAAGTTATAGCATTATGCTTTAGAGGTGGAAGAGAACTAAAGTTCATTTAGTTCACAAAGAAATAGTAGGCTGTTCAAGTTCAGCTGTGGGGCTATGCTGAAATTCGATGGTCTCCTTTATTAGATAATTGGTACGAAATTTAACTTCATGACTAATGATGGACAGAAAGGCACAAAAGGGAAAAAGCGCTCTAAGGAGTCCCCACCAGACATGTAGTCCCGGGTGGGACAGTGGGTCAGTGCAGAATATGACAATCACAGCCATGCAGGGACTACAGGAACTGCCAGCCGATCTGGTATTTTACAAGCTTTTGATTTAAATACTTAACAGGAGCTTAAGTCTCAATGTGGTCTGGATCTCATGAGGAGATAAGGGAAGGCGCTGGAGTGACAGAACTAGTTTCTCTCTGGCGCCCCCTGCTGTCGTGCACAGTGAACATTTAGGAAATGAGCACAGCTCCCCCGGAAGCCGACTCTGCATGGCGGTCCGGAGTGCCCGAAACCAGAGCCAGGGCCCCCACCTGTGGCACCGAGCCCTCGCTCCCTAGAGTTGCAGTAAGCTTGGGGAGCATTGAACATAAAGCGAGTATGGGCATCAGAATTCTCTGGGGATATGTTTACCTGTGTGTGGAAAGTTCTTATTGACATGAAAATATTCTAGTTTTGCACACATTATCTATAGGAAACTTTAAAAATTAACTTGATACAGAGTTTTAAAAATGCCAGAATGGTAGGAAAAGCTATACTTCCTTGTTTTAGTAGGAGCCCAGGTGGTTTTTCAAATTTGAACCCTCTGTGCTGATTCTTGGTGAGAAGTGCCACAGGGCCGGGCCCAGGGTGACACATAGGGGTCAGGGCTGAATATTGTGTTTCTAACCTGGAAGTCTTGTTCACTCATGCTCATATGTAGTTAATTGCCTTCTAATAGTTGTTTCTTATGCTTCGAAGGGACTGGTTTTCTTTTAGAAGTCTAGTAACTGACGATTTGATATTTCTCACCTGGCTTAGTTGCGGAACAGGAGCTGGCCAACCTGGAGAAGTGGAAGGAGCAGAACAGAGCTAAACCAGTTCACCTGGTGCCCAGGCGGCTAGGTAAGCAAGCACAGCCACTGCCTGAATGCGAGAGGGCGGGGCCACCTATGGATCCTGTTAGCAGCTTGCATATGTCTGTCTGTGAATGTCCATTGTAGTTTGTTTGGTCATTGTGCTGCTTGGGTGGAATGCGTTTAATGTATGTGTGTGTGTGTGTGTGTGTGTGTGTGTGTGTGTGTGTATACATTTTTTTTTTTCCTGATTTTCTGCAAGTAGCAAACCTGTAATGCCAAGTTCTATGGGAACACAGTGATGGCTTAATTGCCAAATAATTTAGAGCCTCTTAGATGATTGACTCTGAAGAAAGCTTACCTGGGGCGCTGCATATGCCCTGTCATAGCACTAGTCAGGATGGGAGTAAATGCTAGCACGAGCATATTAATCATGGCAGTTAAATGTTAATCTGAAGAAAAGGAGTGGAGAGTCAGTTCCAAAAGGAAGATGAGAGTGAGCTAGAAACCTGGTGGTGGGTAGAAGAGAAACATCACCTGTGTTTTTATTCTACAGATAGAGACCTCTGGGCCTCTGGAGCAGGTGCTGCCAGTGTGATGAATTGTCTGGGCCGCCTTTGCTGGTGTTTGAATCATTCAGAGGGGATGCCACCTAATGGGAATCATTCACATCTTTTCTTTGCTTTTTCTCTTTTAGCAGCAGCTGAAAATTTAAAGGGTTGGACACACAGTGTCCACAGATTTAGTTAATACAAGCAAGTCTTGTGTCACGGGCCACTTTCTGTTGCAACAGTTTTAGAGCAGTTCCCTCACCCACCCCCCCCCACCCCGCCAAGAACATGAGAACATAGGTAAAAATCTAATTTGGAAATTATTTAATGAGAGGAAGTAATAGTAATATTATCATCATCCCACTGTATTTCATGAAAAGGGCTAATCTCAAGTGCCTCCTTTGTGCATATGAGCCAGACTCGAAGGATACAATCAGAAAACAGCTTTAATATCTCCTAA
This sequence comes from Macaca nemestrina, assembly GCF_043159975.1. Classification (NCBI taxonomy): domain Eukaryota; kingdom Metazoa; phylum Chordata; class Mammalia; order Primates; family Cercopithecidae; genus Macaca; species Macaca nemestrina. The sequence goes on from NC_092140.1 coordinate 83,918,142, forward strand.
CTTGGCCCCTGAGATTGGCTGTGTGAGACCAGTCTTTCCCAGGCTTTTTGGATGCTGTAAGAAATTAAAGCTTTTTGGTCTTTCTCAAACAATAGGGTGACCTAGCTAATTCTAGGCCTAAAACAGTCTCGTTTCAGTAATTAATGTTTAGTCTTAGGTACTGATCAAAATTCTGTTACTAATGGAGATGAGAGCTGCTGCCCTGCTCTAACCCAGGCGTGTTTCAGGTAGGAATCTAGCAAGTGGATCAGGGTGTGGCTGGACTTTTCTCTATTCACTGCTCTGTTCCCAGATTCTGACCTTTCTAGGGTTGAAGCAGGAAGTGGAGATAAGAGAGGTCGGGGTTCGTAGTGTAGTGATCCTGGTTTCTTTGAGCCTAGGTTTGCGCTGACTGTTCATTCTCCTTCCTGGGATTCTTCGAGTTTTTCAGCATCCTCCACTCTCTGCCACCCATCTCCCACCTGGATTTCCCTGATATGATTTCCTTTCCTGTCAGCAGGGCTTGGCCTCACTGTTGGCTCTTGGTAGACTCCTTTTAGGGTTCCATTGTTCTTGACATGGCCCTCATAGGCAAGTCCCTTTAGATGGCTTTATGTTGGCATTCTCTTTCATGAGAATAATATTAAAAGTACAGGGAATACTTGTGCATTCTTTCTTTTCATAAACTGTGAATACGGGCCATTTATAATGTAGCTACCTCTTCTTGAGGACTCATCTCAGTGGCCAACTGACAACAGCCTTATACCTTTAGGCTCTAACTGTTCTAGGCATGAATCCACTAGGACCCTCAGACTCTTAAAAATGCAGGTTGAGGTCTCCAGCTGATTTTCATTAAACCTCTCCTGCTCATCTGATGTGACGATTTCTCCTTCCTCAAAACACAGAAGAGAGGCAGAATGACATCTTTCCTCAGATTTCTGCCTCCCTTTGGCCTGACCAACCTCTTTTATAGGGTGAAGTTAGTTAAGGTTCCCCAAGGTAGGTTTCAGTTATCTCCTTGCAGATCCTGCTTTGAGGGGCCATTACCTCACTTTGGAATTTGAAGTGCTTGGCATCTGTTGTCTTGAAGTCTTAGCAGAAAATGAGCAGGATTCTCATTTTGACTTCCTGTTATATGCATTATCTAGGGATAATCAGGTGTGTGTGTGGGAGGGGCTTGGGGGTAGAGAAGAAAATTCTAGAATGTATTAAACTTTGAGATGAGTTTTGAACAAAACTTGTAAATGCTTAAACATCTGACTTCCTCCATTTCTTCGAATTTTCAACTCCTCCTCTACTTCTCTACCCCTTACAATATTGGAATGGTTGCAGGAGATACTAAAAGTTGTTGTAACATTAGAGAAAAGCATCAACATTCCTCACTGTCTTGAAAGAAACATCCCCCATTCCCCACAATAGCAGTCAAAAGGCCAACACCGAACAGGCCTATCTTTTGGATCTCAGAAGAAAAGTCCCTATGGTATCTTTCTCAGTTCAATTATAAGATCTATAGTGAACACAAATTGTTTTAATGCATCTTCTGTGAGAGTGAATCTTGCAGAGAGCTGACACTTTTAGTGACCAAAGCACCAGAGAATTATTTCAAAGGAATCTTTATAATACGCACACCGAGCTTGCATAAACAGTGAGGATTCCCTAAACAGCAATTCTTAGATGACTGTCAAGCTGCCTCAAATTCTTTTAGGTTTAAGAGAGAGCAAGTAAATCATCTCACATCCACATTTTTATTTTGACTATATAAGGAAAGAACAATAAATAGTATGGATCAGTTACTAACTGGAATATTCCCATTGTATTTTTAGAAACTGGGTTATAAAGACTACATACTTGTCTAGTGGCAAGACCTCTGAGAGCTTCCTGAGCCTTGCTGCTTGAACATAAAGCAATAGAGTTAGAAGAAGAAAAGCAATAGAAGCACCTTTGATCACCGTCTTTACTAGGTTCAGGCATGGTCATATTCAAGCAGGAAGAATATTCTACAATTTCCAAGACAGGCATTATTTCTTCTATTTAGCACAGACCTTTAGGTATGGTTTCAATCCAAGTGAATACTTTAATACCTACATGATTGGAAAACCTTGGTAAAGTGCTCTTTTGTTTTAAAAATGTGGCCTCCTCTTTCTATCCAGCTCTTTCTTCTAAGTGATTCTTCTTCTTTAAGGTCTTATTAGGAAAACTGGTTATGTTCTTATTTCTAAGAGCATGAGAACGTTAAGGAAACTCATGTAACAGATTTATTATGTATTAATTAGTCCTCGATGGCTGACATTTCAGCTTAATATTTATGTTTCACCTTTGTGGATTTTTTTTTTCCTAAGGTGGAAGCCAGTCAGAAACTGAAGTCAGACAGAAGCAACAACTCCAGCTGATGCAATCTAAATACCAGCAAAAGGTCAGAATTCATCTCTTTTAGTTTAATTTTGGTAAGGAATATGAGTACCAGCTCTTTCAAGTAACCGTGAAATAACACAGTAACTTTACCAAAAGCATAAAACCTTCCAACCAACTGCAAACAGCAGCTTTCAAAATCAAAGCTATCACGAAGTGAGAAGTGAAGAGATGGATACCTTCAGTTCTTACCCAAGCCCTTTATCACTCAGTAAGACCCTCTATTAAGGGAATTATTTTTCTCGTTTAGGTTAACTATGTTTAACTATAGTTTAAAGTCTACTATGTTTGGAATGTTTTGGTTCTAAGAATGTGGATTTGTTTACTGAATGCCAGTCATGGAAGTAGTACAAAAAAGATTTAAGATTCCCAGCGATTTTTACAATGAACACTGAGTTTTGTAATCAGGAAAAATTATTTTCCCTTCTCCCTCCCCAATACACACACACACACACACACACACACACACACACACACACACACACACACAGAGAGAGAGAGAGAGAGAGAGAGAGAGAGACAGAGATAGATAAAGACAGAGACATTGAAAAAGAGAGAGACCAAGGAAGAAACACAAAGACAGAAATTTCACAGGCAGAAGATGTAGCCCGGCCATTCTCTGTGATCTAAGTAGCTTGAAGTAACAACCTATAATCATGGTGAGGTATAGCACAAACAATACTGTAATTTGCCTTTCATCATAATTTTGTGTTCCAGGGTTCAGACTGAAAAATGGTAACTGTTTTCGTTCTCTGTAATTTCAATACAATTTAGCTAAAAAGAGAAGAATCTGTAAGAATCAAGAAGGAAGCTGAAGAAGCTGAACTCCAAAAAATGAAGGCAATTCAGAGAGAGAAGGTGAGGAGGAGGAGGGTTAGTTCACATTTGCTGATCAACAATTATAGTTTCATTGTAGAAGATTTTTATTACAGGGACTTTAAAAATTTACCCATCTTTTTCTCTCTCTCTGTTTCTATCCCCTCCCTTCTTTTCCTCATCCAATTTTTTTCCTTCCATTTTATCCTTCAAAGGAAGATTCATGCTTAGGTCTTGTGATTTTAGAGGAGGTATTCCCTTTATGGAGCATAGTCTGTATTTCAGGTAGAACAAAGACAGTCGTTAAGTCATCACCAGGAATAGGGTGAAGAGGCTTGCATACCCTTAATATTTATTGCATTACAACCTCTTGTCCTAAAGGTCATTTATTAGTTGTCAATTAATACCCATAACTGGCTGGCATGTGGGTCATTTACAGCTAATTTCTTCATGGGTCAATAGTGTACACTATTCATAAATGTGTGTAGTTGAAACTGTTTTCTTTCTTTCTTTCTTTCTTTTTCTTTTTTTTTTTGAGACAGGGTCTCACTCTGTTGCCTAGGCTGGAGTGCAGTGGTGTGATCACAGCTCACTGTAGCCTCAGTCTCCTGGGGTCAGGCAATCCTCCCACCTCAGTCTCCTGAGTAGCTGGGACTACAGGTTAATACCACTGTAGCTATTTTGTGTGTGTGTGTGTGTGTGTGTGTGTGTGTTTTGTAGAGACAGGGTTTCACAGTGTTGCCAAGGCTGGTCTCGAACTCTTGGGCTCAAGGGATCCACCTGCTTTGGCCTCCCAAAGTGCTGGGATTACAGGAATGAGCCACCATGCCTGGCCTAAACTGTTTTAACATTGTCTAAAAGTGGTGTTTTTTTTTTTCCCTTTCCTAACATGATAACTGTAATTCTATTGGCATAAATTTGCCAGGATGTGAGAGATGGGGAGAGAGAGTTGATCTGTAGACCCTTACCATTGAAAATATGGCCCTTGAACAAGCAACATTGGCATCATCTGGGAGTTTGTTAAAAGAGCAGAATCTTTTTTTTTTTTTTTTTTTGAGACGGAGTCTCACGCTGTTGCCCAGGCTGGAATGCAGTGGCGCGATCTCGGCTCACTGCAAGCTCCGCCTCCCGGGTTCCCGCCATTCTCCTGCCTCAGCCTCCTGAGTAGCTGGGACTACAGGCGCCCGCCACCGCGCCCGGCTAATTTTTTGTATTTTTAGTAGAGACGGGGTTTCACTGTGGTCTCGATCTCCTGACCTTGTGATCCGCCCGCCTCGGCCTCCCAAAGTGCTGGGATTACAGGCTTGAGCCACCGCGCCCGGCCTAAAAGAGCAGAATCTTTAGCCCTACCTCAGACCTACTGAATCAGAATCTGCATTTTAACAAGCTCCACAGGTAATTCTTGTGCACATAAAAGTTCGAGGAGCATTAATTTAAATGACCTTGCAAAAGAAGGAGTGACCCATCCTTGTTCTTCCACAGGTGTGATTTCTCTGGCCGATTGGCCTGCACTGTCACTATGATCCCAGCCTTCCCTGCTGTAGATAAATCTGTAGCTTTTCATGTTAAATGTGAGCCTAGTTAGTAGCTTGTGTCAGATAAGAAAAATGAACATTAGCCATCTAGAAATGAGATATTTCACATTGCCAGTGTGGAAATGGCTGAGGGAAGTGATAATGGCTGTGCTTATGGAGCACTTATTTTTTAAAATGCACAGCAAACACACACACGGACATCAGCCTGTAAACACACTGCCCTCCTCCCTAGGCAAATGGCTGCTGCCCAGAAAACTCTGAGCCACGTAGAATCCAAGCAGCCCACTGTCGTCCAAGAGCCTCTAGCTTTGTCTCTGACTTTCCCCCCACTGGCCGCTGGTCCCCTTCTGCCTTCATTTCCTTCTCTCCCAAAAGAAGTCAGGGGGCATTGGGTCTCATTCTGATTGGTCATCATCTCTGCATGCAGCATTTAGTGAGGGAAGAGTAGACTGGATTCCTGGCCAGCATTTGTGCATGTTCTTTGATCCTTCATAGTCAGAAAGGTGTGAAAGTCAACCAGCTCTTTAGTATTCAGTCATGTCAGGCGGGCCCATGAAGAGTTAATCCTATGGGTAAAAGGGGAAATTTGGAGACAGCACTGGTATATTTCAGTTGTATTCAGTTCAGGAACGTAACTTGCATTCCCTAGACTAGGGTCTGTCACAGTATATATACTTCGAGTGATGTGCTGTAGCTTCCTGGTACTGGCTTGTACTGTGAGAATTGTGACATTTTCAGGATTTTTTGAGCTACTTGGCTTCATCATTGTCAGCTTAAAACCGACTGTGCTGGAAAATATTTACGATGTGGAAATCAGTAAATGCTACAGATTAATTTCCCCTCCTCCTACCTGCTAGACCTGATTAAATGTTGACCAGCACACCACTGCTTAGCACTAAATGAAAAAGGTATTTTCTTACCCTCTTCTACCATCCACATTCTAAAGCCAAGTCTCAGAGGGCTAGGGAGAGCAAAGATTTGGGGAAATAGCTGGACTATTGTGTGTTTGATATTTACTGATTTAAAAATAGATTCTAATTCATGTAGTTGGCAGAATAATGCTCCACCCCAAGATGTCCACGTTCTATCCGTGGAACCTAGGAACATGTTTCCTTACATGGGTAAGGGGATTAAGGTCACAGGTGGAATTAGGGTTGCTAATCAACCGACCTTAGAGCGTGTATCCTGCAATATCCAGGTGCCCAATATAATCACGGGGGCCCTTAAAATTGGAAGAGGGAGCTAGAGAAAGAAGAGATGATACCAGGAGAAAGATTCAGCCCACCGCTGCTGGCTTTGAAGATGCAGGAAGGGGCCATTAGCCCAGGAATGTAGGTAGCCTCTAGAAGCTGGAAAAGACCAGGAAACTGATTATTCTCCTTTGAGCCTCCAGAAGGAACACAGCCTTTCTGGCACCTTGATTTTAGCCCATTGAGACCCATTTTGTACTTCTGACCTCCAGAGCTGTAAGATAATAAATGTATATTGTTTTAAGCTGTTAACTTTGTGGTAATTTATTACAGCAGAAATAGGAAACTAATACTACTCATGTGGTTTTATAATGATGCATTGATTTCTTATCCAAGAAATCTATAAAGCAGAGACAATGTCTCTAAAACATTAGAGCATTAGAGTAAAAAAGCAGTCTACCAGATGCGAGTGTTTTGCCACTGGTTCTTTCAGCATAAATAGACAGATTTTCCTAACTCCCCACAGCAAGCATTTCACCCAAATTTAGTGCTATGGGAGTAAATCACATTTTCCCCCCATAATCACATGATAAATAATAATTTTATTTTCCCATACTTTTGTGATACCCACAAACCTAAACTATGAAATCTTCTAACTCCATTCTAAAGACTCTGTCTATTTCCTAGGTTCATCTTACTCTGCTTTTGATCTACATATGTTTGAGATAATATGCAGTATTATATAGTTTCCAAATACAGCCACCCTTTAAATATGGGAGATTGGTTGCTGCCTCCCCCACCCCCCCAACACAATGGATACCAAAATCCTATGTAAAATGGAGTAGTATTTACAATAGCCTATGTACCTTCTTCTGTATACTTTAAATCATCTCTAGATTATTTATAATACCTAATATGATGTAAATGCTGTGTAAATAGTTGTTATACTGCATTGTTTAGGGAATAATGACAAGAAAATAGTGTTACATATTCAGTATAGATGCAACCATCTATTCCTCATCCCCTGAATATTTTCCATCCGAAGTTGGTTGAGTCAGCAGATATGGAATTCATAGATAAGGAGGCCCAACTGTACTTCATTTGATCCCCCAACCTCATAACCTCAGAGAATTCAGGAAATCAGCTAATGATCTGAGTGACTTCCAACACCTTTCCTTGCTCTTTCCAGTAAGCTATGGCTGCCAAAGTCATTTGAAGCACTGGAAGTCACAGTGTTTTATGCAGACACTGAGAAGCACAGTTAGTTTTAATGCCATACGGTGAAGTAGGAATTAACTGGTAGAAAATAAGTTCTGCATATTAGATGCAGAGATGCATACAAGTACATGTTAAGGAATTACACTTGTTGCTTTCTTATTTGTAGGAAGCAAGTAGTAGCAAGGACTACCAGTTTAAGAAAAATTTTAGGGGTAAACTCAACATTGAGGAAATTATTTCAATGTTGTTTATATAAACTGGGAAACATTTCCATTTCTGAAAACTTTCAGGGAACATCAGTGTTTCCAAGAAATGTGGTTCCTACATCATGCATTTCTTTGTAGATGAATTGGTGGAGGCATTAAACCTTTGGTCATTGAAATGTAATAGGATCTCACTAATTAACTTCATAATGTTGTAATGTTAATATCTCTGAAATAAAGATGTGGTACTAAGAGTGTAGGCTGATAGCTTCTCTGTGCTTCACTTACCTTAATTGTAGAGTGGGTATAATAATGTAATAATGAGACTGGCAGGACTAGAGGATACAATATATGCAAAGATCTTAGCACGATACCTAGCACTTGGTGAGCACTCAGTAAAGGTTCCCTAACCTAATTATAAATGTAAAGAAGTGCTTTAACACTATCTCATTGGATCTATTATATCAACCTCTTGGAAGGGAGGCATAGAGAGTATTATTATTTTTATGCATGAATTGGATGGATTCAATTATTTCATTTCTACTAAACCCACATGAATGAGGTTGCTGGAGAGAAAAACAAATGTGACTTTTGTTTTTTCTTTTGCCACACCGCATTTCTGAGATTTCATCTCAGCTGTGTCTTTCACAATGCCCAATGCCCAGCATTTTTTTTTCTTTGCATTGTAACTGGGGACCAACCCCAATTACCAAAATTCTTGCTGGCTTTATATTCTTCTTATACTCTCCTTTCATTTGCAGCACGTGACCTTGTCTCTTACTTCATAGGAAATAAAGGCCACTGGCCTTAAGTGTCTTTATTTTTCTCTTTTCTTACTCTCCCTTTGCTGCACCTACCCCCATCCTATCTCAGGAGGAATCAGAAGGTCCCTTTCCTCATTGGTACTATAGATTCTTCCACCTGTGTTCACCATGTCATCTTCCCTCCTGTCTCCCTAGGGACCTTGCTTCTCCATCAGTTATGCTCCCTTTCTCCTCTCACTTTCTGGTTTTGTTGTTTGTTTTGTTTTTGTTTTTCTTTCTTAGGACTTAATCTTACTCAAATCTCTCACGGTAAAAAATTTTCTGTATAGTGGTCTGCTTTCAACTCCTCTGTCCTAAGCATTATGGTTCAAACTTCTTCAAAGACTCCTCTACCACATTTGGTTCCCAAATGTCACTCTGTGGACTGACTCTCTAACGATCACCTGAACCAAAGAATCTCTATTTAAAAAAAAAAAAGTTCCCCAGGGGATACATGGCTCAGCTAGCTTAAGAATTTACCTTCTCTGATTCCTTTCCTTCTCTGATTCCTCATTTGTTGGTAGGCTGAGTTTGGCTTTTCTTTCTAATGCTTCTCTGGTTCTAATCTAACTAAGATCACCAATGGTGTTCTTAATTGAAAAATCCAGCTGGGCAGAGTGGTTCATGCCTATAATCCCAGGACAGTGGGAGGCCAAGAAGGAAGGATTGCTTGAGCCCAGGACTTTGAGACCAGCCTGGGCAACATGGTGAAACCCCGGCTCTTAAAAAGAAAGAAAGAAAAGAACCCAGGAAAGATTCTTAAATTCCTCACTTTTTTTTTGCTTTGTGTAAAACTAAATATTAAGACTGGGTGCAGTGGCTCATGCCTGCAATCCCAGCACTTTGGGAGGCCAAGGCAGGCCAATTGCTTAATCCCAGGAGTTCAAGACCAGCCTGTGAAACATGGCGAGACTCCATCTCTACATCTCTACAAAAACACATATATTAGCCAGGTGTGGTGGTACGTACCTATAATCCCAATTACTCAGGAGGCCGAGGCATGAGAATCACTTGAACCTGGGAGGCAGAGATTGCAGTGAGCCCAGATGGCACCACTGCACTGTAGCCTGGGTGATACAGCAAGACCCTGTCTCAAATAAATAAATACATAAATAAAATCAAAATTTAATATTAACGATTATAAGTACTCTGTCCTTCAAATTCCACCCTCCTGAACGTCCCTGGGAACCTTTTCTGCTACTCATTTTTCCACTGTTGATGCTTACCAGATCCCATCCCTTGGTCTCCTCTGATACTGCTGGGCCTAGGCCCCTCTCCTTAGGTGAAAAATTCCACATTTGAGGATTTAGTTATTGTTTGTGCTGATTTCTGCAGTCCGTATCTTCAGGCCAGACCATATTTCTAAATTCCAGAACCATATATTTTACCGCATGCTTGATATTTCTCCCTAAATATTCCACAAATATACCTCAAATCCAATAAATTCAAAATCGAACTCATAAGTTCATTCTGACGCTCTTAAATGATAGTAATCTTAGACTCTTCCTCCTTTTCTTACTCGTCCCATATCCATATCGTCATACTTCCTATTATTTCTGTCCCTTAAGTTTTTCTCAAGACTGTCCTTTCTTCTCTGTCCCCTATACCTGCTGACTTAATTTGGGGCTCATAATTTAAGGCCTAGATTACTGTGAGAATCACCCCAGGGGTTCTTGTGTATTTGTGGCCCTTGCTGCAGTTTAACCTCCATGTTGTTATAAGAGTGAGCCACTTCCTGGCCGGGCGCGGTGGCTCAAGCCTGTAATCCCAGCACTTTGGGAGGCCGAGACGGGCGGATCACGAGGTCAGGAGATCGAGACCATCCTGGCTAACCCGGTGAAACCCCGTCTCTAGTAAAAAAATACAAAAAAATAGCCGGGCGAGGTGGCGGGTGCCTGTAGTCCCAGCTACTCGGGAGGCTGAGGCAGGAGAATGGCGTAAACCCGGGAGGCGGAGCTTGCAGTGAGCCGAGATCCGGCCACTGCACTCCAGTCTCGGCGACAGAGCAAGACTCCGTCTCAAAAAAAAAAAAAAAAAAAAAAAAGAGTGAGCCACTTCCTTTCCTGCTTAATATAATGGCTTACTGTTGGGTTTCATAAAGTCCACACTCCTTTGCTTGGCACATACGTTCCTATATAATTATTCCTTCTTACTTTCTCAACCTTATCTTCTACTTCTTTCTATAAACATTGTTCAATTTATCTATGAGTTTCTTGGATTTCCTTGAGCTGACATATTCTCTTGTGCCTTTGTATATTAAAAATGTAAGTTCTGGGCCGGGCGCGGTGGCTCACGCCTGTAATCCCAGCACTTTGGGAGGCCGAGACGGGCGGATCACAAGGTCAGGAGATCGAGACCACGGTGAATCAACCCCGTCTCTACTAAAAATACAAAAAATTAGCCGGGGCGGGGGGGGTGGCGGGCGCCTGTAGTCCCAGCTACTCAGGAGCCTGAGGCAGGAGAATGGCGGGAACCCGGGAGGCGGAGCTTGCAGTGAGCCGAGATCGCGCCACTGCTCTCCAGCCTGGGTGACAGAGCGAGACTCCGCCTCAAAGAAAAAAAAAAAAAATGTAAGTTCTGGGAACGCCCCTTTCCTGTCCGGGGTTACTACCAGCCCATGGTTGTCTTTGTGCAAATTAGAGACCAATTCTGCATTCAGGCAGTCAATTCTGTGGGTGCTCAGACTGCTGATAGATAGTGTCTTTGTGTGACACAGAAAAACATACCTCCTCTGTGCTAAAGCAGCCACATGCTGCAGTACAAATCTTGGTGAGGTTAACAGTGGCTCTATCTTTCCTTTCCTACCCCCCTCCCACCTGCTGGGACCCCCTGGGCTGAACAACCCATATAATGGAGTGTAGTAACCCTCTTCCTACCTTCTCCTCCTCCTGAAACACTCTTGCTTAAGATTAGGTTGGATTTAGAATTTCTATCTCTCATTAGATCCATGGTATTTATCCTTTTATTTAGTCATCAGTTCTTTGGGGAATATGAAGAAAGCTGTGAGTCTACTCTCCATAGAAGGAAGCACCCTTGTAACATGCAGCTTACCCGAAGTTAGAAACCATATTCCCAGTGTTATTCAACTTCTTGGCTCTCGTGCTGAGGATGGAGTCTAATACTAAGTAGGCACTGAGTGACTGTGGAACTTTTGAAAGCATTTCCTGACAATCCATTTAAGTGCTTTTTCTACATTCTTACTATGTTATTTGCAGACTGCTCTCCCCTAATGTGTTTAGCACACTGCCATCATTGCTTTCTTGTCTGTGTCCCCAACGAGGCTGTAACATTTTCCAGAATGGGCACTGCTCTGTTCGTAGCTGTATTCCCAGCATCTAACATGGTACCAAGCATATAACAGGCATTTGATATGAATAGGGATTGAATATAATTTTTCAACTACTCCAGAAATACTACTACTACTACTTTTTTTCCCCCCAAAATACTTCTCCATCAACTATTAACTTCTGAGGCATAAACAGACCTTTTTTTTTTTTTTTGAGATGGACTCTTGCTCTGTCACCCAGACTGGAGTGCAGTGGCACTATCTCGGCTCACTGCAAGCTCCGCCTCCCGGGTTCATGCCATTCTCCTGCCTCAGCCTCCCGAGCAGCTGGGACTACAGGCGCCCACCACCATGCCCGGCTAATTTTTTGTATTTTTACTAGAGACGGGGTTTCACCATGTTAGCCAGGATGGTCTCGATCTCCTGACCTTGTGATCCGCCCGCCTCGGCCTCCCACAGTGCTGGGATTACAGGCGTGAGCCACCAAGCCCGGCCTTTTTTTTTTTTTTTTTTTTTGAGATGAAGTTTTGTTCTTGTCGCCCAGGCTGGAGTGCAGTGGCGTGATCTTGGCTCACTGCAACCTCCGCCTCCCAGGTTCAAGTGATTCTCCTACCTCAGCCTCCCAAGTAGCTTGGATCACAGGTGCCTGCCACTATGACTGGCTAATTTTTATATTTTTAGCAGAGATGAGGTTTCACCATGTTGGCCAGACTGGTCTCAAACTCCTGACCTCAGGTGATCTGCCCGCCTCAGCCTCCGAAAGAGCTGGGATTATAGGCATGAGTCACTGTGCCCAGCCATAAGTAGACTTTTGTTGGATACAATTTAGCTACTATGTGACTGTGAGTTGGAATCTATTAGTGAAAAGGTTAAAACCAGTGGTCTTAATTTCTGACCTCGCTAAAGGAATCCAGCCTTTTGTCTCTAGCTGTTTTTGTGGCTTTCTCACTGTTCTCTGAGTAGCTTTCTGAATACTGGTTTAATCAACACTTACTGCTTGTTTGCTGTCTTTCACCCTTTGAGATCCACCGCAACCCCCCTAGTCCCCACCCTGGAGGGCAGGGAACTCATCACCATTGAACACTTTTGTGCTCATGAGTCAGGATTTTTTCCTAGACTAGAATCATGTTTATTTGCTTTTATAATTTTCCATTAGTTTGCCTCCTAGAATTCTGTGTTTCGTTAATAATCCAGTTGCTTGCCTTATAATTGATTCTCTTGGACTGTAGTAAATTTCCTTTAGTTTTTTTTTCTGAAACCGAAATCATCCATTTTGCCTTTCAAAATGGGACTAGTAATTAGTTTTAAGTGAATGAAGACTTTCATGGAAATGAACAATACAAGCAGGTTTTTCCTTTCTTTGAAAGATGGAACCAGACTTATGTTTGGGCTTGAAAGTGATGATTTCCATTTTTCTCCTTTCACAGGTCCTCTTCTGGGCAAATCCAATTTTTTATTAAAGTAAACCCAGCTGCTTACTGTCTCTCTTGGATTCATTTAAAACTTCATGATCCTCCTGGATAGTAGAATGTGTTTCAACTCCCCATTAAATTTGTTGTCTAGGAATTTTACTTGTTTTTCATAGGTCATAGCAAGTTAAAAAATGACAGAGTGTCATGGTGAGCAAAAAGCAAATGTTCCTGGGTTATTTAAATTGGATTAAAATATGCCAGAGCCATGGTGACAGAAATATCAAATATGAAGCCCTTTATCTCCAGGCTCTCCAAACAGCTAATTAAAAAAAAAAAAACAACTATTTTCTATTCAAGTGGATGGCTTCTTTTATGACATGTGCTGTTCAGTCCCTCAACAGCTTTAAGTATGTGATTCTAAGTCAGAAGGGAGTTGGGTTGTCTTATTGAAAATCTCTTCCTGAATACTTTAGTAGAATTTGGGTGTATATATAAATTTTGTATGAGCTATTTAACCATTTATTATAATTTTAATTTAACATACTTGGTATGGAAATTTCATGTTTTCATTAAAACATTTTGAAAGCACTGCTTAAAAAATAAATGTTGCTATCATTTGAACTAAAGAATAAAAACGCAAAATACTGGTTCTGTGATTATACCAATCAAGTTGGGAGAGGGGAGCTGTGGAAAGAACTTGGAGCTCCTGGCTTTCAGTCCAGTGCCTGTGGGTCTGACAGGGAATACCATCTTGGAGCCTCTGGCAGGATACTGTATTAGACTATCAAGGCTGCTTGAACCTTAGGATTTTGGACCTTGGGTAACTTTAGCATCATGGCTCTGCTTAAAGCATCTTTAATAAGTTATGTTTTGATATTTGCAATTTCAGAGCAATAAACTGGAGGAGAAAAAAAGACTTCAAGAAAACCTTAGGAGAGAAGCATTTAGAGAGCATCAACAATAGTAAGTTAATGTTTCCAGAACTTTGTGCCTTTATAGGCAGATTGTTCATACAGGTTTTAAATTCAGGTGATGGTCACTTGTCAAAACACCTGGTATTGGGTTATTGGCTGTTATATTATGTCATTGAACTCTGTCACCATGTAAGTAAGGTGGGAGTCATGTCTACTCACCAAAGTATCCTTGAGTAGTCAATAACACTAAATTTGAGAAATTCTCCATTATAAATGACTTGGAAGACTTGATCCTTTGGTGATCCAAGGTACTTCTGCTTATGTTGACTTCCAGGATACCAATATAAGGAACAGAGTGTGTGCACTGAAGTGCCTAAGCAGAATCTAAACTGACCAGGGATTTATCTAATGGACTGAGGGCTGCTATACACCTGTATTTTTTTCTAGACAAGAATTGAGAAGTCATTTAGTAGTTATTGGCAAAACTCTCCACTGGTGGTCATACAGCAAGGTAATTTGCAGTATGATTTGTGAACAACAGCAGCTAATAGATACGGGGCAACTACTACGTGCTTTATAACGCAATCTACTTTGTTATGTAGGCTTGAAGGATACGCTCATGTACTAACTCTTGGTAGCCAGGTTACCTGCACATTGATTAAAAGACAAAACCAAAGAATCCTATTTCTGGCCCTACATTAATTCTAAATGTGGTAGAAATAGAACCAAGCAGATCTGGGTTCAAAGTCCTAGCTCCCACTAAAACTCTTCGAATGTCAGCGTTCTTTGTTTTTTTTTTTTCTTAAATAGAGATCGTATCTATCTTATAGGCCATTTGCAAGAATTACATAAAATATGTAAATGACATAAAAGTTCCTATTACAGGCACTTGAAATGATCCTTCTTACAGTGGCCCTTGTTGAGTAGGCTCATATAACTTCTATTTTATGGAGGCTGTACGTGAATTTCTGGTCCCACCAGAACCAGTAGTGGGCGCTCCACTTTCATATGAAATATTCACTGCCTGCCCTGATCTCTCGCTCCATTGTTGTTCCTTGTTTGCAGAATTTAAGATCACTCACATGTCGGGGTGAGCGTATTTGTGACACCCTCCAACATATTCCTCCTCCTCAGCACAGTATCCTCTGATTTCTCACGCCACTAAAATTATCCTGCCTCTATCATAAGCAGCCCTTTCTTGCTTTAAGATTCAGAGGCAGGAATGGAAGAGAAGTTTCTCAACCCGCTGCTTGCTCCTTAACAAGTTAGATACTGTGTTTCTGCTACCCAGGCCAGAAAATAGATGGGAGATGGGATTGGGTAGGATGAAAGTGTTGGTAAGTGATGTCATCCTCCTCAGCTAAAAAGGAGCCTCACTCTAATTTTCATCACAGAATCCTTAGCCTGTCTCTCTCCACTCTTCTTCTAAGGAAGGCATTTGAGTGAGGAGCTAGTGGGAAACTAAGGAGCTAAGCACCAGGAGAAACTGTCTGTCTTGCGGAGATATGGTGGGAGGAAGGCACTAGATGACCGCTGTGAATGTATCATTGCCTTTCCTCTCATGGGTAGAGAATGAATGAGAATTTATTTCAAGACTCAGCCTGAAGAGGTGAGAGAGATTAGGGGCTGGGCTGGTGGCTTTGTGTCCGAAGTTGATTCCTTCCAGTGGGTTCTTGGACTTGCTCACTTCAGGAATGAAGCCACAGACCTTTGTGGTGAGTGTTACAGCTCTTAAAGGTGGCACAGACCCAGAGAGTGAGCAGCAGCAAGATTTATTGTGGAGAGCGAAAGAACAAAGCTTCCACAGTGTGGAAGGGTACCTAAGCAGGTTGCCACTGCTGGCTGGGGTGGCCCATTTTTATTCCCTTATTTGTCCCTGTCCATATCCTGCTGATTGGTCCATTTTACAGGTGCTGATTGGTCCATTTTACAGAGTGCTGATTGGTGCATTTTACAAACCTTTAGTTAGCCACAGAGCACTGATTGGTATGTTTTTACAGAGTACTGATTAGAGCATTTTACAAACCTCTAGCTAGCCACAGAGCGCTGATTGGTGTGTTTTACAGTCCTAGCTACAGAGTGCTGATTGGTGCATTTTATAATCCTCTTGTAAGACAGAAAAGTTCTCCAAGTCCCCACCCGACCCAGAAGTTCAGCTGGCTTCACCTCTCAACTTTGGTAGCCTAGAGTCACAAATGAGAACAAATGTCATTGTCCTATGACATACTAGTTTTACATCAGAAGAGGGAAGACCTACTTAGCAGTGAGGGGCCTTGGGCACAGGACTGGATAGTTGAATGGGTTCATTCTCTGGAGAGTTCTAAATACGGCAAAGTAAAGGATAAGAGATTCTTGAAGTTTTAAAAGACTTTAGAAGTTGTGCGTCCAACCTCCTTTCTTTTATAGTTCTAGCTTCTTGAGTCTTAGTAAAACAACTAAATACAGAAGATCAATCACTCTTTTTTCTGTAAAGAAAAAAAAAAACTTTGCCCTCAGCCACCCAGCCTACTGTCAGTGGAGCTGAATTCAATTACACGCACATTTCACTCTTGCTCTTTCTTCTGCTTGTTGTAAAAGTCCCAGGTAACCAAGAAAAAGAGAGGTTGGCTAAAAACGAGAAGGATCTCAAATTGATTTTTAAAGCCTATTGAGAAACACGAGAAGAGGTATATGCGTGAGGTTCTTCTTTGAAAGAGTATTGTGTTTTGAATTACTTTTGAAATTAAAAGACCAATAGCTCATGAAATAAGCAGCAATTGTATAGTTAGAAACATAAAAGAGATTTAGAAAAGATGGATCCTCTATATGACAAGTCTTTGTCATACCTTCTTAGAATCAGTTTGTGGTGGGGAAAAAAACGTCTAGGAAAGCTCTTTGGATTTTTTTTTTTTTTTTTGAAACGGAGTCTCGCTCTGTTGCTCAGGCTGGAGTGCAATGGCTCAATCTTGGCTCACTGCAACCTCCGCCTCCCGGATTCAAGTGATTCTCCTGCCTCAGCCTCCCAAGTAGCTGGGATTACAAGCGCATGCCACTACACCTGGTGAATTTTTGTATATTTGGTAGAGACGGGGTTTCACCACGTTGGCCAGGGTAGTCTCAAACTCCTGACCTCCAGTGATCCACTTGCCTTGGCCTCCCAAAGAGCTAGGATTACAAGTGTGAGCCACCGAGTCCAGCCAGCTCTTTGGATTTTTAACATCACAAAGGTTTTGCCAGACCAACCAGACTGCCTACCCCCACCTCCCAAATTAGTTTCTCCTGAAACTGTCAAACGAAGGAACACAAAATAGAAACACGCATAAGAAATTCTTTCAAACCAGTCAGTACTTTGCTAGCTTCCCCATGCTGCAATGTGTGATTCGCACAGCAGACCAGGAATGATACTGTTTTCTGTAGAGAGGGCAACCATGGACTTGAGCGGATTGTAAATCCAAGTTGCTGGAGAAAAAGCTCACGATAGCGACCTGGGGCACCACCATGAGAATCTTAATGTGCTCTTTCTTAACACCTTGTTCTTGACTTCGTTCATTTGCTTCTGATTATTTTTAGTGTTGTCAATTATTTAGCTAACAGGCAGAAAACTAGGCTTTTATTGACATCCAAAGGGGCTCTCCTGAGTGTAATAATGAAGGCAGTTTATCGAATGCCCGTGAGGTTGCTTTCTAATTGTACGCAGTAATCTGCCCGTGCAAGCTGGCTGAAAATACACAAGCAGATTGCACATGCAGATGGAGCACACAGGATGGTTTTTATGGAAGGACCTCTGGAATGTACTTTTGCAGTACTGTCTTTTCCCTAAAAATCGAATGACTGTGACTGTTTCAATGAGCGGCTGAGAGCAGAACAGATGAATGGTGCATTAAGTCTGCTACTCTGGCTGGGGACAGACTCCAATTTCACAATTTAGAATTCGTTTTAGGATTCTTGAGCCTGAAAACAGGGTAGAAATCGGCCGTTAGCCTTGGTCTAAGTTTCAAGGTTATTTTTAGTCTCTGTAATTATTTACTACTTATAAAAATTCATGTGTGATACCTTTGGGTGTACTTTTCTATTAGGTAGAAGATGTGAAGTAACCGTTGATAAGCCTTTTTAAAAAAACAATCATAGGATTTTATGATTTCGGTTCTTTAAAACATGGGGTAAAATAAATCTCAGCATTTTAAATGTTAATTGGTAATTTGTTGTTGGTGGTGGTGGGGTGTAGTCATCTTTCCAATTGTGTTTTTTTGGATGAGTATTAAGACAGGTTTGAATTTTGAGCCTATTTAACCAGCTAGGGTAGGAAAATGAGTGAAGCAGGACAGATGCATTTTGTGTGTGGGTATTAGGAAAAAGTGTTCTTTTAAGAATTTTCTGGAGATGTAAGAATTGGCTACATTTTAAACATTAACAATTTAAAATTCATGTCTAATAACCACTTGATGACCAAAAAAGAAAGGTCTCTCTCTTCTGTTTTTTTTTTGAGATGGGGTCTCATTCTGTTGCCCAGGCTGGAGTGCAGTGGCTCAATCTCAGCTCACTGCAGCTTCTGCCTCCTGGGTTCAGATGATTTCTCCCACCTCAGCCTCCCAAGTAGCTGGGGCTATAGGCATGCACTACAATGCCCAGCTAATTTTTTGTATTTTTAGTAGAGATGGGGTTTCACCATATTGGCCAGACTGGTCTTGAACTCCTGACCTCTTGTGATCCACCTGCCTAGGCCGCCCAAAGTGCTGGGATTACAGGCATGAGCCACGTGCCTGGCTCAAAGCCTCTCTTTTCAACCCTTAAAAATAACAGATTCTCACTTATCTCTCCTTGATCTGGGAAAGACCTGGAAGGGGTAAGAGTGTCTCTATAGATGCAAATTTACCCCACAAAAGACAGCTTTACAGGGCCATTTCAAAATATGTCAAAGAAATATATTTTGGGGTAAAATATTTTTATTTCCTTCAGAGTCTGCTTTCTGTCATGTGATGCTGTACCAGAGTCAGGCTGGAATTTGGTATCTTATTGCCACAAAGAGTCTGTTAGGGCAGTCTAGGATGTCTATTTTAATGTACTGGTTAGTTGTGCCTAAACTCCAAAAGGGAGGGAGCATTTAGAACTTGGAATTTAGTTTCTCTTTTAGTTTTTCTTTCTGGAATTCACTTGGCTACAAGGGGATCCATTCAGTCTGTTGGGGGCGCTTGGGATTTTATTTTTTCTTTACACATTAAATGTAACAGATTGTATATTCATATGGTTTTAAACTACAAAGTGCTTTGTTCTTTTAATCAAATAAAGTAATAAGAAGCTGCTCTGAGGCTGAGTGCTGTGGCTCATGCCTGTAATCCCAACACTTTGGAAGGCCAACATGGGTGGATTACCTGAGGTCAGGAGTTCGAGACCAGCTTGGGCAACGTAGGGAGACCTCATCTCTACAAAAAATACAAAAATTTGCTGGGGGTGGTGGTGCATGCCTGTAGTCCCATCTTCTTGGGAAGCTGAGGTGGGAGGATCGCTTGAGGCCAGGAATTTGAGGTTACAGTGAGCTATGATCATGCCACTGCACTCCAACCTGAACAACAGAGCAAGACCTTGTCTCACCAAAAAAAAAAAAAAAAAAAAAAGCCACTCTGGAGTTCCTGCAGAGAGCTTGGTGAGAATCGGAGCATGGCCACTTCCTCCATGGCCCTCCCAGGAAAGCTGGGGTCCAAGGACAAGCGAACCTCTGCCCTGCAGGCACCTGGAGCCCTTGCCATGGCTGTGCACCAGCAGGGCCCAGGCCTTGATGCAGAGGAGGACCCCTCTCTCCACTCCACCTCTTTGACCATCAGGCAGCCGCCTCTGGTCAGCCCAGACCCAGCTGGCTGCTGGGCCTCCTGGCCTAACCCCGCCTGGCCTAGATGAAGCCTTCAGGATGCAGCCCCTTTGGGTGGCACTGGTATGTGGGGTGGGAAGCCTGGCAGCTGTGGGAACACCGTGGAGAGAGTGCTGTGGGGTGAGGCCTGGAAGGCAGGTCTGCAGATGGACCCGACTCTGCCACCTCCGTAGGCCTAGAACCCTGCACGACCGAGGCCTGGGGTGACCACTCTGTCCCAGTTGGGTGATGCCTGCCTCATTCTTGATGACAATGGACCAAGCAAGGCCTTAGTGGTCCAGAAGGTGAGCAGAGCCCTGACGGATGAAACTGCTAGAATCCACCAGGCGGGGTTGATCTCCCATCTACCATACCTTCATATCAGAAGAGAAATGGTAGGATAATAAGCCACATTTGGGCAACTGGAAGGACCAGGACCCACTGGTCTTTGGAGAGATGTACTGGCCCTGTATAGAAGCCCTGTGTACGTAATGGGAAAAACTGCTCTCAACTGACCTCCCCAAACTTTTAAAAGAACGCTTGCTACATCTGGCCCTTCTAGATGTAAAGAGGTTTTGCTAAATTATGATAAAAGAGTCATAAAATCACACATCTTGCAAATGCTCACTTCTTAAAAAAATCATAGAAAATGTCTTCTGGAATGACTTTTTGAAATGGATTTGTGAGACCACCTCTGCAAGTGACATCGGGATGACATGTCCACATTTGTTCAGTGGGTAAGAGGACTTGGGGTGGAAGACCTGAGAAGGAGGAGGAGAAGGCTCCGTGCCAGAATGATCATATTTAGGAGACATTTTCATATTTTAACCATTGCTTTGTGTGTGTATTTTATTCCTCACTACTGTATACATGGTTGACAATATTAAGTACTTTTTTTTACTTTTGTTTGGAAATGTCTGGGTTTTCTTCTGGATGTTCTGAAGTGCCTGATATGTGTTAAAAGTACAGGTAGTAAAATAACACATTTTGTGAATATCTTTTTGTTGACATTCATATGAAATGTTTTTAGTGGGGACTGGCCAAACCACCTCTTCAGTAATACAACGTTGTGTTTCAGGGGAGGAGGGAGGAGGTGGAGGTGCAAAGAGCTCGGTGCCCATGTGCCCATAGCGAGGCAAGAGTAACCATTGTCCCTTATGTCTGTGAGTGTTGTTTTACTTATCTGTGTTTACAGTGTATATAAAGCAGTGGTCCCCAACCTTTTTGGCCCAGGGAACTGGCTTTGTGGAAGGCAATTTTTCCGTGAATGGGGCAAGGGGGATGGTTTTGGGATGAAACTGTTCCACCTCAGATCATCAGGCATTCGTTGGATTCTCATAAGGAGATGTAACCCAGATCCTTCACATGCGCAGTTCACAAAGGGTTTCTGCTCCTATGAGATTCTAATACCGCTGCTGTTCCGACAGGAGGTGGTGCTTGGGTGGTACTGCCCACTCACTCCTGCTGTGGGCCCAGTTCCTAACAGGCCACAGACCAGTACCCATCTGGCCCGGGGGTTCGGAACCCCTGATATAAAGTACAACCGAGTCCTAATTTATAACATCCAGTCCTTCTAGATGTTAAAGAGGTTGCCTGTGTATGACAAAAGTAGAGTTTGTAGACTAATATATTGTATAAATTCTGTTTTACAATTCCTAGGAAATACTGTCTTCGGAAAATTTGAGCATTATTGAGTTGATGGGGAAGGAAAGAGTTCTGGTCCAGAATGTTCATAGTTTGAAAGCATTTTCAAATGATAACTATCCTTATATGTGTGCAGTTTATTCAAGACTACTGTATAGGTAGTAGACAAATTAACCCCTTATCTAAAATATTCAGGCTATCTAGATGTTTAGAAGTGCCAGTTAAATGTTAAATGTAGAAGTAGTAAAACATTGCTTTTTAAATATATTTTTGCTACATTGGATAGGAAATATCTTCTTTTGTAAATGAATTGATAAATCATCTCTGAGCAGTATACTATTATCCATACTTGTACAGTGTTTTAGGGCAGGTGGGAAGGAAGGAATTGCAAAAGGTAAAATGCTAGCGTTTATATTTGGATATTTTCAGCACCATTTTCTGTATGTTTAGTGCGTTTAGTTTTGCTATGTGTATAGGGTATATAATGGACAAATGAGTCCTAATTTTGCAACATCTAAAGAGGTGCCAGTACATGAGAAAGTACCTGGTAAAACCAGTACATTCCATATACTTTGTTTTGAGATTCATAGGAAAGCTTGTCTTCTGTAAGTCACTTCTGGATATGAATTTGTTCAACCATCTCTAAGCATTATACATGGTCTATACTTGTCAACAGCATTGAAGGCAGAGGGAAGGAAGTAAGGAGGGAATGGTTCAAGGCCCAAATGGTCATATTTAGAAGATGCCTGAGATTCTAATCATTGTTATGTGTGTACAATTTTATTCAACAGTGCCGTGTACATATTGGATAATTCTTATATGAAATATCTAGTCTTTCTGTATACTTAGAAGTGTGTGGTATGTTTAAAAGTAGGACTACTAGAATAATGCTTTTTGTAAATAGCTTTTATTTTATTATTATTTTTTTGTTACTGAGACGGAGTCTCGCTCTGTTGCCCAGGCTGGAGTGCAGTGGCCGGATCTCAGCTCACTGCAAGCTCCGCCTCCCGGGTTCACGCCATTCTCCTGCCTCAGCCTCCCAAGTAGCTGGGACTACAGGCACCCGCCACCTCGCCCGGCTAGTTTTTTGTATTTTTTTTAGTAGAGATGGGGTTTCACCATGTTAGCCAGGCTGGTCTCGATCTCCTGACCTCGTTATCCGCCCATCTCGGCCTCCCAAAGTGCTGGGATTACAGGCTTGAGCCACCGCACAGGCCTGTAAATAGCTTTTAAAAACAAATGGGAAATACTGTCTTCAGAAGTGGAATTGTTAAACCACCTCTGTGAACAGTATACTACTCTCAGTACTTGTTTGTTGGGTTGAGGGGGGTGGGAGGGAAGAAGTTGCAAAAGGTGTTTTGCTTTGCTAGTACATACTAGAAAATTTCAGCTAATCCGTCGCCCTGCATGATATGTACATGTCATTTAACTTTGCTGTACTTTATGTATTGTGTACATACTGGACAAATGGGTTCTTATTTCATATCTAGTCTCTACAGTGGAAAACTTAAGTCCTATTTAAAATAGCTAGTCATTCGAGATGTTTAAAAAGGCACAACACGTTAAAAGTAGAAGACAAAAGTAACACCCATTAGGTATTTTTTGTTGTTGTTATTTCACAGGAGTGGTTGCATTTGGGAACAGTGTCATTGAGCTTGGTGTTTTTGGAGAGTGTGCTGACTGTTCATTGGATGGTGGCAGGTGCGGGGAGGAGCAAGTATGCTGAGAGAAGCTGTGAGTTAGATTAGTTCAGATTACCTAACCATTGTTGTACATGTGCATTTTAATTAATATTGGTGTGTTTCAAAGGAGAAACAAGTTCTAATGCTAAAAGTTTGTTAAAAGTAGAGGTAGTAAAATAATTCCTTTTCAAATGTCCTTTTGTTAGTTTTTAGGAAGTCCTGTCTTCTGGGAGTGACCTTTCTTAACCTGCCTCTTGGAGCTAGACGTCGTTCTGTACTTAGTCACTAGAATGGTGGAAGAGGGTGAAAGAAAGGGCTTTTGCTAGTATCTCCATATATAGAAGAATGTCTTGGATTATAACCATAGGTCTATATGTGCATTTTTAGTAAAGTACCTGTGTTTATTGTGGACCAAGTTAATTATTTTGCAATATCTAAGCTTTATAGATGTCCTGAGGTAACAATGTATGATAAAAAGTAGAGCTAGTGAATTAGCCAATTTGTACTTTTTTTTTTTTTTTTTTTTTTGGTTATAATTGATAAAAAAAGATGCATGTCGGCCGGGCGTGGTGGCTCAAGCCTGTAATCCCAGCACTTTGGGAGGCCAAGACGGGCGGATAACGAGGTCAGGAGATCGAGACCAGCCTGGCTAACATGGTGAAACCCTGTCTCTACTAAAAAAAATACAAAAAACTAGCCGGGTGAGGTGGCGGGCGCCTGTAGTCCCAGCTACTTGGGAGGCTGAGGCAGGAGAATGGCATAAACCCGGGAGGCAGAGCTTGCAGTGAGCTGAGATCCGGCCACTGCACTCCAGCCTGGGCGACAGAGCGAGACTCCGTCTCAAAAAAAAAAAAAAAAAAAAAGATGCATGTTGGACATGGAATTTTTAAACCACTTCTGAGCAGTGTAGGTCAGGGCTTGTTCTTTAAGTTGGCAGCAGAGGGGTAGAACGAAATAAAAAGGGAGAGATGCATGCAAATGTGTTCATATTTACGTTTTGTTGCTAGCCATTGAGGTAGCTGTATCTCTTTTGGTAGTATTACATGAATACATTAAGTAATTAAATGGAAACATACCAATCTTGCTAATATTTTAATGTAGATCTGATAATTTTCCTAGAAACATTATGCTTAATATACTCTGTTGCTTTATGTTTCATTTTAAATTCAGCATTAAGAGAATGCTGTATTTTAATTGGAACACTGCCAATACATTTATCTAGAGGCCTGTGTCCATTTTTGTCTTCTATGAAACTTTTGTCTCAAGAAAGGTGTGATTACATTCTTTTTTCTTTATTATTATTATTGTACTTGTAAGTTCTAGGGTACATGTGCACAATGTGCAGGTTTGTTATATATGTATACATGTGCCATGTTGGTGTGCTGCACCCATTAACTTGTCATTTACATGAGGTATATCTCCTAATGCTATCCCTCCCCCCAACACCCACCCCACAACAGGCACTGGTGTGTGGTGTTTCCCACCCTGTGTCCAAGTGTCCTCACTGTTCAATTCCCACTTATGAGTGAGAACATGCAGTGTTTGGTTTTCTGTCCTTGCGATAGTTTGCTCAGAATGATGGTTTGCTCAGAATGATGGTTTCATCCATGTCCCTACAAAGGACATGAACACATCCTTTTTTATGGCTGCATAGTATTCCATGGTGTATATGTGCCACATTTTCTTAATCCAGTCTGTCACTGATGGACATTTGGGTTGGTTCCAAGTCTTTGCTATTGTGAATAGTGCCACAGTAAACATACATGTGCATGTGTCTTTATAGCAGCATGATTTATAATCCTTTGGGCATATACCCAGTAATGGGATGGCTGGGTCAAATGGTATCTAGTTCTAGATCCTTGAGGAATCGCCACACTGTCTTCCACAATGGTTGAACTAGTTTACAGTCCCACCAATAGTGTAAAAGTGTTCCTATTTCTCCACATCCTCTCCAGTACCTGTTGTTTCCTGATGTTTTAATGATTGCCATTCTAACTGGTGTGAGATGGTATCTCATTGTGGTTTTGATTTGCATTTCTCTGATGGCTAGTGATGATGGGCATTTTTTCATGTGTCTTTGGCTGCATAAATGTCTTCTTTTGAGAAGTATCTGTTCATATATTTTGCCTACTTTTTGTTGGGGTTGTTTCATTTTTTCTTATAAATTTGTTTAAGTTCTTTGTAGATTCTGGATATTAGCCCTTTGTCAAATGGGTAGATTGCAAAAATTTTCTCTCATTCTGTAGGTTGCCTGTTGTCTCTGATGGTAGTTTTCTTTTGCTGTGCAGAGGCTCTTTAGTTTAATTAGATCCCATTTCTCAATTTTGGCTTTTGTTGCTGTTGCTTTCAGTGTTTTAGACATGAAGTCCTTGCCCATGCCTATGTCCTGAGTGGTATTGCCTAGGTTTTCTTCTAGGGTTTTTATGGTTTTTGGGTCTGACATTGAAGTCTTTAATCCATCTTGAATTAAATTGGTATAAGGTGCAAGGAAGAGATCCAGTTTCAGCTTTCTACATATGGCTAGCCAGTTTTCCCAGCACCATTTATTAAATAGGGAATCCTTTCCCCATTTCTTGTTTTTGTCAGGTTTGTCAAAGATCAGATGGTTTAGATGTGTGGTATTATTTCTGAGGGCTCTGTTCTGTTCCATTGGTCTATATCTCTATTTTGGTACCAGTACCATGCTGTTTTGGTTACTGTACCCTTGTAGTATAGTTTGAAGTCAGGTAGCATGATGCCTCCAGCTTTGTTCTTTTGGCTTAGGATTGTCTTGGCAATGCAGGATCTTTTTTGGTTCCATATGAACTTTAAAGTAGTATTTTCCAATTCTGTGAAGAAAGTCATTGGTATCTTGATGGGGATGGTATTGAGTCTATAAATTACCTTGGGCAGTATGGCCATTTTCACGATATTGATTCTTCCTATCCATGAGCATGGAATGTTCTTCCATTTTTTTGTGTCCTGTTTTATTTTGTTGAGCAGTGGTTTGTAGTTCTCCTTGAAGAGGTCCTTCACATCCCTTGTAAGTTGGATTCCTAGGTATTTTATTCTTTTTGAAGCAATTGTGAATGGGAGTTCATTCATGATTTGGCCCTCTGTTTGTCTGTTATTGGTGTATAGGAATACTTGTGATTTTTGCATATTGATTTTGTATCCTGAGGCTTTGCTGAAGTTGCTTATCAGCTTAAGGAGATTTTGGGCTGAGATGATGGAGTTTTCTAAATATACAATCATATCATCTGCAAACAGGGGCGATTTGACTTCCTCTTTTTCTAATTGAATACCCTTTATTTCTTTCTCCTACCTGATTGCCCTAGCCAGAACTTCCAACACTATGTTGAATAGGAGTGGTGAGAGCGGGCATCCCTGTCTTGTGCCAGTTTTCAAAGGGAATGCTTCCCGTTTTTGCCCATTCAGTATGATATTGGCTATGGGTTTGTCATAAATAGCTCTTATTATTTTGAGATACGTCCCATCGATATGTAATTTATTGAGAGTTTTTAGCATGAAGGGCTGTTGAATTTTGTCAAAGGTCTTTTCTGCATCTATTGAGATAATCATGTGGTTTTTGTCTTTGGTTCTGTTTATATGCTGGATTACATTTATTGATTTGTGTATGTTGAACCAGCCTTGCATCCCAGGGATGAAGCCCACTTGATCGTGGTGGATAAACTTTTTGATGTGCTGCTGGATTCAGTTTCTCAGTATTTTATTGAGGATTTTTGCATCAACGTTCATCAGGGATATTGATCTAAAATTCTCCATTTTTGTTGTATCTCTGTCAGGGTTTGGTATCAGGATGATGATGGCCTCATAAAATGAATTAGGGAGGATTCCCTCTTTTTCTATCAATTGGAATACTTTCAGAAGGAATGGTACCAACTCCTCCTTGTACTTCTGGTAGAATTCAGCTGTGAATCTGTCTGGTCCTGGACTTTTCGTGGTTGGTAGGCTATTAATTATTGCCTCAATTTCAGAGCCTGCTGTTGGTCTATTCAGGGAATCAACTTCTTCCTGGTTTAGTCTTGGGAGAGTATAAGTGTCCAGGAAATTATCCATTTCTTCTAGGTTTTCTAGTTTATTTGCATAGAGGTGTTTATAGTATTCTCTGATGGTAGTTTGTATTTCTGCTGCCCCCAGAGGTGGAGTCTACAGAGGCAGACAGGCCTCCTTGAGATGCGGTGGGCTCCACCTGGTTCGAGATTCCTGGCTGCTTTGTTTACCTACGGAAGCTTCAGTAATGGTGGGCGCCCCTCCCCCAGCCTTGCTGCAGCCTTGCAGTTCGATCTCAGACTGCTGTGCTAGCAGTGAGCAAGGCTTCGTGGGCGTGGGACCCTCTGAGCCAGGTGTGGGATAGAATCTCGTGGTGTGCTGTTTGCTAAGACCGTTGGAAAAGCATAGTATTAGGGTGGGAGTGACCTGATTTTCCAGGTGCTGTCTGTCACGGCTTCCCTTGGCTGGGAAAGGGAATTCTCTGACCCCTCGCGCTTCCTGGGTGAGTTGATGCCTCGCCCTGCTTCGGCTCATGGTCCGTGGGCTGCACCCACTGTCCTGCACCCACTGTCCGACAAGCCCCAGTGAGATGAAGCTGGTACCTCAGTTGGAAATGCAGAAATCACCTGTCTTCTGCATCACTCACGCTGGGAGCTGTAGACTGGAGCTCTTCCTATTCAGCCATCTTAGAAGCTCCACCTACATTCTTTTTTCTTTTTTCTAACAGATAGAGTTCGTGTAGTGTATTTTTGGTTATCAAAATACTTATATAACTTTGGGGTTTTCAATTGGTAAATCTTCATGGTATGAAAAAGCATGATACATAAGATCTCAATCCTATAAAATTGGATATTGTTTCTGTATACACACAGGACCTAGAAGGGCATGTCAAACTTACAACTGCTTGTGCTTGTGGACGACTTTGTTCTTTGCTTCTTGTGTTTTTTTTTAGTTTACTTTTAAAGAAGAAAGATTATTTTAAAAGCTTGAAAAACACCTGCTAAGTAATTTTGAACCTGTGGAATGTCAGGCTCAATATTTGGCACATTTCATATAGGCTTTTTTTCATTTAATTTTCAGATTAACCCTATTAGGGATGTATCATCTCCATTTTATAGGTGGAGGCTTGGATAATTAAAATTTCCCAAAGCCACAGAGACAGTAAGTGATGCAACTAAATCTAGGTCTTTAGATTTTTGGGGGTTAGGGAAAATAGGTAATTGAGAGGCATAATATGTACTTTGAAGGTCAGGAATATCTGAGTAGGGTGTAGGGGTGGTGAGCACTGTAGAAACACAGGCTACCTGTGGAGAGGACTGCTGGAGAGGGTAGGACAGACAGCTCAGAGAGAAAGACTTGGTCAGTTGACTTCTATTTCTTCCTGCCAAGATCTAGATTTTGCTAGAATAGGCAAAAGTAAAGCTGAGGAAATGTGTCTGCTTTCTCTGTGATCAGCATATATGGAAGACCTCCTCTTCCCAGGCCCAACATGGATTAGTACCATAATTAAACTTACTGTAGGATAGATGGGCTTTTGTGACCTCTCCTGGCTGCACTCGATTCCTGGGTACCATTTCCAGCATTATTTCTAGGGGAGAAGGGGCTCAGTTGTAAAAATCTCAGTTGGAAAAGCTCTTGGAACCAAGCCGATTCCAAAATAGGGCCTTCCTGTTTCTAAATTGCCTTGTACCACCTTGAGCTCAGCCTGTCGATTATAATATTGGGAAGTTTTCTTCATTTTTGCCATTGAAACCGTGCATCTTTTTTACTTTCATGTGAATAATAGTATGATTAGTTCCTATGGGGCACATCTTCATCTTTTTTAGTCTCCTGGAGCTGAGAATCCAGGCAAGTCTGCTGAATATGCACACATAGGCACCAAGTTTGCTTTCCAATATGCTCACAAAACTTCTAATGCCCTTCATGGGAGCTTCTGAAAGACACTTAAGGGCTCAGTTGATCCCTTATCCATATGGTAGGCTTAAATCCAACCTTGAATTTTATAATCCAGGTAAGGTGAATAGAAAGTCATCCTATTCATAACTTTCCATCTTATGCTAATAAAGTGAACTTATAGATACAAAAATCTCATATCTATTTTGTTCAGAATAAGACTGAACAGCTTATGAAAAATCTGGTCAGAGGAATTCCTACCTATTGAATGTAAAATTACGTTGATGGTTAAAACCATGTCAAAATCTCTACCCACTATCAATTCTCCCTGCAGATATCCTAGTGTATGTTACCTCATTTTCATTCCCACTGCCACTGCCCTGATGTATTATCACATGCCACTTGAATCATGGCCTGTGTCTTTTGTGATTCCTTGTCTCCCCCGAGCTACTGCAATGACTTTGTTACTATCTTTGCAAACAGTCTCTTCATTGTCTTACATGTTTTGTCAAGTTTAGTTTTCTAAAACACAGCTTTGTTCATGTCACTCTACTGGTCGAACAGATTTGATTATCTCCTATTCCTGCTGCCTATAAAATGAATTCCAGACTCCTTAGCCACACCATGGCGAACCATGGGCCATCTTAGATATCAGAAAGGACTTATAGCATTTGAGTCTGTGTCATGTTGATGTGGTTTGGCTGTGTCCCCACCCATATCTCATCTTGAATTGTAGCTCCCATAATTCCCATGTGTTGTGGGAGGGACCTGGTCGGAGGTAATAGAATCATGGGAGTGGATCTTTGCCATTGATGTTCTTGTGATACTGA
The DNA here is from genome assembly GCF_043159975.1 of Macaca nemestrina. Taxonomy (NCBI): domain Eukaryota; kingdom Metazoa; phylum Chordata; class Mammalia; order Primates; family Cercopithecidae; genus Macaca; species Macaca nemestrina. The sequence continues at coordinate 83,947,770 of NC_092140.1, forward strand.
ATACGTCTTATGAGATCTGGTGGTTTTATAAAGGGCAGTTCCCCTGCACCCACTCTCTCTTGCCTGCTGCCATGTAAGATGTGTCTTTGCTCCTCCTTCACTTTCCGCCATGATTGTGAGGCCTCCCCAGCCATGTGGAACTGTGAGTCAATTAAACCTCTTTTTCTTTATAAGTTACCCAGTCTCAGGTATGTCTTTATTAGCAGTGTGAGAATGGACTAATACATAGGTGATTTAGGGGAAGGTTTAAGGAAGCAGAGCTTTGCTCTGTATTGAATGTTATCAGGAAGCAGGGGTAGGTCTATGATGAGGTATCTTAATCCCATCTAGAAGGAAGGAAGACCAGAGTGAGACTCACGCTGTAATTGATAAAAAAGCAGCAGTCACTCGTATTAGCCATAATTTTGGGATGTTTGGTTACTCTTGTAGTTTGTACAAGGTCCATGTATTTTTCTGTGTTCAGACATGTTATAGAGTGATCTTGTTTTCGTTATGAGCTATTATAGTCACAGTGACCTCTTCTGATGTTGACATTATGTGACATTGGTTTCTTTAAACAGGAGAACACCAAGGCCTAGCTGTGAGTGCCAGACCAGTTTTTTATTTTTTATTTTTATTTTTAATTATACTTTAATTTCTGAGATACATGTGAAGAATGTGCAGGTTTGTTACATAGGTATACACGTGCCATGGTGGTTTGCTGCACCCATCAATTCGTCATCTACATTAGGTATTTCTCCTAATGCTGTCCCTCCCCTAGCCCCCCACCCCATTACAGGCCCTGGTGTGTGATATTCCCCTCCCTGTGTCCATGTGTTCTCATTGTTCAACTCCCACTTATGAATGAGAACATGCGATGTTTGGTTTTCTGTTCCCGTGTTAGTTTTCTGAGAATGATGGTTTCCAGCTTTATTCATGTCTCTGCAAAGCACATGAACTCATCCTTTTTTTTATGTCTGCATAGTATTCCATGGTATATATATGCCACATTTTCTTTATCCAGCCTAACATTGATGGGCATTTTGGTTGGTTCCAAGTCTTTGCTATTGTGAACAATGCTGCAGTAAATATATGTGTGCATGTGTCTTTATAGTAGAATGATTTATAATCCTTTGGGTATATACCCAGTATTTGGATTGCTGGGTCAAATGATATTTACGTTTCTAGATCCTTAAAGAATCACCACACTGTCTTCTACAATGGTTGAACTAACTTACACTCCCACCAACAGTGTAAAAGTGTTCTTGTTTCTCCACATCCTCTCCAGTGACTGTTTTTTCCTGACTTTTTAATGATTGCCATTCTAACTGGCTTGAGATGGTATCTCATTGTGATTTTGATTTACATTTCTCTAATGACCAATGATAGTGAGCTTTTATTCATAAAAGCTCATTGTTTGTTTGTTGGCTGCATCATTATTTGTTGGCTGCATATATGTCTTTTGAGAAGTGTCTGTTCGTATGCTTTGCCCACTTTTTGATGGGGTTGTTTTTTTTCTTGTAAATTTGTTTAAATTCTTTGTAGATGCTGATTATTAGCCCTTTGTCAGGTGGATAGATTGCAACAATTTTCTCCCGTTCTGTAGGTTGGCCAGGCCAGTTTTTGTCTTTCTCTGTATGCAATTAATAATTGGTAAAAAATAAAAGTTGACTAGTTCCTTTTTTACAAAATAGTTTCACTTGGTTTTCTTATCACTGGAACCTAGTACCATCCATGTTTTCCTTTTGGGAGGGCAGGGTATCTGGGGGTTAGACTGCCTGAGTTTAAATTACAACATTTTTCCTCATTAATAGAACATTATTTAACCTCTTGGGGCCTTGTTTCCTCACATATAGCCTGGGGTAGGGGGTAACAATAGCTGCTAACTCAGAAGAAGATTAATTGATACAATGCACATAAGAGATCTAGGATAGTGTTTGGAAAGAGATGATGAATATAGTGTGACTCCATCAAGGACAGCAGAGGAAAAAGTGAGGGAAAGTGAGCAGCCAACTTCAGTCTTTACCCCCAATGATAGAGCCTGAGAACCTCTTCTTGATGCATAAGATTCACTAAGAAGGCCCTGGGGCCCAGAAAGTACTCCTGGTAAACATACTATACCTGGGGAAATATGTGGTCCCCATCCTGGAGACAAGCCATCTGCATAGCCAACTTCATCACTTCTATGTGAGCTCTAAGAGGCTTATTTTAAAAATTACATGAAAATGAACTCTAGTTGAACAAATAATAAATCCAAGAAAGAGGAAGGCATAGATACCAGAACAATTGTGAACAAAGAAGACAGTGACATTTGTGGTCAAATATATGCTTGTTTTTCTGTTTAAATAATAATCAACAGGATCTAATTAAAATCATGGAGGATTTTAGCACTAGAAGAGGCACAAGGAAGAGACAGGGATATGAACTACAATAAATTTTTTTCCTTTGTTGCATGAGTGAATGTTAGATATTGATATCAATTCCAGAGATTCATAGAAAAATAAATGTTCTTATTATGTTTAATTATGTGCTAATTATATGTACAAATTAGGATAACAACACAAAAACATGTAAGTATAATACAACAAATAAAAATGTGATCATCAATTTCTGCCTTTACAATAAAAGGCGGAAAAGAAGGTGGAATTTTCCAATAAAAAGTAACAAAAAAGCAAAATATTAAGTCCAACAAGTCAGTATTCACAAAAAAGGTATACAGGCTAAATTATCTTATTAGAAAAAAAGCTCTTGGATTGCCTAAAAAAATACAAATCTAGCTATATTTGATTACACAGGATATCTATAAATCAAGAGTTGAAAACAAAGTTATACACCTAAATGCTAACAAAAGAAGCAATATTAGTATGAGACAAATTGAATTCAAGGTGAAAAACATTCAACATGATAAAAGATATTTTATGCAGATAAAATATATAATCCAAAGGAAAATGCAAGTCAAAAATCTTTATCAAAATAGATTTGAAATACATATGACAAAAACTATTTGTCTCGAATATAGACTATGGATTTGCCAAATTTTCCTTTTATTTAACTAATTCTCCATAGAAATTAACAGACCAAGTGAACCAAAAAACTCTGTAAGGGAAGGAGGATTTGAATAACAATGCTAAGCATAATTGTATAGACATAAAATGTTGTACCCAATCTGTGAAAACAAATATTCTTCATCAATACTGACTTTAAAAAGACTGACTAAAATCTCCCACAAAATTGGCCTTCTTCAAGGCCTCAAAGACTCTTGGTAACCTCCAAAAAACCCCCAAATCCTAGAAAGCCACAGTCCCTGAGAAAAACATAGTAAAATTAGAAATTAAGGAATATGAAATTATGAAGTCTTTTTACTTAAAAAATTGTTTACTGTTCTTTTTTTTTGCCCCCAGTGTCTTGCTCTGTCACCCAGGCTAGAGTACAGTGGCATGACCATGGTTTGCTGTAGCCTTGACCTCCTGGACTTGAGCAATCCTCCCACCTCAGCCTCCCAAGTAGGAGGACTCTGGGTGTGCACCACTAGGCCCCACTAAGTTTTTAATTAAAAAATTTAGACTTTCTTTAAAAATGACTATTGGGGAAAAATTAAAACAAAAACTGAAATTACTTTGAGATAAAAAGACTAAAAACTTTAAAGCCTGTTGGAATAACAAAGTGTTATTGGCATTGTAGTTAATCTATGAATTGATTCATTGAATGCTATAGAGAATCTAAAAGTAGACCCATGTTTATATAAAAATTCAGTATTTAGGACTTTAGCTATGAATGAAAGTATTTCTTTCAAACCAATGTCAAAAGAATAGACAATTTGACAATTTGTATTGATTCAACACAATAAAAATGTAATGAAGGATGATTTTATACTTTGGGAGTAGAAACTCCTTTTTAAGCAATAATCAAATCTCAGAAGCCATAAAGAGAGACCATAGATTTAAGTACATAAAAATTTTAAAATCTGTCATACAAGATATAATGAAGAACGTTTTAAGCAAATAATAATCTAGGAAAAAATGTTTGCCCCAAACAAAATGGATAAAGGCTTAATTTCACAAAGAATGTTTATAGGATAATAAGAAAATAACAACTCAAAAATTGGCAAATTACTTGAACAAGCAGTTAAAAGAAAATAGGAATCAAAATATTCAGCTTCACTAATGATTAGGGAAACACAAATATAGATTTTATTATACAGTGGCAAAAATGTCAATGGACTGATAATACTTTATATTAGGAAAGGAGCTTTCATTTATTCAACAACGAGCATGAGTCAGGTGTGGTAGCACGTGCCTGCAGTCCTGGCTACTTGGGAGGCTGAGGCAGGTGGATCACTTGAGCCAGGAGTTTGAGGCTGCAGTGAGTTATGTTCACACCACTGCACTCCAGGCTGGGTGACTCAGGGGAGACCCTATCACTTAAAAACCCCAAACAGAAAAATCCTCTAAACCGATAAGCTCCTAGTGTGTGTCAAGCACTATATTAGGTTCTAGGCATGTATTTGTGAGTAAAGCAACTATGGCTCCATGAGCAAGTGTGGAAATTAATAGACAAGCTAACAAAGAACTGTGTAGGATAACTGTGTAGGATTCGAACAATTCCTATGAAGAAACATAGTGTTAGAGATAGGGTAAGTGATTGAGCATAATGGGACTGGGAAGGGAAAATCTCCTTAGCGTGATAGGTAGGACCTGACTTTCCAAGAAAATGACATTTGAACTGGAGACAAAAGGATGAGAAGGAACCAGCCATACAGAGAACCAGAAAGAAAGTTCTAGGCTGAGGCAATGGCATATAGGGTACTCGGCAACCTGAAAGGAAGCTGGTGTGTATGGGCTGAAGTGAAAAAAAGAGATCACGAAGTTGACAAGGCAGGCAGGAGCTAGGCAGGTGAAGTGGACCACATGGGCCATGGCACAGAGTCTGCATTTTTTTCAAGCCACAAGGATAACCTGTAGAAGATTTTTATTTTTCAGAAAGAAATGACTACTCTGGTTGCTGTGTTGTGAATAGATTTGAGAAGGCAAGAGAAGAAATGGAGAAACTACTAAAGATGTTACTGTAGTAGTCCAGATAAGAGTTGGTGGTGGCTCAGCTTAAGTGATGTCAGTGCAGAGAAAAGTACAGGCATGCCTTGTTTTATTGGACTTTGCTTAATTGCACCTCACAGTTAATCCATTTTTAAAATCTTATAAATTGTCAGTTTGTGGCAACCCTGTGTTGAGCAAGCCTATTGGTGCCATTTTTCCACTTTGGGTCATAGTGTCACATTTTGGTAATCTGTGCAATATTTCAAACCTTTTCATTATGATGACATCTGATTTGGTGATCAGTGATCAGTGATCTTTGTTGTTACTATTGTAATTGTTTTGGGGATCCACAAATGACAGTGAATTTAATCAATAAATGTTGCATGTGTTCTGACTGCTCCCCTGACTGGCTGTTCCCCTGTCTATCTCTCTCTCCTCTTGGGGTCTTCCTATTACCTGAGACACAACAATACTGAAACTAGGCCGATTAATAACCCTACCATGGCCCCTAAGCATTCAAGTAAAAGGAAATATCACACATGTCTCATTTTAAATCAAAAGCTAGAAATGACTAACTTCAGTGTGGAGGCGTGTTGAAAACCAAGATAGGCCAAAAGCTAGACCCCTTGCACTTGTTAGCCAAGTTGTGAATGCAAAAGAAAAGTTCTCAAAGGAAATTAAAAATGCTACTCCAGTGAACATGTGAATGATAAGTAGGCAAACTAGCTGTATTGCTAATATGGAGAAAGTTCAAGTGGTCAGGATAGAACATCAGACCAGCCAAAACGTTCCCTTAAGTCAAAGCCTAAGCTAGAGTAAGGCCCTAACACTCTTTATTTCTATGAAAGCTGAGAGAGAGATGAGGAAGCTGCAGAAGAAAAGTTAGAAACTAGCAGAGGTTGGTTCATGAGGTTTAAGGAAAAGCCTGCTCCATAATATAAACTTGCAATGTGAAGTAGAATGTGCTGATGTAGAAACTGCAAGATATCCAGAAGATCTAGTTAAGATCACTGATGAAGATGTGTATGCTAAACAACAGATTTTTTTTTTTTTTTTTTGACAGAGTCTTGCTTTGTCTCCCAGGCTGGAGTGCAGTGGTGCCATCTCAGCTCACTGCAACCTCTGCCTCCCAGGTTCAAGTGATTCTCCTGCCTCAGTCTCCTGAGTTGCTGGGATTACAGGCACCCACCACCATGCCCGGCTAATTTCTTGTATTTTTAGTAGAGATGGGGTTTCACCATATTAGCCAGGCTTGTCTTGAACTCCTGACCTCAGGTGATCTGCCCACCTCAGCCTCCCAAAGTGCTGAGATTACAGGGGTTGAGCCACAGATTTTTAATGTAGATGAAATGGCCTTCTATTGGAAGAAAATGCCATCTAGGACTTTCATATGTAGAGAGGAGACGTCAATACCTACTTCAAAGGACAGGCTAACTTTTGTTAGGGGCTAATGCAGATAGTGACTTTAAGTTGAAGCCAATGCTCATTTGCCATTCTGAAAATCCTAGGGCCCTTAAAAAAGTGTGCTAAATTGTGTGTATGCTCTATGAATGGAATAACAGAGCCTAGATGGCAGCACCTCTGTTTACAACATGGTTTACTGAATATTTTAAGCCCGCTAATAAGACCTGCTCAGAAGAAAAAGTTCCTTTCAAAATATTGCTGCTCATTGACAATGCACCTAATCACCCACGAAAACAACATTAATTTCCTTGTATATTTCCCAGGCCTTTAAAGTTAGCATATCTAAACTTAAACTTTTGATATTTTTTCTTCCCAAACGTTGGTTCTAATACCTATTAGGATATTTGGCAGTATTTCTAAACCAAATATCAAAACGAAGAACCAAGGTTTGGGAAGAAGAATATCAAAAGTTCAAGGACAGACATGCTAAGTTTGAGATGCCTGGAAGATATACAAGGAGATTAATGTTTTCATGCCTGCCAATGCAGTCTCCATTCTGCAGCCTGTGGATCAAGGAAGAAATTTGATGTTCACATCTTATTTAAGAAATCGATTTTTTTAAGGCTATAGATGGTGATTCTTCTGATGGATCTGGGCAAACTAAACTGAAAATCTTCTAGAAGGGATTTACCATTCTAGATGCCATCAAGAACACTTGTGATTCATGGGAGGAGGTCAAAATATCAACATTAACCGGAATATGGAACAGGTTGATCCCAGCCCTCATGGATGACATTGATGGACTCAAAACTTCAGTGGAGGAAGTCACTGCAGATGTGGAAATAGCAAGAGAACTAGAATTAGAAGTGGAATCTGAAGATGTGAATGAATTGTTGCAATCTTAGGATCAAACATCAATGGATGAGGAGTTGCTTTTTGTGGATGAGCAAAGAAAAGGATTTGTTTAGATGGGAACTACTCCTGATGAAGATGCTGTGAACATTGACGAAATGACTTAAAATTTAGAATATTGTATAAACCTAGCTGATAAAGTGGTGGCAGGGTTTAAGAGATTGACTTCCATTTTGAATGAAGTTCTGTTATGGGTAAAATGCTGTCAAACAGCATTGCATGCTACACACAAATCTTTCATGAAAGAAAGAGTCAATTGATGTGGCAAACTTCAATGTCTTATTTTAAGAAATTGCCACAGCAACTCTGGCCTTTAGCAACTACCACCCTGATTAGTCAGCAGGTATCAACAAGAGCCTCCACCAGCAAAAATATTACAACTCACCCAAGGCTCAGATGTTAGCACTTTTTTAGCAATAAAGTATTTTTAAATTAAGGTGTACATTTTTAAAGACATAGTGCTGTTGCACACCTAACAGACTACAATATAGTGTAAACCCAACTTTTATATGAATGGAAAACAAAAACATTTGTGTGACTCAATTTATTGCAATGTTTGATTTGCTTTTTTGTAGTGGTCTAGAAGCAAACTCACAGTATCTCTGACATATGACTATACCTACATATTGTATGTAAGTTCAACAGGACATATTGATATTGGGGATGAAGAAGAAGGAATAATCAAGGACGACTCCCAAGTTTCTGACTTGGAGTATTGGAGGTGTAGTTATGCCATGTATTGAGATGGGGGCTACTAGGTGAAAACCAAGGTTTGGGAAGAAAAAATCAAGAGTTTAAGTTAAGTTTAAGCTTATATATTTAGAAGAATATCAAGAGTTTAAGTTTGAGATGATTTGGAGATATCAAATGGGCAGTTGTACACATGAATTTGGTCTCACTGAGCAGATGTGTGGGAAACATAAATTTAGGAATTATTAGCATGTAAATATAAAGCCATGAAAATGGATAAAGTCACTTAAGATGAAATTGCAGGTTTGAGAAGAGGGCCCAGGACCAAATACAGAGGAGCTCTATCATGTAGAGTTCAGGTAGATACTAAAGGACATCTGAGAGGTTGGGCAAATCAAGAGTGTAGTATCATGGAAAACAGGACAGACATGTTTCCGAAAGGAGAAATTAGTCAATTCTCCACCAGTGTTGAAAGGTCAGATGAGAGGAGGACCAGTGACGATGGCTGTGATCTTGACAGGAATGATTTGGGCATGATGATAGGGCTAGAGCTTGATTGAATTGGACTCATGAGTAAATGGAGATATGGGAATAGATTTGGCATTTAGCAGTAACTCTTGAATAATTTGAAAGTGAGAACAATGAAATGAGGCAGTAACTGGATGAGGCTGTGGAATCAAAAGTTTTCTTAATGGGTCATGTTTGTATGCTGATAGAAATGATCCAGGAGAGGAGGGGAAGACTAGACACAAGGGGAAGACTAGACACAAGGGGAAGACTAGACACTAGAAAGATTATATGAATAGGTTCCTGAGTATACGTAACCAATGCTTAATGATTAGTCAGTGATTAAAAGGAGAGTACTTCCCTTTAATTAAGGAAGCACTCTTTACATTTTTGTTAAAGGAAGATAGGTACAGATATAGGAAGACTTAAAGATTTTGTGTTGACAAGATGAAATACTTATTTCTCTATTCTCAATGAAGTATGAGAAGATTGTCAGCTGAGAACTGAGAACAAACAAAAGGTACAGGAGAAGAATTAATGAGTGGGCTGGGCATGGTGGCTCATGCCTGTAATCCCAGCACTTTGGGAGGCTGAGGCAGGTGAATCACTTGGGGTCAGGAGTTTGAGACCAACCTGTCTCTACTAAAAATACAAAAAATTAGCCGGGTATGGTGGCAGGTGCCCATAATCTCAGCTACTCAGGAGGCTAAGGCGGGAGAATCACTTGAACCCAGGAGGCGGAGGTTCAGTGAGCCGAGATCACGTCATTACACTCCAGCCTGGGCAACAGGAGCAAAACTCCACCTCAAAAACAAAAAAAAACAACAACAAAAAAAGAATTTATGAGTGAAATGAAGTAGTAGAATTCAGTAGGATGAAGCTAGAGTTAATGGACTTCATTTGAAGCCAGTCTATGTCACCACTGCATTCTTCTTCATACCTCCCATCCCAAAACACCAAATATGTTATTTTTCTCAACTTTATTTATTTATTTATTTATTTATTTGTTCTGGTGCAGACTCAGAGAAAACAGATAGTTGGCTTGATCTAAGTTTGAGATTTTTCCAGACATATATGATGGAAGCAGGGAGAAGAGGAAGAAAGGAATTTGTAAGGGAAAGATTTAAAAATTGGACTATGGGCTCTAAGCTGCACAAGAATTAAAATAGATGGGAACTGATGGTTAGAAAGAGGTGGGGAATCAGTGGTTTAGAAATCCCAGAGAGACTGGAATGTTGTTATATTGATAGTACTTGAAAGAACATGGAATGACAGAAAGTTGTGTTCAGGAATGGAATTTATCAGACAGTTTGGAGAGAGGACATTTTTTCATGACAACAATGACAAGGGTACGGCCCTGGCAGTATGGCTGAGGTAGAGTGAAGAAGAGTTACTGGAGACCAAGAAATCAAGAAACACAGCTTGTGGTTGGGGAGAGCACATAAGATATCCATGTTAACAGTAGTCAAGATAAGGAGGAAGGCTGAAGGGTTTTTTAAAAATAAATAAATGCATACTATATTTAAAAGGCAGTAATACTCTTTCCATTCTTCTTTCTTCTTTCTCTCATAGTATGGAATGGCAGGTAGAAAGATCTCTCAAAGGTTGCTCCAGAGCCCATGGGAGTGAATGTTCTGGTAGATTTAGGGCTTTCCTGATGGGGTTAGACCGTGAGGGGGCAATGCTGGCATAGGACCCAGTCACCTCTGTACCACTCATTAGCAGTCTGGTTGGTGGCAACCAGGTACAGAGCAAAGCACTCAGGAGGAAGCTCAGGACCATTACAACATCCTCCCCAACCACAACCCCAGCATGAAGACAATTGTTGGAAAGGTCCGGAACAGGTACTGAATAAGAAAAATCAAGTCTATAAACTGGAAGTGTCTGAGGTCATCAGTGTAAGTCTAGTGCAAATCCAACAATACCACCAAGTTGACCAGAAACGCATTGCTCACAATGGCCATGGCAGCAGCCGAGGTCATCAACATCAAGAGGTAGATGAGAACGTATTAATAACTGGTGTTCCAAGCCCAGATGCAGTTGTTCACCCAAACCCAATGATGATCAAAACGGTGCACACACTGCAGTCAGTGCTTAGATCGAGCTGGTGTTCGTAAATCATAAGTAGAGCACCTCACCTCTTTAGAAACATCACTTCATTGAATTTATAAACTTGAAGAAATAATTCACTTGCTTTTGTTATAATGCCAGAATCAGTTACACAAGTTAGGGTGGAAATAAACGGGTCTACAATCAGAAGCAGATAGGGCAGAAGAAGGTAATACAGGAGAACTAGCTTTTTTTTTTTTTTTTTTTTTTTTGAGACGGAGTCTCGCTCTGTCGCCCAGGCTGGAGTGCAGTGGCCTGATCTCAGCTCACTGCAAGCTCCGCCTCCCGGGTTCACGCCATTCTCCTGCCTCAGCCTCCCAAGTAGCTGGGACTACAGGCGCCCGCCACCTCGCCTGGCTAGTTTTTTGTAGTTTTAGTAGAGACGGGGTTTCACTGTGTTCACCAGGATGGTCTCGATCTCCTGACCTCGTGATCCACCCGTCTCGGCCTCCCAAAGTGCTGGGATTACAGGCTTGAGCCACCGCGCCCGGCCGAGAACTAGCTTTTGATGGTAGCCAGGTATTTCCCAGGTATATTCAGCATTCACCATCCCTTGCAAGACCAGGTGAAGGATAATGAAGGTATGGTTTCATGTATGGGAAATGTAATGAAGCAATCTTTACATGGCTTTCTGAAGACATTCTGGAATTATACAGGAAAATATCTGTGCTCCTGCCCTGACCAGGCATTTCAAATCATGGGTTTTCTAGCAAAAAACAGGTCACAACATAACCAACTGGCACCAAAGCCAGTAGAGCAGGAAGAAAACCAGGAAGTCCATGCTGTGGGATATTCCTCTTGTTTGGATGATTTTCAGCCAGCAGCTCTGGCGTTCCTCCTTCCAACATTCACAGAGAATTCAAAAAGCAGCTCCTCTTGGGCAGCAGTGTCTGCCTGACATGGCGAGTAGCACCCAAAGCTGCAGGACATGGTTCCTTCAGGAGGCTGGGTCTGGCACCAGCCTTGACCAATTGCCAATTACATGATGCCCACGCCTCCTGGGTGCACCAAAGGCTGAAATCTTAAACAAATGAGAGATGGTTGACCAGAAGGTTGAAGGATGACAATGGCAAAGAGGATGGTATATTCTGTGTTGTGGGAACTACAGGAGCAAACATGTTTTGCAGGTGATGGGGGAAGTAATGGTCTGGAAGTAGATTGGGAGCAAACAGGATGTCTGCTTCACTTTCAGGCACCAAGGAATATGTATATGAGAAGTAAAATAGCTCCATATCCGGCGGTCGGAGGAAGTACTCTTCTCAAGAGGTGGTCAGGTTTCAGACAATGTGGGAAAGTGAGGCCGACTCTTTTTTTTTTTTTAATTTTTTATGTTGAAATAATTTCCAACTTAAAGGTACAAAAATAGTAGAAAAATGGTTTCCAATAAAACCTTCATCTAGCTAACATTAATATCTTATATAGCCATAGTACAATGATCAAAATCAGAAAATTAACATTGGTACAGTACTATTAATATAAACTACAGACCTTATTCACATTCCATCAGTTTCCCTCCAGTGCTTCTTTTCTATTTCAGGATCCAATTCAGGATCACATAAAACACCCAGTCACTATGATTCCTTAATTTCCTCCAATATGTGACAGTACCTCATTTTTTTCCCTTCTCTTTCATGAACTTAACACTTTCAGTGGGTATTGGATAATTACTTTGTAGAATGTCCCCCAATTTGGGTTTGTTTGATGTTTTCTCATGAATAGCTTGAAGTTATAATTTCCAACAAGAAAATTACAGAAGTGATGCTGTGTCCTTCTCAGTGCATCACGTCAGAGGGTACATGATGGTCAGTATCCTTATCACTGGTGATATTTACTTGGATCATTTGGTGAGGTGGTCTCCACTGTTGAGTTATTGTTTTTCTCTTTGCAGTTGATGAATGTCTTCGGAGAGATCCTTTAAGACTATGCTAATATCCTGTTATCTGCAAACCTTTGCCCAGTGATTTTAGCATTTGTAAATGGATCTTGCCCACAATTTATTTTTACCTGGGTGTTTGCCTAATAGTCATTTTGTATTTGAGGGAGACTTTCTGACGTGAGGTTAAGAATCCTGAGTTGTTAACTCTTGGTTAAAGATAAAGAGATTTTTGCCCCCTTGGAAAGGTTTGGAAGGCTAGAGGGAGGTGGGGGGGCTTAAGTGGCTGACATACGGGGCAGTGTGGGATTGAGACATTGAGTGATATTGAATGATGGGTGAGACTGGGACACTCGGAGGTGACGGAGATGAATAGGAATGTGCAAGACAGGATAGGACTAGTACTTAAAGGAGGTTATCCTTGGTTCTGAATTGGCACTTTCATAAAGTTAACTTTTGGTGAATATATATAAATTTGTGTAGATCAGCTTGGCACTATTAAGCATGGTTTAATCATGCATAGGCTGAGTGCAGTGGCTCATGCTTGTAATCCCAATACTTTGGGAGGCTGAGGTGGGAGGATCACTTGAGGCCAGAAGTGATCAGCCTGGGCAACACAGCAAGGCCCCACCTCTAAAAAAATATTAGCTGGGCATGGTGGTGTGCTCCCGTAGCCCAACTATTTGGGAGGTTGATGTAGGAGGATCACTTGAACCCAGGAGGTCAAGGCTGCTGTCCAGCCTGGGCAACAGTGTGAGACCCTGTCTCAAAAAACAAAAACAAAAATTTGTATATCTATTTATGTGAACCTATATTAGAATAAAATTCTACTTCTAGGTTTATATCCTAGAAAAGTATTTATGTATTTGAACAAGATGTATATACCAGGATGCTCACTGGAAAAAACCATAAATATCCATCCATAAGAATGTTACATGTATTATATCCATATCATAAAATGCCAGTCAGCTGCCAAAAGGAATAAGATATATATTTATAAATATGGAAAAATCTCGAAGATGTGGTTAGATGACAAAAATCTATTTTCAGAACAAAATATAGTATCCCACTTAAAGAAAAAAGTCTGTTAGGGTAGGAAAAGCTGTAGTTAAAAAACGTAAACACCAAAATTTCGGTGACTTAAAGAACAAGAGGTTTATATCTTTCTTGTGGAATGATCCAGGGCTGATGTTTGAGTCAGGTTAGCTTTTGCCCCCTGACATTAAAAGCTTCAGGCAAAGGGTGACTCTACTATCTTTTGCAAATGCCTTGCAAGCCCACCATCATCAGTTAGAAGGAGGAAAGAGTATTAAGAATCCTGTGAGAGGTTATTGATGTGGATCACTTCAGCCTGGCCCATACATTTACTCACATTTCATTGACTAGAATGCAGATATATGCTCCTAGGTCACATCTAATTGTGTGGGAGCTGGGAAATGTAGTCTAGCTATATATCCAGGAAGCAGAGAAACACATTTTAGAGAACAGCCGGCCTTCTCTGCCTTATCCTAATTACCCGCCCCCAAGGTAAATCACTGTTCATTTGTATGTAATTTTAAATAGATATTTATCAATTAATAGAAAATAATCAGGATACATACTTGACAATTCATGATGTCCTTTGGGGAAAGGAGTCAGGTTGACAGAGATGTTATATAGGACCTTAACTTTTTTCTTTATATTTTTATCTAATTTCTATTCTATTTTCTGACTCGTATTTATGTATTACTTGTGCAACTAAAAATTAAATTATTAAAGACCAGATAAATGAAGGGAAAGAATTCCTTAAAGTTTATGTAATAGGTTGATTACTTTGATTAAGTACAAAGTTCTCCCAGCATTACTACTCACTTTCATGTTTTGTTTTATAAATCTTGTTCTTGTGATCTCTTAAACAGGTTTTGTGTATCCCAATAGATTTTCTCTCACTCTCTTACTTACATAGGCTCTGTGAGTGCTTGTAGGTGTGTGAATGTCATTTGCTCATACCCAGTTATGTGAAACTGACTAGAGCAAAATAATACTTCTTTAGATTGTCCTACAACCCATATTGCTAAGCACATGGCAGAGACTCAGGAAATATTTGTTGCCTGCATGAATATATGCGTGCCTGTACGAATGATTACTTACCTAAACCTCATGGTGGCAAAGTTCAGGTTTGTGAAGCTATTGCAAAGTACATGTAGAATGCATTATTAGATTATACAGTTCCTAAGACACACTGAGGTTTTATTTCCAAATGTGTTATATAGCATGAATTATTCATAAGTCAGAATCATGTAGACTTAAGATAATTATGCACATTGAATATCCATCTGTACTACTGTAGTAGTTCTTACCATCACCAGGGGTGCTTTTAAGAAACGCAGATTCCCAGATCCCACTCCAGACGTGCTGAATTAGAGTCAAAGGCTTAAGTCCAGTAATTTCTAGGAAGCACCGCAGGTGATTCTCATGTAGCCAGCGCCACACTGGTCTTCCCACTGGCATTCTGGAAACTACTGTTCTATGAAATCTGGAATGGGACCTGCCAAGTCTCCCTAGTAAACACCACCATAGTCTGTGTGAGTTTTTTTCCCTTTTTATTTGAGAAACATTTCAAACACACAGAAAATATGTATCAACCACTAAGGTCATATTGTTAAGATATTACTTATATTCGGTTAATTAAAAAAATAAATATTACAAAGACAGCTATCCCTCCACCCTCATCCTTTCCTTCTCTGTCTTTCCCTAGCAATAACCACTGTCCTGGTATGTAACATTTGTCAATGTGCTTTAACCAAAAACTACCAGGAACATACCTGTAGTTGAACAAGTTGGGTTTATTACTCATTGCAGCAAAGGAAAATGCATACCATAGGGAATGGTGAGTTATCTCAGTGAGAAAGTGTTAGAAAGACCCTACTACAGGATTTGTGTTTTGGTTGGGTAATTTTGGGGAGGTCTACAGAGGCAGGGAGTTACTCTGGATTGGACGCCATCAGACTGTGGGGACAATTTTATGATTGGGTATCTCAGTAAATCTTTCCTATGGGAAGGACCTAGAGTGACTATGAAGCTGTAATTAGTGAAGAAGTAGCAGTCATTCACTTAGAGGAGATGATGTTTGGTACTTTGTGGATTGCATGATGACCTTGTGTGAAGTGGATATTCTGTGTGACTACTTACATCCAACAGTGGAACAAGGCTTAACTTCAGTGTCGGATCAGATCAGTTTATAATAACACTGAGATTTAGACGTGAGCATCAGATCAATTCCTGGATGCCAGGAGCTGCTCTTCTCACTTGGCAAGTGCTTCTAATTTTACTACCTATAAGTGAATTCGCAAAAAGCATAGACTGCTTTTTAAAATATCATTGTATCATAATTTGAAAGGCAGCCTTCTCCACTCAGGTATTTAGGAACCAAAACTGATAGAGACTCCACCACCTTCAATGCACAACTTCCAACATTTCCTTGAGGGCTGTCTCTGTTCCACCCAGGAGAACAACGTATGGAGGCACATGCGTGGGAATTTTCTAATAAGTTAGTACTGGACGTGGCATTCATCACTTCTCACATTCCAATGGTCAAGACGCGATCATACAGCCAACCTTAGCTGCAAGGGAGGCTAGGAAATGTAGCCAAGTTGTGTGGCCAGAAGAGGAGAATGTAAATTTTCATGACCATTTAGCAGTCTCTGCTGCAACTGTATTCTGTTGAGGCAAGATTTTCTTGAAGAGACCTTTCAGGATATGCCATAGAAATCAACGTAAGAATGAGCAGGAAGGATCCTTAAAAATCCTAAGTTGGACATGAGTAAATTTTATTTTGTACTATGGAGAATAGAGGAAGAAATCTTTTATGCTTGGATCAGAGTGACAAAGTGGAAGAGAACCACCCCTCTCCAACAGGCTGCAGCGTCACAGTAGTGATAATACCAAGAAACCCGAAGGGCAAGGTGAAAATAGTGCTAGAGTCCAGGGTTCTTAGTCCAGTTGGACTTCCCACAAGGTTGGTTTTCCTTCGTTTGCCCCTCAAGCAGGTTCTACATCTTACTTTTATTAAATATAACCACAGTTACCTACAGGGATCCCACTTCAGTTCAACCAATATATGGAAATTTTATTATATACCAGGGACTAATGCTAATAGTAGAAAAATACGAGTTAGTGTAGTAAAATGGGACTTCCTTTGTATAGTTGATCACTTGACAGTAATCCACATCCTCTGCATGCCCCTACCTGTATTCCTCTGGCAGTCCTGTGGCCTGTCACTCTGCTTTATATCCTGCAGCATGAGTGGGGTAGTGATAATTGGCACAAGGGCCACAGCTAGAGGCTAGCTATGCAGACAGCTTTGTGCTTGGTGTTGGCAGGTAAGATGCAGCAGTCAGTAAACTGAGGGGCTGCCTGTCGACTTGGTCTGAAGTTTCCTCCTTGCTTGTCACAGTGTTTCTTTTTCACTGCTTTCTCCTATGGTCTGCACTCAGGATATTCAGAGATCTCATCCAAACTTCTGGCATCGCTCTTCTTTTTATACTTTTGACTGATGACTTCATAAAGCCCCAGACAGTAGGGCAGCTTCCAGACCCTGCGACTTCATTAGTCTCCTTGTCTATTCTGGGCAAGATAAGTAATCCAAGACAAATGGAAAGGCTGCTCGTCTCAACTGCTGAATGTTTCTCAGGGTTACGTTTCTCAGGGTTCTGTACGTTGCTTCACTTTTATTTCTTCCTTCCCCAGATCAAGCTTCTGACCTTTTTCAAATGCCATGTTCTACCTAAGTAATTATTTGAAGTGGTGTTGGCACCTGTTTAATTTCTAATTCCTTGTTTTCCCCCTACACTGGATGCCATTTGTTCTTACCAGATACTTTGCATTTCCTTTGATGCCCATGTCCTAAGTACTTGATGAATTAGATCTTAGCATTAGGCTTAAAATGTTAGGGGGAAGCAGAGGGCTAGCAGGAGGGAGGGAGGGAGATGGGAGCAGGCTGCACAAGTCTGGGGCAATATAAGTCAGTGCTCAATGAGGTATGTGGCTGTGAATGTGCAATGAAGACATAAAAATCCCACAAATTACATGAGAAAAGGACAGAGGGGTAGAAATTAATCAAGGTAGGCAGAACAGGCCAGGCACTGAGGGTAAGGGCTAGGAAATAATTCCAGTGTTCTATGCTTGGCATAAGTGAGAGGGGAAATTGGGGTGGTGGTTTGGATTTTTAAGGTAAAAACAGAGAGCTGCTTATTTAAACTGAGGACATTTCTAGGTCAGTTTTTCAGAGCTAAAAAGAGATATTAGAAATGCAATCTAGAATCAGCAGCACTTTTTAACCTCTATGGAGGCTTTTTCCCCTCTCTGAAACAAAATGCAAAGGACTGTGTGTGTGTGTGTGTGTGTGTGTGTGTGTGTGTCAACAGAGGGTCCACTTTTGCTTTCAGAGTCCCAAAGGGCTCTGTGATCCATAAATGGAAAAGAGCTGCTGGATTAGAGGGTCTGTGCATCCTGACAGCGGTCAAAGCCATGAGGGAGATGAGATGAGAGGGTAAAGGGCTTAATGTAAAACTGGTGTGAAGCAGGATGTTGTAGGGCGTGAATGTTCGGCAGCTCCACCCTGAAGTCTGAGTGTTAAGCATTAAATGTTCAGATAGGAAATTAGGGCCCCGTGCGGTGGAATGTGCTCTGAGAGAGGACTTGTATTTATGTCAGTAACACAAAGTGGAAAAAATGAGGCCATAGGTTCACCTTTCATAAACGTAGTTTTATATTTTTGAAATATTGTTCTTGAAGAATGCAATCTTGCAATCGCATTCTGTTTTGATTTCTACTACACCTTGTTCTCAGCGTAACTTTCTGTTCTGCCGAGGACAATTTTAGTCATCACCCACATAAGTCTAGGTTAGTATCCAAAGGAACAATAAAGAATTATATTCATATTTTTGTGAAGGCACTAACACCTGTTTGTGTTCCTGGTAGCAAAACCACTGAGTTCTTGAGCAAACTGAACGTAGAATCGCCAGACAGAAGTGCCTGTCAAAGTGCTGTTTGTGGCCCACAATCCTCAACATGGGTAAGTGAAATGCTATGCAGGGTGCTGCCTGGCACATTTTATAGAGGTATTTAGTGACTGAAGATTAGGGATATAGAGTGACTTGTACATCACAGAATGCTGGAACTAAAGACAGATGACCTGATCCGAAACTTTGACCTCAACTGTTGCCTGAGCTATGAAATAATGCTTGTATTATTTTATGGGCACCTGGACTAAAACAGCCTCAGAGAAGTCCTTCCCCTCACCCAATCATTCATTTACCCACTCATCCACCCACCCATCCATCCATCCTTCCATCCTTCCATTCTTTAAATTCATAGGTCTATATAAGGCCTACTGAGTGCCTACAGTTTCTGCCCAGTGAAGCTTAGTAAAGGAGAACACCATTGGTTTTAAAGCAAACTGCTGAGCCCAGAGCATATCACGATAAGAGAGCACTACTGCCTTATGAGGAAGAAGCATCTAAGTCAGACCATGTGTGTTAGATGCTTCCTGGGAAATGACACCAGAGTGGAAGCTTAAACTATGAATCAGTAAAGTGATGAGTCTTTCCAGGTATCAGAATTAATAAAGATACATAGAGCAACAGTTAAGGTATAAATGCAAGAAATAAGTATGGCTTGTGTTGCAGAAGAAGAGTTATGTAGCCACAGTGCAGAAAAGTGAGCTAGTAGGATGTAGAAGTGAGCAGGAACCATGAGGACCCTTTCCCAGTGGTGTTACCTCTGGAAATTCAGATGGGACAGTTCATTGTGTGAGTTGTCTTGAGTCCTGCAGGATGTTTAGAATCCCTAGCCCCTGGGCATGAAGGGCTAGTAGCGCCACCCAGACACTGAGACATCTAGAAATGCCCCCACACAGTGCTTACCAATGAGACATGTAGAAATACCCGCATACGGCCTGCTCGTGGTGCTCCTGGTAGAAAACCACCACAGAAATTTGCATGCCACCTTGAAACACCTAAACCTCATTCTGTGAGTACTGAAGGTATTGAAAATTTTTAAACAGGGAAATCTCAGGGTTGGATTTGTGTTTTCATTCTGGATCACATTGGTAACATTGCGAAGGATGGCTCTAGAGGCATAGAGAAGCAGAGAGGCCCCCCAAGGCTTCTGTATCAGTCTGGGTGAAGGATGATGAAGACTTCAGCCAGGACAGCAGGGGAGAGGATGGAGAAGAGAGTGCAGGTCAGAAAACTGCTTAGAAGGTGAAAGCAGCAGGGCTTGGTTATTGACTTGCTAATTGGGGACAAGAAAGTAAGTGTTATTAAGGATGACTCTGGGTAAGGGTTGTAGCTGAAAGAAAAGATGAATTTACGTTTCTTAAAGTCTCAGGTTTCTCAGGGTTTGGGTAGCTAAATCAGTTGTTAACCCTTATCTTCATCTCCCCTTACCGCTTTCTCAATAGAACCCTCATCTTCATCTCCCCTTACCCCTGTCTCGATAGAGACCGTGTTTTTAAATGTCAGGAAGATATTATGACCCTCCTTAGGAAGAGGTCATTATACTCCTACTTAGAAACCTTTAGTTGTTTCCTATTTTTTTTTTTTTTTTCTGCTTCTAATGTGATGTTCTAAAGTCTAAATTCGTGAGTGTGGGCCCTACAAGTTATATTAAAGGAAATCCATCATCTCTTCCCTCACTGCAGGGCTCTGGGGGAAAGAGTTGAGAGCTGTAGGCAGTGGAGTTAAATCATGTGTAGATGGCAGCCCTAAACACCCATCTGGATATCCTTGTGGCTGTGAGGGAGGGAGAGGGAGAACAGGAGTTGGATAGCTTTACCAACTGGATTTTCGCCTACCAGGCTGGTCTTCCTTTCCGTTTGAGGGCTCCCTGTGTCCTCTGATGTGGAACACCTGGCAGAACTGCGTGTGCTGCTCTATTGATTTTGGCTCATTTCTTCAATTTAACAAGATCATCCTGAATTTTAATACTGTCGTCCAAAGCATTAGCAATGTTTCCCAGAGCTGCATTTTCTGTGGATTGATTAGTGCATTTGTCATAGGATCCTCAGAGCTATTAATAGAAAATATGGAGTGGGATTGGACCCAGGATGGTTCCTTATAAACTGCACGCAATAGCTGCTCTAATTTTGACCCCAAACTGTTAATACAGTTTCAGTGTTCAATATATTTAATTTACTTTTTACCCATATTATACTCTTCTCATTCTGTCTAATCCATATGCATAGAATTCTTCTGAGAATGCTTTGCAGAACCATTTCTAATGCTTTAGGAAAATCAAATATGTACCTTGCACTTCTGTGAAGAACATTTCTTTGGAAAAAGAGGACACCTGCAGTTTACTGTAGCTATGGTCAACGTATAGAATGTGAACGCTCTGTGATTCCCATCTATATGGGGTGTAATGAGTTGGAAGAATTTATATGTATATTTTTAATACTTTAATTTTACTACCTAATGTAACTTTCCTAAGATTTTTCCTCTTGTGCTTTTCTCCTTTAAAAGTGGATCTGCCGTTGGCAGATTGGGATTTAATAAATACTGGAAAATTATGTCAATGTAAAAGATTACAAGAAAAATCCTTTAGTGGTTACAAGAAAAGCTCCTTTTGGCTTAGGACTTCAGACAAGAGATATTTACAGGGTTCACTTTTACATGTGGATTAATGCAGTTCTCTGTATTGTGTGGGTAGGCAGAAGTACCAGCATCATCAGACCTCCCTCAGCAACCATCACTGCATATTTCTAGTTAAATGTGAAATGGTTTCTAGTCTCTGGTTTTATGCCCCCACTTTTTTTTATCTTTTATTTTTTTATTTTTGTAGACAGGGTCTCACTCTGTCACCCAGGCTGGAGTGCAGTAGCGTGATCTGGCTCACTGCAACCTCCACCTCCCAGGCTCAAGCCATCCTGCCACCTCAGCCTTCTGAGTAGCTGGGACCACAGGCATGCACCCCCATGCCCTGCTAACTTTTGTAGTCTTTGTAGAGACAGGGTTTTGCCACATTGCACAGGGTAATCTCAAACTCCTGGGCTGAAATGATCCACCCACCTTGGCCTCCCAAAGTGCTGGGATTACAGGTGCAAGCCACCGCACCCGGCCTTACGCCTCTACTTCCTCAACAAAGAATAACGATGTGAAAAAATCTCATCCTGGTGTTTCACTTCCCCAAATCATTCAGTGGTCCCCCATATCTTCAAGGATAAAATCAAAATATCTTAGCTTAGGCACAAAGCTCTTTCCTCTCTCTGTCCTTCCCTCCCTCCTTCAATTCTAGATTCTGTCTCTTTCTTTACAATGGCCCCTTTTTAGTCCTCTAGGGTCTGCAGGACTGGCCTCAAGTCTAAATCTTTGCTTCTGCAAAGGGGTAAGGGGAAGCAAAGCTTTTGAAATCAGGAGCAAAGATTTCAATGCAGACCAATCTCAGGCCCCACTGCAGGCCTCCTGAATCAGAGCTTGCATTTAACACAATCCATGGGAGATGTGTGTGCATGTTGATGTCTGAGGGGCCGAGCTCTCTAGCTTGTGCCTCTCCAGCTGTCCTCTCTCACACTACTGTGAGCACTCAGTGCAGGTTGGTTATTGTAATTTTTATCTACGTGTCACATGCTCATTCATTACGAAGTCAAATAAAATACTTACTATGTGTCCCTTTGCTCCACTTGAATTCCACTTCCACCCCAACACTTGGAACACTTAGCATTTCCCATTGCTGCTGTAACAAATTACCACAAATGTAGTGACCTAATAGAACAAACATTTTTTCTCTTACACTTCCGGAGATCAGAAATAAAAATGAGTTTTAAAATGCTAAAATGAGGTTATCAACAGGGATGGTTCCTTTTGGAGGCTCCAGGGGGCATCTGTCCCCTTTCCCCCCAAACCCTTGGCACATGGCTGCATTGCTCCAATTTAGCTTCCATCTCACCCAACCTTCTGCACCCTCCCTGACCTTCTTGGCTTCCTCCTATAATGACCCTTGTGATTACAATGGGCCCACCTGGACCATCCAGGCTAATCTCTTCATTTCAAGATCCTTAATTTCTGGAAAGTCCCTTTTGTCATATAAAGAAACATTCACAGATTCCAGGGATTGGGACATCTTTGGGGGGCCATTATGCAACCCACCACCTGTTTCTTTTCTTAGTTAGCTCTGAATATCTGTTAATATGTGTTGATATGTCTTGACTAATCAATTTTAGACCTTATTAACTCATTTCTTCCTCTCATTCTTATAATTATTCAGTAATTTGAGCTTTCCCTTTTATGACTATATAAACATTTTCTCACTGCCAAGCCAGTTGGTATACTGTGGTTATATCTTCCTGTAAAACTCTTTGAACATATTTTATTTTAGCGTTTTCTTAGTTTCCTTTGAACATTTGACGGTCTTCTGACAGCTTTTGTGACTGTTCTACAAAATGCCTCTTGATGCAGATTTCTAAACAATTTTCCAACTTACACCTGTCAGATAACCTGTCGATTTTTTTTTTTTCCTCTCTCTCCTGGATCCCTCTTTCCTCCTGCTTTAACCTGTCCTGGGTGTTTGTAGGCCTGGTGCACAGCCGTTGTTCTGGGACTTTCCTTTAACACAATAGTTCTCAGCCTCCTCTGCACACTGGATTCACCTAGGGAGCTTTAAAAATCACAGACACCTGGGTTACACCTCCAGAGAGCCTGCTGTATTGTGGCCTGGGCTTCAGGGTTTCAAAAAGCTCCCCGGGTGATTCTAATGTGCAGCCAAAGTTGAGAATCACTGTTTTAAAGTTATCTTGGGAATTGCTTTTATTGCTTTCCTAAGTTGGGTTCTCTGATTTCTGAGCCTCATTTCTTCTATTTTCTTGCTTTATTTCTTTGTTTGGGTGGAGCATATTACTTAGTAGCTTCCCAAGAGAAGACACATGGAAGGTAAACATGTTCAGGTCCTTCCATGTCTGAAACTATCTTTATTCAGCTCTCACACTTTGCTTGCATTTTTATTGATGACTATTCCAAACTGGACATATTTTTCCTCCAGAATTTTGAGGCATTGCTCTTCTAACTTTGGGTACTGGTTCCTGAGAAATCCAAGGCCATGTGAATTTCAGGCTTTATGTGGGGGATTTTCTCTGTTTCCCCTGAAAATACTTTAATATCATCTTTTCTTTTTCTGGCATTCTGTAATGATGTGATTTAGTGTGAAAGTCTTTTTGAAATTGATTTTCAATCTAGAAATTCATCTCTAGTTCTAGATGATTTTCTTGTGTTATCTGTTTGATTTATATCCCTTCATTTTCTCTTTTTGGAATTTCTATTATTCAAATTGTAGACCTCCCAGGTTTATCTTCTAACTTTAGAGATTTTCTCCTGTAAGTTATCTTTGACTATCTTTTTTCTATATTTTGGCGTATTTTCTTGACTTTATCTTCTAAATATTTTACTGATTTGGGTTTTTTTGGGGGAAGAAGGGGAGATTTTTAAAAAAATTCTCCAAACTCCTCCTTTTTTCTTTGTTACTTAAAAAAAAAGAAATATATATATATAATTTCTTACCTCTCAGCAGAAACAGTACAGGAAGCAGAAGAGAACTCCAAAGAGAGGGACTCAGAGGCTCACTGGTCAGTATGCAGTACTTTATAGAGTCATTTCATTCTCTGCCTGGCATTTGTCCACTGCTGCTGTCTTTACATGTATGCCCGGTTTAGTTTCTCCAGAAAATACACTTTTCATTTCCTATTGGTGTTGGGTGAATTAGCACCGGGATTTTCAAGGCAGGAGCAGGTATATGGGGGTGAAGGGTTTCTACTGAGACTGTCTAGTAACTCCTTTCTTTTACCTGCCTGTTACCCAGCTGTCTTCCTCAACAGCTGATGCCTCCATTTCTTGGGCCCTCATGTTGCTCTGTGGAGAGAACTGGCTCCCCATGCGTGTCCTCTGGCCCCTTCCAGCAAGTCTTCAGGTTTGCTCTTTTCCTCTCTAAGTCACTTACTGTTTCTTTATCTACTTTGTCTTCATAGATTTTCCTCTGTGAATATGGATCTCTTGGTTTTTGAAGATAGAGCTTGTGTATATTTCATTTTCTGCTCTGTTTCGGGTAATTTTGGGGAGAATGGAACAGGAACATCTTTACTCCACCATCCTGAAAGGAGAACTTAATGCTTGTCATAGGTCAAGACCCACACTTCTCAAAATTTGTGTGGAAGCCCTAACCCCTAGCACCTCAGAATGTGACCCTATTCAGAGGTAGCATCTTTACAGAGGAAATAAGTTAAAATGAGGCTCCTAGGTGGATTCAAATTCATTATGAAAGATGTCCTTATAAAAAGGGGAAATCGGGACACAGAAGCATGCATACAAGGGAGAGGATATGAAGACACGCACGATGAAGATGGAGTCTGCAGGCCAAAAAGAGAAGCCTGGAACAGATATTTCTCACATGACCCTCAGAAGGAACCAACCCTGAAGACACCTTGATTTTGGACTTCTAGCCTCCAGAACTATAAGATAGTAAATTTCCATTCTTTAGGCCACCAGTATCATAATACTTTGTTATGGAAGCCCTAGCAAACTCATGCACTGCTATTTTCCATTTGCTCATTTGATGCTCTTCTCCCTGCATAGTCTGATTCCTACTCACTCTTTGAAATATAACTTAGTCTCACTTGATTTGGAAAGTGTCCTCAATCTAGTTTAATTAAATATCCTTCTTTTTGGCTTCTTCTATCATAATAGCTATCATGCTGTACTGTAACCTTTAATCTTCTAGTTTGACTTTCACACTAAGCTATAAATGCTTGAGGTCTGAAGTCGTGTCCTGACACAGTGCTTGCACAGAGAAGGCTTAAAGACTGTTAATTGAATGAGTACATTAAAAGCATAGCTTTTGGGGAGGATAAATAAAAGTGTATTTTGGTTGAATGACAAAATATAGCATTGATATTGTATTAAATGGATATTTCAGTGTTAGAAAAATTGTGTGAATACAGTGACTTAGAAATTTCTGGTGTTTAGAGCTAAGAAAAATAGTGATCAATTTATTCCCTTCTATTATTTTTGAACAGAAACTTCCTGTCCTGCCTAGGGATCACAGCTGGGTAAGCAAGCATTAGGATTGCAAGTAACTGAACTTTTCGTAAGTTCAGATGCCATGTGACTTCCCAGTTTCTGTGGACCTTTATAAGGCACCTTATTTAATAATAAGATATTTAAGAACCACTTTTTTCTGAGTCAAAAACTAAGACGTGTATTCTAATAAAAGAACGACAAAAATGACAAGTTTAAAGGGAGGTTATTCAGATAGAATTTAGATACCTCATTCAAGTTGTAATTTTGCATTAACTAAATATTTTATTCTACCTTTTAACGTCTTAAGTAGAAGCTGTCTTCTCTCCTTTCCTTCTTTCCTGTCCTCTCTTCCCACCCTCCTTCTCTCCCTCCCTTCTTCCCTTCCTCACTAGGTCTTACATGGAATATTTGTGATAAAGACTAGCCTTCTCTAATATAAAAAGAAGGGGTTATCAGAAATAAAAAGAAGGGATTATCAGAGAATCACTTTTCCCCTTCTATGTCTTAGCACAGTCCCCTTGAGTTTAGGATGCAAGTAAGAGAAAGTTATAGGATGTATGTTTACTTGCCCAGGATTTGGGTAAACCAGGGATTTCTGAACACATGAAGCTCCAGTTTTCCAGCTGGCAGTACCATAGATGATACCATTTTGAAGGCTTCTCTCTTTTTCTGGGAAGTGGTTCTTATTATTTGATGGTATGTGGATTTTTATGGTGACAGAAATGGGAGAATGAACTAAGAAGTGCTTGAGAAAAGTTATATAAAAGTTCATGTAGGTTGGAAAAAGGGGGAAACCAGCCTACCTGAACTTTATGGGTTATTAGTCCTGAGAACTAGGTCTGAAGTATGTAACCTGCTGCCATGATGCTGCTGGTAGTTTTTTATGAGATCCACATAATTTCCTAAGCATTAGCTCTTTGCCTTATAGAAGCTGGGGCTGCAGATCAATTGAAGGAGAGAAAGCATATGACAAATAAACAGAACACTTGAAATGCCATACATTTCAGAACACACGGTCACTGTGCCCGGGTGTGGAACTCTGGTGTGGTGGGTCAGAGACACTGAAGGGCATTCTCCCTCATGTGCTGGCTTGCCAAAGGCTTTGGTGTCATGTGTTCCTGAACAGGCTTTGTTTTGCTTTTCAGAAATAGAAATAAGCTTCATTCAGATTAGGGATGCAAGCACTTAGAAAATATGCATCCTTGAAATTATATGGTATCAACCACTAGTTGACAAGCTGCTTAATCAGATATCATTAATGAGCAGTAGACATGCCAGTTCTTCTAAAGACAGTGCCACTATTGCTTGTCTTTAATACTGACTGATCAACTAGTTGGAATATTCTGGAAAATGTCCTAAACTTTCCACTAGAAGGAATAAACTATGTTGATTATCTCTGAGGGGATATTTTTAAAGCTTACTTAAACATTTAGATCATCCTTTCAAATGTGCAGGATGATTGTGCTTACACTCGTTTTCTTTTTGTATATCCCAAGGGACATTTTCAGACATTTGCGTAAATCACTCAATAACCAAGTGTGTATGGAGAGCTTACTATATGCTCAGTACAGAGGTTGAGTTATTAGCACCAGGCCCATAGTAGGCAGCTTGGTGTACTGTGACAATACTTTATTCTATCAAGTTGTTTTTTTTTCCTCTCTCTCTCTACCTTTACAGGCCAGAAGCTGGGCTTATAGAGATTCTCTAAGGGCTGAAGAAAATAGAAAATTGCAAAAGATGAAGGATGAACAACATCAAAAGGTACTTACAAGCCCCTACTAGTTATTGCTAACTGTTTATTTGAGGTACTAGATAATTTTGAAGAATTTCTGAACAGAAATATTTAGAAACATGAAAATCTTGAAAACAAGAATACAAGCATTGAAGGTAAAAGGTGAGTTTCTGGATGTGTCTTAAGAGTATGGTGGTGGCTCCTTCTGGTCAAAACTTTCATGGTACCTAGCCTCGTGGAGTCACAGGGGATCTGCCGTAGTTGGTGCCAGTAGGTCACAAAGAAGATGATAGAGCACTGGTGAACTATCTGCAAAACAAAACACCACCACCATCATTGCTATTGTTAAACCAAAGATACATAAACTTAGAGATGGTATCCAGAGAATGTGATAATGTATAAGAAAGTAGGCTTGCAAAGTTATGAAACTGACATAAATATTCACTAAAAATAGTTATACACATACATTAAAACAAAGTTACACTACACGGGTATAAAAATATGTGAGGCATTCCATATGTTTTGAGCAATGGAAATCAGTGAAATGAACGCAGAGTGTTCTAAGAAAAGTGCTTAAAGAATAATCTTCATTACAATATGAAATTTCTGGTATGGTAACTGAAAATAGTCAGTGGCATACTTGGCGGTCATACCTGCTTTTAATAGGCCAGAAGCTCCTCAGCATGAAATGAGAATGACGAGAAAGACCCATGGTTAGCTCCAAAGTGCCACTTTATTTCAGATCCTTTAAACAAGAAAGAAAGGGAGTGGGGTGGGGCTGGAACTAACTAAATAATTGATCTTTCCCAACATTCTTATTTTCCAACATTTCCTCTTGCTATACTAGTGGTTGACAAATCCTGTCACTATTTCTTATAGAACATTTCTCAAATCTCTATCTTCAATTCTATAATTAACTAGAATTCTAGCTCCCATTTTGATTTCCTTGATTTGGTTTAATTTACTTTTTCTTTGTCTTTCCCCAACAAGGTAACTTATTGCAACAATGGTGTATAAAAATTCCATTGAAAAATGAACTATTTGTACTAACTGATGTTGCTAGAATTTGACCCTTTTGAGTGCTATCTTCTTCCCAACACTGTGGAAATCCTTTCTCATTCATAGTTTCACCCAGCATATGGTATAAATGTGTCACTAGGGTATTTTGTGTACCACAGGTCATTATTAAATCACTGAAAGAAATCATGTCAGTTGTAAATTTACTTATTTAGCTCCTATGTAAGCAAAGACGAACCATGAAACACTTTTATCCCTTAGTGTTTTTTTTCTTTTAATAAATATCTTTTTGTCTTGACAAGATCCTAATCTTGAAATCAATTAAATAGGCAATGTTATGGTAAGATTCTAGTAGTTAACAAGTAGAAGCTAAATCTGGTACATAGTCATGTTGTACTTTTAGTGATGTCTGCCAAACGACATAAAGGTGTTCATCTGTTTCTATGAGCTTTTAACTTAACATAAAATTGTGATGTACATAGCATACTAAGGTGAATGTTGCAAAGTCAGTTGTAGATATGATTTATTTTTAAATAACTTCTAGTGGATTTTAAATAGCGTTTTTAAAAGTTTGGTATATATATTTGGAACATAAAAACTATTAAAAGTAGAACATTTGACAAAGAATGCTTAACAAATTAGAATACTAGATCTAGGATTTAATTTTCAGGTTGAGCAGTTATTTTAAAGAGTGAAAATTAAACTTTTTATTTCTTAATCTTGTTTTTATTCTAGGCTTAGATAAATATTGATATATATATATTTTCTGGTTATTGATTGACCATATTTTTATTATACATCCTTTTACATACATTATTTCCTTTTACTTACTGTAGCTTTCAGTAAAATGAATAACTTTAATATATAAATAATTCCATCATTAGGGATTTCAGTAACAGTAGACTACACAAGGATATTTATCCATCTATTCTACCTTACTTTTGCTTTTCTCTTGTTTTGCCTGACGTGTTGTTGTTGGGAAATGTTCATTGAAGGCATTTCCTTTTTTTTGAGACCAGGTCTCACTGTCACCCAGACTGGAGTACAGTGGCGTGATCTCGGCTCACGACAACCTCCGCCTCCCAGGCTCAAGTGATTCTCCTGCCTCAGCCTCCCAAGTAGCTGGGATTACAGGCACATGCCACTAACACCCAGCTAATTTTTGTGTAGTTAGTAGAAACGGGGTTTCACTATGTTGGCCAGGCTGGTCTCGAACCCCTGACCTCAAATGATCCACCCGCCTTGGCCTCCCGAAGTGGGATTACAGGCGTGAGCTACCACACCCGGCCTAAGGCATTTCTTTATTTGTAGACCCTTTCATTCCTTATTACTTGAATTGTTTACCTTAAGAAAATGGGAGGATCATGTTTACTATAAGAAGATACAAAACACAATACATTTTTATCATTGCACCCATTTATGTTTGTTTTTTCCATTCATTCAACAAATATTTATTGGATACCTACTATGGAATAATTCTTAGGTAAATAATCTAGGTTAAGTTTAGGTGATAGCACATAAGTTTTGTTCTATGTGTCTCTCTGACTTTCACATTTTTAATTACTCTTGGCTCTGGGGACAAAAAGAGCCTCCTCAAGCTTAAACTCTAAATGTTTTACATGTGATTCACTTCCTTCTTCTAGAAATTTATTTGTAATTCCTCTTTTTTCTATATCTTCAATACATTCTTCTCCATCGGATACTTCCTTTTTTTGTCAGAAATATGCCACGGTTGGTGCCAGTAGGTCATGAAGAAGATGATAGAGCACACGTGAACTTCTCATCTCATCTTACCATTCTAAAATAAACCAGCTAACCCCTTCCTTGATTTTGCTATCCTCAGAGATATTACCTTTTCTGCTTCTAGCAAATTTAAAAAAAGACAAAGGTAATTTTACTGTAACCACTTCTTGATTATCCACTTCATCCTTAATTCCTTATGATCTGGTTTATATTCACAAATGCTGTTACTGAAATTGCTTCCTAAATGTAAAGTCCCTTCTGAACATACAGTTTAGTGGTCTTTTTGTAATTCCTATCTTCTCCCTGAACTCTGTAACACTAACACCACTTTAAAGCTTTCCTTTTCTGGCTTTTTTTTAACTGTATTTTTCTGGTTGATCTGTCTCAGAGTAATCTCTCCCGGCACTCATTCATTCATTCTATCGGCAAACATGTATTGAGTTCCTGTTATATACTGAGCCTTGCGCAAGTTGCTGAAGCTATAATTAAGATCAGGATAGACAAGTTTCCAGCTCTCCTGAAATTTACATTTTAATGGAGGAGGTAGACTATTAAAAGGAGACAAACAAATATAATACTATACTTGTACATTTTCTAGTGATTCATCACCTTGTAGTTATTTGTAGTAACTAATTGTGTCAGTTATCTCATTACTATGAAGAACTATCTGAGATTGGGTAATTTATAAAGAAAAGAGGTTTAATTGGCTCACAGTTCTGCAGGCTATACAGAAAATGTGGCTGGGAAGGCCTCAGGAAACTTAGAATCACGGTGGAAGCCGAAGGGGAACGAAGCACATCTTCACATGGCCAACAGGAGAGAGAGCAAAACGGGATGTGCTACATACTTTTAAACAAACAGATTTCCTGAGAACTCACTATCATGAGAACACAGGGAGGAAATCTGCCTCCATGATCTAATTACCTCACACCAGGTCCCTCCCCCCAAATTGGGGATTACAATTCAACATGAGATTTGGCTGGGGACATAGAGCCAAACCATAACCCCAATGCTACAAGGAAATAAATTGTGTGTTGTGATAATTTCAGAGTGTTGTGATAATTTCAGAGTGATGTATCAAATATTGTTGGTTGCCTGCCTCTCTACAGCTCTGATTTTTCTTCAAGTGTCTGTTCCACTTTGCATGAACTGTGTTTCAGAAAAGACAGGTTCTACCCCAGCTCCAGGATTCATTCCCAAAGTGGTTTAACTCTTCATGAGAATGCCGTTCTCCTTGACTGCAATTGGTTTCACTGTGGACATGTGATACAGTTTTGACCAATGAGACTAAGGGGAACCTACCTTTGAGGATAGATTTTATCAATATGAAGTATACTACTTTTTGCATTTAATGATTTGTCAGCTGGGTTTCTTTTTTGATTGTTTTGTCTGATTCTAATAATTCCTCAACCAGTTTTTTTTGTTGTTATTGTTAGCATTTACATGACATTTCTTTAATCACTTAATTTTAACATCTCTGTATCATGGTTTGAAGTAGATTTTGAGTGGAAAAAATGGTTTTCCTTTTACCTAGTTTCAGAATATCTTTTAATGGGTAGATTGATGTGTTCTCATTTATTATGATTACTAGCACATTTGCATGTATTTGTATTCTTACTACATGATTTACTTTTTATTAGTTATGTTTTCTTTTTTTTACTGACACTGAATTTTCTGTTTCATTTATTTACTGTTTTTTTTCGTCTCTCCACTGCCCCTTCCTGTACTATAAGAAATTTCAGTGTTTCTATTTTTGTTTCTAATCTTGCATAGCCTTTGGTTGTCTCTTTTAATCTGAAAATACATGTCTCTCTTCAGTTCTCCTTTTTTCTTCCTAATTTTCTTTTATGTCTCTTTACCCATATTGTCTTTGCTCTCCATTTCTGGGACATCTATCAAATGGACTTTGGACATTTCAGATCTATTCTGTGTATACCTTCATTGTTTTCTTATACTTCTTATCCCTTTGGCCTTTTTTCTTTTAATTGGATTCTGGAGAAAGCTTTAGCTAGATCATCCTGCTCACTAAATTTTTTTCTTGGCTTTTCGTTCTGCTTATTTGGCACATGTTGAGTATGTCTATTTACCAAGATTGCTGATTTGGGAAGTAGCGGTGTTCTGCTTTGTAAGTGCAGTATTCTTTCTCATCTCATTTTACTTAATGTTTGTATGTTTGTAGCTATACAAACATTAAAGTTTTCTATTTACCATATTAACTGTTTTTTTTTTTCTTTCTATTTTAATCTTTATCTCCCATGGAATTCTTTCTCAAATGTTTGGTTATTCTTATCTCCTTATATATATTTGGATATGCTGCTGAGTGAGGTATGTAGGAGCTTATCTTCTGTGTGGAGTAGCCTCGTGTTCTCTTATAGTCAGTAGGTACTTGGGACGTTGCCCTGTTTCCTTGAGCCCAGCCATGGCTCTCCCATTCACGTCTTACCTTATGGGCCATGATGGTGCAGCCTACTATGTAGTGCAAGTGTGGGAGGGGAAAGAACCCACTACCAAGCTGCTCTCAGTGCAGTTTCCTAACTGATCATCTTAATGACCGTCCCAGTATTCCCTCCTGGAGCTCCTTCAGAAGCAGGTGGACTTAGCTCCAGTTTATCCTGCACATTGGTTTTCCCTTGTAATGTAACCTGTCTCCTTTCTCTCTTTCAGAAATGTCTTAAAATATCTGATAAGCTGATTGCACTTATTGATTGTTCATGGTTATTGGTTTTATAGTCATTTAGAAAGTCATTGATTTTATAGTCAAAATATATACAAGAATCAGTAAAGTACTGAAAGTCAGAAAATAAACGATTGGGTGACAGAGGAAATCATTATTGTAGAACACATACAAAATCATAGTGAGAGCCTTTTATAGGAAATTCATGTAAAGCTGTACTCAAAGAAAATTGCAACATTTTAATCCATTAAAACTCTAAGAAACAGCTGTTATAAAAATCCAACAGCTTGTTCTTTGATAAGGTCAACAAATGAACACATCTTTGGTAAGTCTAATCAAGAAGAGATTAGTAAAAATGCAAATATACAGCATTAGAAATGAGGGACTGTAGAACCATATATTTGGAAAAGATTAAAATTGTGTTACTGTAGACAATGCTGTGGTAATAAATTAAAAATTTGGATTAAGTGAATGATTTTCTAGGAAAATATATAACTCTATTCATAAAGACCAATGAAAATGCAAGTGATTTCTGAAGTTTTCTGAGAATTACTTCCCCCAGGAGGCTGAACTTGGATAATTTTAGAGGCAAGTTCCTTCAAATTTTCAAGGAACAGGTTTTTTTCCCTATGCTTTACAAATTATTTCAGAGTAAGAAAAAAGACGAAACATTTTAGAATTTTATTTCACTATCCCCATGATGTCAGTCTGATGAAGCATGTGCACACTCACGCACGTGCGCACACACACACACTCTCTCTCTCCCTCTCTCTCACTCTCTTACAGGTAGACCAATCATATAAAGATGGAGATTAACATCTGAAAGAAAATTCTAGTTAATGAAATTTTTCTCTCAATAGCAATTTACCAAGGCAAAGTAGAGTTTATTCCAGGAGTGCAAAGATAACTAGCTGTGTATTAAAACTTTTTATATCTTATCACTGCAATAGGGTAGATCATGTGAGAAGAATATTTGGCTATCTCTTTAGTTACACAAAAAGACATTGATAAATTTTAATTTTTACTATCAATTAAAAAACACTTCAGTGAACTAAAAATAATATTTTATTAACAAACGTGTAGTCTTCTAAACCAATAACCAACATTATATTCAGTGGTGAGATACTAAAACTATGAACAACATAAGGATGTTTGCAACCCCTAATAAAATGGATGTTACCCAATATTATTCTGAAAATTCCAACCTCGTGCTACTCAAAGTTATTTGATGGAAAAATTACTTTTTTAACTAAAATAAAAAAATAAAAAAAAAAACCCCTGTTTTTACTGAATGGAACAAGGTTTGGATATTTTTTAACCAACTTGATAAAACTAAAAATAAAGGAGCTTTTCTAATTATTGCAAGTAGGTTGTTATTTATGGATGGGAGCAATTTGCCTGTACAAACTAAGAGGATCAACTGAAAAATGATGAGAATGAATGGAGTTTAATAAAATAGTTGGGCTAGGCGTGGTGGCTCACTTCTGTAATCCCAGCACTTTGGGAGGCCGAGGCAGGTGGATCACCTGAGGTCAGGAGTTCGAGACCAGCCTGGTCAATGTGGTGAAACCCCATCTCTACTAAAAATTAGGCGGGCATGGTGGCAGGCTCCTGTAATCCTAGCTACTTGGGAGGCTGAGGAATGAAAAGCGCTTGAACCTGGGAGCCAGAGGGTGCAGTAAGCCAAGATTGCACTATTGCGCTCTACCCTGGGCAACGAGAGTGAAGCACTGTCTCAAAAAAAAAAAAAAAAAAAGAAAAAAGAAAAAAGAGAATTGGTTACAAAATATATACAAGAATCAACAACTTTCTCAAATACAAGCAAAAATTAATTAGAAAATACATTATGGGACAAAGTTCTAATCAAAAAGCAACTATATAAATAATTGTTCAACAGCTAAAAAAAATTAAAAACTTTCCTGGAATCCACAAAAG
This sequence comes from Macaca nemestrina, assembly GCF_043159975.1. Taxonomy (NCBI): domain Eukaryota; kingdom Metazoa; phylum Chordata; class Mammalia; order Primates; family Cercopithecidae; genus Macaca; species Macaca nemestrina. The sequence goes on from NC_092140.1 coordinate 83,982,421, forward strand.
TCCATTTTTAATTGACAAAACATTATTTGTATTTATAATGTACAACATAATATTTTGAAGTATATAAACATTGTGAAATGGCTAAGTCTAGCTAATTAACAAATGCATTACCTCACAGTTACCATTTTTGTGGTGAGAGCACTTAACATTCTTTGCATTTTCAAGAATATGATAAATGATCATTATTGTCATTAACTATAACTATTGTCATTAACCTTGTGCAATAGACCTCTTGAATTTATTCCCCATATCTAACTGTAATTACGTATCCTTTGACCAATATCTCCCTGTACCCCACCATTTCCTCCTAACCACCCCAGCCTCTGGTAACCACGATTCTACTCTATTTCTATGAGATCAGCTTTTTAAAGTCCATGTGTAAATGAAATCATGTGGTATTTGTCTTTCTGTGCCTGGCTTATTTCATTTAACATAATGTCCTCCAGGTTCATCCATGCTGTTGCAAATGACAAGATTTCCTTCTTTTTATGGTGGAATAATATTCCATTGTGTATATATCCCACATTTTCTTTATCTGTTCATCCATTGATGGACACTTAACTTAGGTTGATTTCATATCTTGGCTATTGTGAACAGTGCTGCGATAAACATGGGGGTGCAGATATCTCTTTGACATACTCGTTTTATATCCTTTGGATAGACACCCAGTAGTGGGATTGCTGGATCATATGGTACTTCTGTTTTTAATTTTTTTGAGGAAACCTAATACCTCTTTTCATAATGGCTGTACTAATTTACACCCCCACAAGCAGCGTGTAAGGGTTCCCTTTTCTCCATATTCTTGCCAGCGCTTGTTATCTTTTGTCCTTTTTGATGATAGCCCTTGTAATGGGGGTGAGACAATAGCTCATCATGGTTTTAGTTTGCATTTTCCTGATGATTAGTCATGTTGAGCATTTTTTCATATACCTGTTGGCCATTTGTGTGTTTTCTTTCGAGAAATAGCTACTCAAGCTTTATGCTTATTTTATTTTATTTTTATTATTATTTTTGAGATGGAGTTTTGCTCTTGTCGCCCAGGCTGGAGTGCAGTGGCATGATCTTGGCTCACTGCAACCTCCGCCTCTCGTTTTCAAGTGATTCTCCTGCCTCAGCCTCCTGAGTTGCTGGGATTACAGGCGCCCACCACCATACCCAGCTTTTTTTTTTTTAATGTAGTTTTAGTAGAGACAGGGCTTCACCATGTTGACCAGGCTGGTCTTGAACTCCTGACCTCAGGTGATCCACCCACCTCGTCCTTCCAAAGTCTAGGGATTATAGGCGTGAGCCACTGTGCCTGGCCCTTTTTGCTTATTTTAAAAATTAGGTTATTTGTTCTCTTGCTATTGAGTTGAGTACCTTATGTATTTCGGGTACTGACCCCCTATTAGATGTATAGTTTACAAATATTTTCTCCCATTCTGTAGATTGTCTCTTTAGTCTGTTGATTGTTTCCTTTGCTGTGTAGAAACTTTTTAGTTTGATGTAATCTCATTTGTCTGTTTTTGCTTTTGTTGCCTGTCCTTTTAAAGTCTTATCCAAAAAATCTTTGCCCAGACCAATGTCATGGAGCTTTTCCACTATATTTTCTTTTTCTTTTCTTTCTTTTTTTTTTTTGAAACAGTGTCTGTCACCCAGGCTGGAGTGCAGTGGCACCATCTTGGCTTACTGCAACCTCTGCCTTTGGGATTCAAACAATTCTCGTGACTCAGCCTCCCAAATATCTGGGATTACAGGTGTATGCCACCGTGCCTGGCTAATTTTTGGATTTTCAGTGGAGACGGGGCTTTGCCATATTGGCCAGGCTGGTCTTGAACTCCTAGCCTCCGGTGATGTGCCTGCCTTGGTCTCCCAAAACGTGGGGATTACAGACATAAACCACCGTGCCCAGCCTCCCCCGTATTCTCTTCTAGTACTTTTCCAGTTTCAGGTCTTACATTTAAAGTCTTTCATCCATTTTGAGTTGATTATTTTTTAACGCGTTTTATGAAAACTGTCAGATTGAGTTGTTTTTGGTATGTGATGAGAGAAAAGGATTTAATGTCATTCCTCTGCATGCGGATATTCAGTTTTCTCACTACTGTTTATTGAGGAGACTGTCCTTTCCCCTATGTTCTTGGTACTTTTGCCAAAAATCAGTTGGCTCTACATGTGTGGATGTATTTTTGGACTCTCCATTCTGTTCCATTGGTCTGTATGTTTGTTTGTATGCCAGTACCACGCTGTTTTGGTTATTATACATAAAAGTCAATTTGAATAAAGCAGAGATGGCGAATATTCCCAAATGCTAAAACTCAGTATTTCAGTAACTATAGTTCTATCCAAATTTACTTGTAAGTTTAATGCAATTCTAGTAATATATTTCAGTGGAATTTGAGGTAATTTGAAAATACTGTTTCTAAATTTCAACTGAGAGAATAATAATGAAATTTAAACTTTAGAAAAATATGAATAATAATTTATGGATTTATTGGGGTAAGGAGAACTTCCACTAGTCGACATCAATATATACCACAAACACTCAAGTACTGTTACTGGTGAGAGGATAAACTGAGAGGCACTTTGGCAACATCAAATTCTGAAGAGTTTCCCAAAAGTAAAAATGTTAGATCTAAAGGTATACATGTATTCCGAGGAAATAACGAGAGATGCACACAAGATATATGTACAAGGTTGTTTATTTTTAACATAAGATTAATGGGAAATTTGAAACAGTTTGTTCAGTGATAGAGGATTTGAAGGTTTTGGAGTTTGGAATAAATATGCAGCAATTATGACCACATTTTAATGACATAATAGAAATATGCTCACATATATGAAAATGAAAACAAAGATCATAAAATAGAGTGCAGATAAGTTTTGAAACCTACCTCCTCCTTGCATTTTGTGCAGGAAACATTTTTAGGTGGGAGACATAGAGCTGTGATTCCATGATTATTGTAACTGGAAGTTAATTTCTCTCTATGTTAAAATGATAGAACTAGCAACAGCAAGTACAAAGTTACAATTAGATAAGAGGAATATGTTTTGATATTCTGTTATACAGTGGAGTGACTGTGGTTGACAGTGAGATAGTGTGCCTTACAAAATAGATAAGAGGCTTTGGAATATTCTCACTACAAATAAATGATAAATGCATGAGATCATGTACACACCAAGTGCCCTGATTTGATCATTTTGCAACATATATAGTATCAACATATCAAATTGTATCCTATAAATATGTACAAACTATCAATGAAAAAATTAAAAATTAAAAACTAACAACAGCTAGTAAGAGGAGAGTGTACATGACTTGTGTTATTTTAAAGCTCTGCTTCACCCATTACTATTTATTTCCCTTCATTTGGTTGGTACTCTGTAAATTTTGGGTGGTAGTTGGTGCCTTTTCCCATTCTTGATAGCCAAGGCCATCTTTCTCCTTCAAGGCAAAGGTATTACTGTGGATGCCTGAGAATCAGGACTTCTTTAAACTCTCCTCTCGCCCCTGAAAGCTCTTCTGTGTTAAACCTTCAAAGGAAGGCATTCTTGAACTTCATGACTTCATGGTCTCAACTCTCCTGCTTCCACTATCCTTTCCCTCTCGTTGTGTTGAGAGTACATGTTCTCCTGGGAGAAGTTTGTCCTGCCAGGCAGTGGCATTTTCATGTTTACATAAAGCAGTCAAGCTGAACCATGTCGGAACACACTCTGCTGGGATTCAGACATGGTTTTAAAATGACCCCATGTTCATCTTCAGTTACGACACTGAAACTTTGCTTTGGAGCATGCTTTCCCTCTAGCTCATCAGGTTTCTTAAGCATGCAGCCTTACACACCACTGTCTGTTGTATAGTTGACCCTTCTGTAGAACAGGGCACCATCAGACAATTGGAGCCCGGAGAAATGATGTTTGCAACCTCTTGCTGGAAATGGCAACCCCCCTTCTTCTTATTATTGGCTTGGGCTCCAAGCAGAGATATTGGTGCCATCCTGCAGCTCCCCAGCAGAGCAGCCCTCCTGGGTGAGCACTGCATTGGGTGGCCCCAGGCAGTGGCGCTATTTGCAGTGTTGTCCTCATTTACCATATACCACTTGGTCGATGTTTATAGGAAGTTCCATACTTTCAATCTCTAAGATGGTATTTTGTTTATCATATCACCAACATACCCTCCTTTGTGTGCAGCTCTGTATGGATGTAGGGGTTTGCATAGCACCATGATAAGACAATGCACGAACACAAAGTGTTGAACACCCTTCTCTTGTTTGCATTCCTTCCTTGTATTCCCGTGTCATGTGGCTTAAAGTTGTGTTTAGCGGCTCATTTCTTTTTACCTTGTATCAGAGTTGTTTCTGGGTCTGTCTGCCTCATTATACTGTGATTTACTTCAGGGTGGAGCTGTGCTGGTATCTGTACCTTTAGCATGAACCCAGGTATCTGGAAAATGGTTGGCGTGTGACAATATGCATTGAGTAGGCCAGGCCTTAACAATGTCTCAGATGTTGCTGTCATTGTCCTCCTGCTTAGAGCGCTTTGATGCTTTTCTTGTCCCAAGCTTGGTCCTTGGAACAAGAACAACTTATTTTTTATTTGCTTAACTCTAGATATTGAACTTCTGTGTGGGATCTCAGTAAATGAACCAAGAATATGCTTATAAGGCATGCAGACACATCCTCAGTGGCTGTCAGTTCAGCAGAACAAATTAATTAGCTGAAATTATCCTTCTTAGTATGGAAGAAAAACCAGCCTCTCTTTAGTAAATATGCTTTGCTAGTTATAGGATAATAATCCTGAGTGCAGCGATGCCAGCACCTTCCCTTCGGCCATCTGGAGCAATGTTCTTGCATGGTGATGCCTCATCAGCTCCTGTCCTCGTTTCCTTCCTGGTCTTTATCTCTTATCCCTTTTCCTTGCCTCCATAATAGGATGATGTATATTGCTCTCTTCCCATCTTCTTTTCTTCCTCCCTAACAGTTCTTAGCTTCATATGTAGTTTTTTGCTCTTTTATATCTGTCTGTGTTAAAATTTACATATTTATTGGGATTTTTAAATAAAGGAAAGTATAAGGAAACAGAAATAGCCTCTCACACTGATAATAAATTCCTACTGATGGTATGAGGAAATCATATATACACATGGTTCAAAAGTTAATAAACAAAACCTATGTAAGATAGTAAAGCATCCTTTTCTTGCCTATTCACACTTCAAGCACCGCTACCCGGTGTTAATTACAGTTAACATTTTCTTGTGTAGTTTTTCATTAAATGATTTGGATACACACCAGCATATAAAAGTCGAAATGAATGAATGTATGTGTTTTCTATTTATGTAGAAGCATCCCAAGAAAACGGCTCTGAACCTATCTTCTCTCACTTAATGTATCTTAGAGATCTCTCCATAGGCCCCCGCTCTGCCTTACAAAACATCCATCTTATTCTTTGTAACTGTTTCATTGTCTTCCATTGTGCTGATGGTCTCACTTATCATGCGAGTTTTTTGTTGGTGGGCATTAACATTTTTCCCTGAACTTTTACAGTTTCAATAATATAACTGTGACTATTCATATACATACATCTTTGAACACTTCTGCAAGGGATGTATACATCTTACATTTTGATGCTTATTGCTAAATTGACCTCCAAAAACCAAATTCGGTTTCACTAATTTAGATGCTATACCAGAGTGTTTTCTGTCAAACTTTTCTGATTTTCTTCAATGCAATAGAAACATTTTATCTCATTGTTTTAATTTTTCTTTGATTTTGAGTGAAGATAATGACCATTTTGAACGGACAGGCAATCTGTAGTTTATCTGTGAACTGCCTGTTCCTATCCCTTGGCCCTTCTTCTGTTTGGTGGTTTTTTCCTCATTGGTTTATGTGAAGTCCTTACCCGCTTTCTGGGACATTTCCTGAGTCTCAACCTAAAATAGTCACTGAGCTACTGAATCTCACATCAGTGTGTTTTAATCCTCTGCCTGGGATTATAGTTGGATATTTTTCTCACTTGTTTATGGGTTGCCTTTCTCTAGAACATAAACTCTAAAGGAGCAAGGATCTCATCTATCTTGTTCACTACTATAGCCTATCATGTAGATGCAAGCCTGGCTCATAATAGACACTCAGATATTTAATGAATAAATAAATGAAAATGGAATTAGCCTTTGTGTATCCTAAACATTCATTAACAGTTCATTTTTAAATTTTATGGTATTTTTTCCAAATGAAAGGTTTGAATTTTCATGCAGCCAAATTTATCAGTCTTTTTCTTTTTATAACTTCTGGAACTTCCTCACTCCAAGTTTATAAATAAATTCACCTGTGCCGCCTTTGAAAACTTCTATTCCCATCGTCTAGGCTCAAATCTTAGACTTCTATAAAATTTATTTAATCAAAGTTAAGGATCCAGTTTTGATCTTTCTTACAGTAGTTGGCTAGTCCATCATCATTCATGAAACTCTGTCTCCTGCACTGGTTTAGCACAACAACTCTATGATAAACTACATCTCCATATGTATCACGTCTCTTCTTAGACTCGAATTGTTTTAATTACTATAGTTTTATGACATGTTTTTTCTTCAACTTTTAAATTCAGGGGTTCATGTGCAGGATGTGCAGGTTTGTTACATAGGTAAACATGTGCCATGGTGGTTTGCTGCACAGATCAACCCAATACCTAGGTTTTAAGCCCAGCATCCATTAGCTCTCCCTCCCCCTACATCCTCCACTCCAACAGGCCCCAGTGTGTTGTCCCCATCCACGTGTTCTCATATGATGTCTTTCAATATTTGATGAAGCTGGTTCTTTCTCATTTTTTTGTTTTTCAGGATTTTTTTATGGCTACGATTGCATTTTTTTTTCTCAGACAAGTTTCATGATCATTTTGCCAAGTCTGAAAAAATTATCTTAAAAATTATTTTAAAGTGACATGTCATAATATGCATATATATATATATATATAAATACTTTTTTTGTCTTTGTGTCATACTCCAGAACTAAGGAGAGTTTAGTTTGTTCAGAGTTCATTGTATTAAACTCAAAATGGGCCAGATACCAGAAGTTGGTCCTTGGAGAAATAGGGTTAATCAATGTGAGAATAATCAGCCTCCTTTGGCAAGAAGGGTTTAGATTTGTGCTTGGGTTACCACATATTCTGCTAAAGCTTTTGAATGTGAATGGGTCTTATAGTTCTGGACGTGACTGTTTATACTTGAGTATGATGAACCACCATGAAGATATCCTCAATTCCAACCATTTATTTTGAATGCATCCTGCAGAAGATTATTAGATACAAGAAAATGTAAGCCCCGGTCCTTATTTTGCTACTAATAAGCTATTTAGCTCTTGACAAGTTACTAAAACTTGTCTCTGATCCCGTTTCCTCATCTGTAAGGTGAGGATGATATTGCTCATTCATTTACCACATAATACTTTGTTTGCCTGCCTACCTTTGCAATTGTTGTTAGGATCAAATAATACAATTCTGGTGAAACTTATATTAGAAAATATTAAGGTTTTCTGGTTAAACATTGCACATCAAAAGCATTTCATTTGCTTATGTTTTATCACTCTTTCCCCATATACCACTAAAAATACAGGAATTTTTTTAAAAAGCCATAAGCCAACAAGAGTAAAAGAACAGACTAGTAGACTGCAGCAAAGATACAAGCCAAAAATTTAAATCTGGAACTAGGTGGTCAGTGGTAACTGATTTAGTGGAGCAGGATAAGCCAGAACTCATTTGCAAGAAGCAGTAAGACAGAAGTTGGTTAAGTTCAGGAATCGGAGGCACCTGGTACCTTTGAAGCCTAGACTTGAAAACAGGAGGATGAATTAGAAACTTGAATGAGGAGCTATAGGATTTCTAGATCCCTCTCTCACCACACTGAATGTTAAAAAAAGAAATGTTGTAAGAGAATGAGGCTGGGGGTGTACTATGAGAGGAAGTTGGGATGGGGTGGAGGTAGTAATAGAGACATCAATCTTTTTCCATTGTAGGTAGTCAAAAGACGATACAGGTTTTTAAACATTAAGAAATGAATAAACATGCATACTATTAAGAAGAAGATAATTACTGACAAAACCACATGCAGGAATTGAAAATGATTGTGGAGACGAGGGAGAGGACAGGAGCTTCTTTCACATCGGTATACTTGGTAGTACTGATAAGGAGTACTAATACTTGGTAGACTAAAAAACGATCCTGTTGTACAAGAGTGAGACTTGAGCATAAAACTTGGCAGCTAGGTGCATAATAAATGCTTATCGAGTGGGCAAATATTATTCACTGATTCAAAAACTCAAATATTATTCAATGATTTCCCCTTGGTGTTATGTAGGAATTAGAGTTAAGTAATGTGCTTTAGGGATTGATGAGCAATTTATTTGGAATATCACAGTATAAGAAACAAGTCTTTTTATTTTGGGGGACTGTGGAATATTAGAGGGTATTTGAACAAAGTTAATAAAATGTCAACCTGAACTCTGAGTTTTTTGTATACTTTTCATCAAGGAAGTTTGGGAGTTAAAACAACAATAGCAACCTTTTATTGGTATGTGTTGATTAAGACACAGTATTTTCTCTACCAGAAAGTCTCTCTGACTCAGGCACTGGTGTATGACTTGGGCCTAATAATTTTCTTCTCTTTGCATTTTTTTTGTCTTTGAAATGGGATTAAAATTTATTCTGCCTTAGGGTAGACAGTTGGGTATTAGAGAAATCCTGGGATTGGTTCTTTGGTATAATACTGTAAACATAGTAACTGGGTCTGGAAGTTAAGTTGCATCTTCCCAGAAGATAAGCAGACTGTTGGAAGCTAAAGATGTAGTTATAATACTGTGATTTATATGAAGCAAACTATCTCCTCCAGAGATCTCAAAGTTCTGCTGGTATTAAGAAGTAACTAACCAATAATAGGTGATTGCTTATTCTCCAGGATAGAGAATGTTTTATTAAGAGAATTGTACTACAAGATTGAGTCCAATATTTATTTGTAAGTTGCTATGAATTTATTAGGGAAGAAATGCTAGAGAAATAGCAAGAAATAGTATTGTGTGATATTCCTGAAGGAACTAATTTGATTTGTTTTTCTCTGTAAGACATAGATGAATTTGACTTACATTGTATTTTTCTCTGTTTGTGTTGTACCTATTGGTCTAGTATCTTGACCATGCACATTGGCTTTTAATCTAGCGATTTTACACTCACAGAGCAATTCTGTTTGACTAAGCCACAGTTATTTGCTACCTACGTATATAAGAAAATAATTTCACATCCAAATAGTACTTAAGTAAAAGTTTCAAAAATGAAATATTGTACCAGTTGAGGTTAAATATGTAATTGATTTGGGTGTCTTCTATACAACCATGTTAATTGAAAACCATATTTTAAAACTTTTATTGTTCCTAGAGTGAATTACTGGAACTTAAGCGGCAGCAGCAAGAGGAAGAAAGAGCCAAAGTCCACCAGACTGAACACAGGAGGTATAACTGGCTGATAAAATAAGCATCCTTGGTTAAATCAATTACCTACAAAGTTTGTACAGTGTTTTAGGAAAACATTACAGTAACATTATTATTATGGTTTTGGAATGTGTATTACATTTAAATCTGTTGTTGAGATGTGATATATGTATGAGGTATGCCAGCTGCTACATATATGAGCACACACACGTGTACATATGTGCATGCACACAAATATCCAATTTTCTTGGATAGGTGGCATAAACTCACATTAGGAAACTGAATCATGTTCTTAAGCTGTGTGTTCAATTAGGGTATGTTTAATTTTCCTTCCATGGGACAGAGCATCCTAATTTGAGATGATGCTGTACCATTTATAGACTTAATTAGAATAATTACGTTAATATAGATGGTCAGATACCCATACTTGAGTACAAAAGCTCAGACAAAAACTCATTAAAGTTATTTAATATTGACAAATACATTACAGAAAAAAATCTTAGAACCATTAAGTAATTTTCAAATAGTCTGAGCACTCTCCATCTTAATCCTAATGTCAGACTTAAGAATACCTAGTAAAATATCATATTACTGTTGGGACAGTGCTAATAAGCACCATATTGTCTGCCATTATTATGCTAAGATTTCTAGGGGGGACATGGGTTGTTGGAGTTCATTAGGGGTGTACTTGAGTATCTTGGAGAAGAATGTAAGGGTTTTCACAATGTAAAGGAACAAATTCTTTTGATAGTGAATGGCTTCTTTTATGTATTTAACCTTCTCACTGTCACTAATGTGTGTTTTTAAGTTATGGTGGTTTCATTTTCTAAATGAGAGACTTTAAAAAGCGTTCAATGGAAGTGCCCTATTCTGATGGTGCCTCTAACTGTGGGCGGCGGGCTCAGATTTATTTGGCTGGACTATGTTGTTCCCATAGTCCAGTCAAAATAGTTTTAAAACTACAAATGTGAGTTATATATTTTTTCTCATTTAAGGAAATATCAAAACTCTGATATGTTGGTTAGGCTATATTGTTGGATAAGATGGTGGTGGGGAAGGATGCTAACTATTTATTATAAAGTAGGCCATAATTTAGTCATTTTATTACTGTTTTCTTTCCTTCCTTCCCTCCTCCTCTCTCTCTGTCTCTCTCTCTAATTTGAGACAAAGTCTCACTCTGTTGCCTAGGTGGGAGTGTAGTGGTGGGATCTTGGCTCACTGCAACCTCTGCCTCCCAGGTTCAGGTGATTCTCCTGCCTCAGCCTCCTGAGTAGCTGGGATTACAGGCACATGCCACCATGCCCGGCTAATTTTTGTATTTTTAGTGGAGATGTGGTTTCACCTGTTGGCCAGGCTGGTCTTGAACTCCTGACCTCAGGTGATCCGCCCGCCTCGGCTTCCCAAAGTGCTGGGATTACAGGCATGAGCCACTGCACCTGGCCTATTTTTTCTTTAAAATACTTTCTGTTTAAAAAAACACTTGATATTGTATTTATAAACTGATTGCCAGTAGTAGCCAGTTATTTCTCTGGACTTCTGAGGATTAATTGAACTGTAAGACTTTAAGCATCTTAAACAGTGATGTGTCACATTAATAGGCTCCTTTGCTAAAATATTTATCTTTGATGGGCACCTAATAAACACCCAAGCTATTTGATTAGAGGTGGAAAAGATAACTTTTTTGTTATAGGAATCTTGGCTCTCATTCTTTATTTCCGTATTATTGAATACCTAAATATTGGTGGGGCTGTTTAATTTCTATATGTTATTTTCTCTTTCTTTTGATTCTACTTAAATAGATCCAATAAATGTATAGCTCCAAATTTAATCCAAGAAGAGATTTTTCTAGATAATAAACTCAGTAATTAGTTTTGAAGTCTCTGATCAAGTTATTAAATATATATTTTATGCTCTTCATCAATTTTTGAAAAGAGCTTACATTTGTATTGCCTTCAAAGCGTGCCATGAGCTTTCCCATGTTATCATGTGAGACTACATATTCAATGAACTCTTAATAAAATAGCCGTGTCCATTCTTACTCAAGGCAACACCACAAGCTATATAGTATGTGTGTAGGGGATGTAAATTAGGTTTTCTCCAGAGGCACAATTTTATTGGCATCAAAAAGACAACGTGCTTTCTACAGTTTAAAAGTTCACATTGCAGAAAACTCAACTCTGAGTGTTATAATAGAAAGCTGTGAGATTTCTGACAAGCTTTTCAGTGAACCTGTAATGAGCTTGGGTGCACCTGGACCTGACCCGTTGTAAGTATTTGAGTAGGAGAAGACAAGTAGAAACTCTGGCAAGAAACGAGAGAGCATGGGGGTCAAGGACTTGAAAGGATTTGGGCCGTGAGGTGAAAACTGGGATGAACTGAATTGATTTATTCAAACTTAAAGCATCCCTGAATAATAGTTTTTATCCAAATTAACCCTCAGAAGAAAACCCAGAGCACAACTTTGACCGCAGGAGCATGTATGCACTTTCTAAAACTATTAAACAAAAATAGAAATTGGTTCTTTTCCCTCCCATTTAGATTCTTGATAGGAATTGAGAGAAGCAAACTCTTTCCCCCCCATTATCTCTGGCTGACTCACACTGCCGTGGACATAGGCAAGTTGAGGACACTCCTATAGTATCAAAGAGTGCTCAACCACTCTGATGTCCTCTTAGTAACTGATGCTCAAAAGTGAATCACATTACCTTATGTCTTCGTGACAAGGCATCGGTCTTCGCAGGGTTTGAGTGAATTGAGAGCAATTGCCAGTGAGCTGTTTTGCAGTCTGCACTCATCATCCATGTTGTTTTCAGGGTGAAGAACGTGTGCCAGGAAGATTTGTTCATTCAGTAACTACATTATCAGGTCACGTTCCATAAAGGTTTAGTTCTAGGTCCCGGGAATAGGGCAAAACATGGCAGAAGGGGTCCCTGACCATATGGAAATTATAATCTGGAGGAGAGAAATGGAAGTCCACAATCAAAGGCACTGTTATTTCAGATGGTGATGTGTACTGTGAGGACCATATCACAAGGTGATGTTAAGGAAGAAAATGGAGGTGATAGGTTACTTAGGAAGGCCTCACTGCAGAGGTGCATCAAAGGAAAAGGAAGAACCAGCCACATAGAGACTGGGGGCAGATGCATGGACTTAGATGGCCTACGAACAGGGGAGAAGCAAGCGCAGAGGCTCTCAAGTGCAAATGAGCTTGGACTTTTTGAGTCCCAAGTGATGGGATTTTATGATTATTTTATTTTATTTTTGATTTTTATTATTTTTTTAGACAGAGTTTTTGCTCTGTCACCCAGGCTGGAGTGTAGTGACATCATCTCCACTCACTGCAACCTCTGCCTCCCGGGTTCAAGTGATTCTCTTGCCTCAGCCTCCTGAGTTGCTGAGACTACAGGTGTCCATCACTGTGCTGGGCTAATTTTTGTATTTTTAGTAGAGATAGGGGTTTTGCCAGGTTGGCCATGCTGGTCTCCTGACCTCAAGTGATGCACCCGCCTCGGCCTCCCAAAGCCCTGGGATTACAGGCATGAGCCACCACACGTCACCCCATGTGATGGGATTATAGTGAGTGAAGAAGAGAATAATACTCAGTGAGGGAGGAAAGGTAGGCAGGAGCAAGATAACACATTTTATAAGCCAGTTTTATTCTAAGACCAATGGGAAGTCATGGGAGAATTTTAAGCTAAAGGAAGACAAGATTTCTTTCGTAATCTAGTAAGGTTGTTGTATGGGGACTAGATTACGGAAGGTGGGAGTGAAAGCACTAGCAAGGTGAAGGGGAGATAGTAATTTAAACTAGAATGGTATCCATGGAAAGGAAAGCGTGAATTTAGGATGTGTTCAGGAGGTAGAGCTAACAAGCCTTGCAGTGGTTTGGGTGTGGGGTGGAGGATGCTGAATGAAAGCCCATCTTTGTTAATGACAAAAAAGACTGGATAAGAACAGCCCCAGGCATGTAGGCAGTCCAGGATACCAGTGGTTGTGTTGTTTAATGGGGAGCAGGGTCATTTTCCTTTTCTTGATAGTGGAGTCTCCAGCGAAGTTGGATACTATTCTATCTGCATGCTGACAGATTCAGAGAAGGTGACTTAAACATGGAGCTTGGCAGTGAAACAGGCTGACTAGAATATGGCACTTGGATGGATTTTATGGTAAGACAGGAAAGAAGCTTTACAATAGCGGAGGTGGAACCACAGCCCGATGGGACCTAGAGTTGTTGAGAAACAGCAACTGAACCCACACACGGATGGCATCTTAGCTAGCACTGAGCAAGCACAGTCCGACAAAAACCCCCTCCAGCCTTTGGCTTTGCCACCCAGCCTTTATTTTCCTCAAAGTTCCCAAACCTCCCCAGTCACCGGCCTGTAGCCACTCACCATGACCACATTCTGCTTATCTTCATGACTGAACGAGAGGCTCCTGTGACTGATTCCTGCCTTCCGTCCTTCCATAAATGTATATTTGCTGCTATGCACCAGGCGTTGTGTTTCTGCTTCCAAGAAGCTTAGAGTCTTATTTCTGCACTTCCTAAATAATCTGTTGATATCATAGGGTACCTACTGCAGTGCCATTTCTTCAGCTTCCAAGTCCCTGACTCTACTCAGCCATACATGGGCAACTGAGAACATGGTGTTACCTGTGATTTATTATTTTAAATTTAAAAATTGTAATATGAAACACAAAAAGGTCCATAAAGCAGATATTTATAATGATTCATTATAAAGTGAACAACCAGGTAGCGAGCTCCAGAAATAGAATAATATAACCATCACCCTACTACCTTCCATTTCTGCTTTTCATGTGTGGGGTTCACTTTAGCAAGACTGGCAGTGGAGTGCAGGGAACATGGGAAGGACATCTATCTTGCAACAATAATGCCATAGAGCTATCTTTGGTTCTTCTTCATGTTTTGGTTCGTGCTGAGGCTTCTGTCTTTCTCCAGCCTCTGAGGTTCATACCTGGCATGACTCTGAGGGCTGTAGTTTCTTTCTTGAACTAGGGTCTTGCTGAACTGGTAGGAGATGAGTGCCTGAAACTCCCAGGTTAAGAATTCATACCCTCTTTGGCTTGAGCCAAGATTGGCACCATCTCCAGTAAAGAGCGGTTAATAGCGTGTCATATGGTTAGTATGAAGAGAAGTTTCTGTAGATTTCTTCTGAGCTGAAGCCGGGAAGCTATCCCCACGGTCAGTTCACACAACACATTAGGTTCTCAGAAATCTCTCAGCTCTGCAGCAAGTTTTCTACTCACACACATTTTTCATTGTTTTAAAGGGTAAATAATGCTTTTCTGGACCGACTCCAAGGCAAAAGTCAACCAGGTGGCCTCGAGCAATCTGGAGGCTGTTGGAATATGAATAGCGGTAACAGCTGGGTGAGTTTTTTCTTTTCTCTTAAAAAAATCATCTTTGAATGTTGAAGAATAAAAACAATGAGAATTTTTAATATATGTTTTGGCCTTCTCCCCAGATATTATGTTTTTGTTGTTGTTATGCTGTTCAGCAGTGTGATGGGCAGTCAGCCAGGGGGATTACTGTAAATTCCACAATAGCTTCTGAGAGAGGGAGAAAGTCCTGATTTCAGCTCTGGCCAATCACAATAAAAAATGACACCTGCCCTTTGTTTTCAGCATGATTGCCTGGACTCTAAGGCTTTTTATCATCCCTTGCCCAGACCTACAAAAAAACAAATGAACATTTTTTTTTTCAGAAAGATTTTAAATGAAATATGGTTATAAAAATAATAAGCATTCTCTAGTAATACATTCTTTCAGTCAAACTAACACATCAAAGAAACCAGTAGTTAATTTTTCACTACAAAATGATTTTTTAAAAACCCTATAGCAAAAGGCACTTTTAAAAAATGAAATATCCTTACATATTTCTGTGATGAAAACCTTGCAACTGTGTTGTAATATGTGTTTAATGTATTTTGTGTGCACAATATATTATTGAACGAGCACCAAAGCTTTGGAATATATATAATTGTGAGGTTTGCAATGTGTATAAAATAAAAAACTGAAGACCATAGGCCTCACAGTTTAATTGAAGTCCAAGTGCGTAACTGCCTTCTCTCTCTCACACTCACTCCCTTTATATACACACACATCAGATAGAAATCTGTAAACTGGTGAAAATACAACAAAATAATCAAGTGCTTGCTGACCTAGAAAGTCTAGAGAAGATCTTCCTTTAATAAATACTCGACAGACCAACGATCATGTTTGAGAAGTCAATCTGTTAGAAATCTTATAGCATGTACCTTTGAAACACATCTAGTAATCTAGTAGTTTAAATGGATGAATGGATTTTATAAATGTATACATATTTAAGATAATTGAACATAAGCAAATTTGCAGAGAACGCTTCCTGGATATATCTATTTATCCCTAATATATGCTCATTTGTTACACTCTGGCATTCAGAATAGGGACAGTATGGAACAGAGAAAATAACTGAAACGCAGGATCTTTGCATTGTGCGATGCGATGTACACATACTGTCTTGTAACAATATGTGAGTAGGAGTCATGTGGAAAATGGGCCATTGTGAGTTGAAGACATTATCCAAGCTTGTATAACTTAGTTGTGAAACGTGATTGGAATTGAGATTTTGTCAGGGCTTGGAAACACGCTGTATGGTTGTCATTTCTTCTCTATGGAAACGCTCTTAAAATTTAGAAAGTATCTATCTGCGGCTGAGGGGAAGATGATGGGAGGGCGTAAATGGATATCACATAGGCTTCTGAGGACGTGAGGATGTGGCAATCTGGCTCACCAATGACTATTGGCAGGCCTTGGTGAGCCACAAATCTCTGCTTAGATTCCTCACAGATCAAAGAGAGGAGCATTGTTTTCTCATGATGTAATAGCGAAGATGATTGGGTGAAATTTTTAGTAGGATGGCCATATCCAAGACCACAGGGCTTATCAGTGTTTTCCTTACTTAAAAGAAGCAGCAAGAGACATCTGGGAAGTTCCTCAGGCGCCCACCTTCACCTCTATTGACCTCCAGACATCTGCACTTCTGTGCTTGCTTTGCTTTGTGATTTATCTTCTCCACCTCCTGGAGGACTTTGTTCTAATAATACTCTCTCCTCTCTACTGAATTGCTGAATGTTCCATCTCAACTAGAACACTTCCATCAGCATAAAATATAAATCAATTATCAATTCTGTTGATAGCACATTTCCGAACTCTTGCTACTGCCCTGTTTCTCTGTCCTCCTTCAGACTAAAACATTAAAAGGTGCCTATCCTTGCTATCTCTAATTTCTTTATTTTTTCTTAAACCCACTCTTATCAGGTTTTAGAATCTACCCATCAAAAAGAATGTTCTTTTCGTGGTCACTAAAAGTGTTCACATTGCAAAATCCAACGATTATTTCTCAATCTTCATCTTTTGACTGCTCGCCATTCTTTGTCACGGTGAATCACTCCCTCATCTTTGAAACCGTTTCTTTACTTAGCTTCTGGGACACTGTACTCTCTTGGGTTTTCATATACCTCTGTGATAACCCCTTTTCATTCCTCTTTGCTGAACTCCTTGCATCTTCCTGCCCTCTCAACAGTGAAGTGCCTCAGGGATCTACTTTGGACCACTTTCTGAACTGATGTTCACTTAATACCTTGATGACCTCTTTCATTCTTACGAAATTAGATGCTCGCTATATGTTCATGACTCCCAAGTTTCTATTTCAAGCCCAGACCCCTTCCTCCAAACTCCAGACTTGTGTACCCAGTTGCCTACCCAACACATCTCTACTTATCCAAGGTATGTAATACACATTTCAGCCTTAACATGTCTAAAACCTCACCTTTGATCCCCTTTACCCCAGTGCTTTATCTGCACATTTTCCTGTTTCCATAATGGTGCAATCTCTCTCTCACACCCACACAGCTAGCCATCAACAAATCCTCTTGACTCTTCCTTCCCAATACATCCAATTCAACAGCTTCTCACCATCCTCATCATCATTATCCTGCTTCCAGCCTCTCTCAGTGCTCATCCAGATACTTGCAGTAGTCTCCTAGACGGTTTCCTTCCTTCCACAATTACTCACCTACAGTCTGTTCTCAATACAAGAGTGACAGAAGTCAGATTCTGTCTCTGCATACCCCTCCAATGGCTTCCACCACCCCCCAAATCACTTTTAGTAAAAGCCAAAGTCCTTCCAGCAGCCTACCAGGTGCTGCATGATCCAGACCCCTTCTTAGGCCTCTGGCTCTCCTTCTTCATTTCTCTCTAGCCACACCAGCTTTCTTGCTGAGACACTGGCTGCTCTGTCTATACTATTCTCCATAATATCCATATGGTTTGTCCTCCTTCGTTTACTTTCTTGAATTCCACGGTCTCAGTGAGGTCACTTTGGCATCCTAGTTAAAGCTTCTACCTGTCCTCTCACTCTGGCTCCTGCAGTTCCCTTTCTAGGCTCCCCTCCCTTTTTCTACAGCACTCTTCAACTTCTAAGATACTTTTAAAACATAATTTCCTTGTACGTTTTGTTGACTGTTTACTCTTCATCTCTCCCTGTGGTGATTGATGTATGTTCCACGTTCTACAAGGGCGGGGCCATTGGATTGTTGTGTTCACGGACGTATCCCAGGCATAAAACAATAACTGGAACTTACCGCACACACAAGGAAACAAGTGGTTGTGATTCAACATCACAAACACAACAGACAGACTGAGGGCCAGATGATTTCGTTTGCTAAAATGATTAGATACTGAATTTAAAAAACATTTGATGAAATAAAAATTGGATTTGAAATAATGAGCAAAAAATAGGCGACAATGAAAGACAACCAAGCAGACTTGAAAAAGAATTAGACCAAAATGCCATTTCTTATCAATTATTTGGCAAAAAGAACCCTAAAAGATTGACGATATACTCTGTCGGCAAGGCTGTGGGGAAAAGGGTACTTTATACATCATTGGTGGACATGCAAAGTGATACAAACACTATCAACAGCAATGTCGTACTGTCTTCCCATTAAACAAAGACCAGTCCTGTACATAGTAGAGCAAAATTCTATTAAACGTTCAAGGAACAAATTATTTCAAATGTCTAGAAAATTTTTCTGATTAAAAAGAAGGAAGTATTATCCAAAATGAATAAGCAGGTAAATGTGACTTTGAATTAAAATTAGACAAAGACTGTATAGAAAAAAAATAGACTCAGTATCACTTATAAACATAGATTCCAAACAATCACAAGATTTTGACAGGATAAATATGAAAAAGCATAACATACCCTGATGAGATAGGATTTATGCCAGAATTGCAAGCTTGGCTTATTGCAAACAAAACAAAAAACCTACTGAGATAATTCACCTCATAAATTATAAAAGAAACTCCATATGATCATCTCAATGAGTACAGAAAAAGCATTTGCTAAATTACAATTCTCATGGTAAAATCTTCCAGCAAACTAGGAATAGAAGGGAAATTTCTTTGCCTCATAAAGGGATCAAAACGGTATAATAATAAAAACACGTTAAAAATATTTCTGTTAAATAAGAGATATAAAGATTGAAAAGGGGGAAAAAACCTTTATAAATCACAGATGATACAATTATTTATGTAAAAAATCCAAAAGAATTTACATTCAAATTATTAGAAGAAAAAAACGCTTGGCAATGTTGGTAGATATAAGATCAATATGTAAAAACTACATTTCTACACATTAGGAATAAATAAATCTAATTAAAAGATCCAATCAAAGATATGCATGAGCCTTTTTAAAAAATTCTAAAATTGGCTGGGCATGGTGGTTCACACCTGTAATCATCACTTTGGGAGGCTGAGGCAGGCAGATCATGAGGTCAGGAGATCGAGACCATCCTGGCTAACATGGTGAAACCTCGTCTCTACTAAAAATTCAAAAAAAATTAGCCAGGCATGGTGACGGGTGCCTGTAGTCCCAGCTACTCGGGAGGCTGAGGCAGGAGAATGGCATGAACCCAGGAGGCGGAGCTTGCAGTGAGCTGAGATGGCTACACTGCACTCCAGCCTGGGTGGCAGAGCAAGACTCTTTCTCAAAAAAAAAAGAAAAAAGAAAAAAAATTCTAAAATTTTGTAGAAAGATACTGTGGAATAAATAA
Organism: Macaca nemestrina; assembly: GCF_043159975.1. Lineage (NCBI taxonomy): Eukaryota > Metazoa > Chordata > Mammalia > Primates > Cercopithecidae > Macaca > Macaca nemestrina. The sequence goes on from NC_092140.1 coordinate 84,001,973, forward strand.
ATGAAGAGTTATACCTTGTTAATTGATAGGAATGAGCTCTCAAATAAGTTATAGATTCAAATAAATTGTAATCAAAGCAAAGAACCAAGAGTAACCAATTCATTCCTAAAGACAAAGAAGTATAGATGGGAACTTAATTGTGTATTTAGTGTGGTATGCAATTGGTACCAGCACACCCAACATTTCTGAATTTTTAAATTTTTTTGTATGAGAGAAGGGGTAGAGCACATCACTGGGGGAAAACAGACTCTTCAACAAATGCTGTTGGGACGATTGAGTACTTACATGGAATTAGGTCCCGACATAATTCACAACATTTCTAAGTGGATTAAAGCTTCTAAATAGGAAGGAAGACTTTTACGTTTTAGAAAATAAGACAGGCTATTTATAAAATAGAGCTGAGAAAGGATTTTGTAAGACCCAAGGTATAAACCAAGAAAAAAAAAAAAACCAAAAAAGTAACTGTACCTACATTAAATTTTAAAACATCTGTTCATAAAAGAATATCATACAAAAGTAAGAAGAGAGGACATAAATTAAACTTTTATTTAGGACATGTTTTGCAAACAACAAGTGGATGCAATTAATATATAGATTAACAACTTGTATTAATATGTTAGAATTACTACTAAATTAAGGACATGTCACCATTTAAAGACTGATAGATGAGGACTGAGCTTCTCCAAGGAATGAAAGAAGAAAGTTATGCCTCAATTTACAGAGGCTTGGAGGAAATAGCAGAACTAGTAAAAAGTCAGAGCCAGAGAGAAAAAGGAAGAAGGCAGAAATTACGATAAAACCAAGCCATGGAAAGAAGCAGTGGCTTCTTGAAATGTCATATAGACACTTAAGCAGTAGGCCCCTAATAAGTGTGTATGTTAGGTGGACTGATTTTTATTTTTTAATGATTGTTAATTTAAATCAGTCTTCTCATATTTCTTAACATATACCTTTATTCAATAATTGCTTTTATATGTAAAAAAATACATTTTGATTTTTCTAGGGTCCTCTATTAGTTTTTTTGAGGCACCTAAGGTGGGTCACTTAAACAAATCCCTTTAAATGATATTTCCTCTGATACAGCAGGTGAGGCTCTTTGGGATGCTGTGGAAACTCTTAATCCTATGTCTTCAAGGGCAGTTCAGCATTTCCTATGACCAATGAGGCAACCTGAGATTTTAATTTCCCCAAGTGTTAGAAGAAACAGCAATAGTGTGTATTCCATACATAACGTGGCCCAGCACTGCGGAAGGCTTGATACAGGTCTCTCGACCCTTTGTACATGGTGTGAGTGGAGACTCATTAGTCTATCTCCCTACCTCAAGGTCCTCTTAGAAGTCACCTTTCTCCTGCATAATACAGCATAACCCTACTTGAGACATTTCCATTTAAATGGCTCTGTTCCACATGTGTTCTTCCTGTCCTAGCTGTAACTGTGGAGGTGGGTGACAACATTTTCGAACTATATTATTTGTGACCTCTGTTAGTCTAAGAACACAGCCAAGAAGACATCACTTGACAAACCATTACATTATTGACCAAGACTATTTTGGGAATCAAATGCAATGTGACTTGAAAGAAAATAGTTTCGATGGTCATTTCAGTTGTTAATTTTTAAAAATGGTCATTTTAGCTTGATGCAGTAAGAGCGTTCTTTGCAGGAACTTCATTTTTGACTACAGAGGCTTTGACTTTTATTTTGCTGCTTGTGGTTATTTTCGTTTTCTTTTTCTTCCAGGGTATATGAGAAAATATTGACTCCTATCTGGCCTTCATCAACTGACCTCGAAAAGCCTCATGAGATGCTTTTTCTTAATGTGATTTTGTTCAGCTTCACTGTTTTTACCTTGATTTCAACTGCCCACACACTTGACCGTGCAGTCAGGAGTGACTGGCTTCTCCCTGTCCTCATTTATGCGTGTTTGGAGGAGCTGATTACTGAACTCATGTAATCTCTACTGCCAGGGAAATGCTACATTATTTTTCTAATTGGAAGTATAATTAATGTTGGTAAGGTAGAAAAAGAGGAAGTCGCTTGATGCTTTCAGGTTAATCAGAGCTATGGGTGCTACAGGCTTGTCTTTTTTTTTTTTTTTTTTTTTTTTAGCAGTTTATTTATAGCTCATTTCTGGACTTTCAAACTCTCTGTTTCCAGAACCCCTTACATTTTCTGCCCCATGAATTCTTTTTTTCTTTATGAAATATTTTTTTTTCTTTTTTGTTATACTTTAAGTTGTAGGGTACATGTGCACAACGTGCAGGTTTGTTACATATGTGTACATGTGCCGTGTTGTTGTGCTGCACCCATTAACTCGTCACTTACATTAGGTATATCTCCTAATGCTGTCCCTAATGCTAGCATTAGGCTTGTCTTTCTAAGTGACACATTCTTATCTAATTCTCAGATCAGGTTTTGGAAAGCTTGGGGGTCTTTTTAGATTTTAATCCCTACTTTCTTAATCTGCGGTACAAATATGCACAAAAGAAAAATGTCTTATATTCTTTTAAACAAGTTTATAAATAAATTTTGAACTACTCTTGTACAAATCGGTCATTTTTATTTTTAATGAAAAGTTATTGGGGTTTTCTCTCTTGAAGGGCTTCCTTTTAATTCCCCTTTCCCGGCCATATAGATGAAATATAGTACTGTCATGACTGTTGGCTCTTGTTTGGGTCTTGACTTACTAATAGTGTTACCGTGATTTTCAGAGGGGAACAGTTTATCTCCAGAAAGGCCAATGTTTGTATACAAATCAGCTAGACACAAATATAGACATCATATGTGGTTTGTAGGTGTTTCAGAAATTTGTTTTTTCTTTGCTCTGTGCAACCTACTTCCTACTGCTAGTTAGTTCGCTTTCTTATTCACTTCTGTGACCTTGAACCAGTTCACAGACCCTGGAGTGTAAGAGTATTGATTTTCTATGCTGTGCACTCTAGCTCAGTCCCTCTGTCCCCTCCGCCTCACCATCCCCCAGCCACCACATTGTATAGCGAAAGCATTGTATTCAATCCTAGAATAAAGGTAAACACAACAAATCATCTTTGCAGCTGGACAACCAATAATACTTTGCGGCATTAAGAGATCTTCTGTGTTACCAATCACTCTGTTGAAATGAACTTTCCAAATCTCTTTATTCAGGAAAACATGGGGATTTGAAATTCTTGGGCCAAAATACATCACTGAGGGGTTCACAGAGCTGGGCAAGGGTGCGCTAGGAAAGCGCCACATTGATGGGTGGGAGGTGACAGAGAACAGATGGTGTCAGGCAATGTCTCTGGAGTAAATAATGCAGATATTCTTGGTTGCGTCTCCTCTGCCAGATGAAGCTGTGTTCATGCTGTTGACACTAATACAAAATGTTTGGTCCATTTGAAATCCTTGTCATTGCCTTATATGGGGGAAACTCAGTCCCCCAGCCCGTGTTGGGAACATCACCAAACTGATTGTCAATGTACGGCTGTAGCAGACATTTTACTGTGATGGCGTGCAGCCATTTTGGCCCTACACCTGCCGGCCTGGCTACCTTACGGTTGTGTTCGGATTTTTGTGTCTATGCTTGGTGTGCCTCACTTGCTGCATTGTCCAGCATGCAACCAGGAGTTGATGTAGGAAAAAGGGATGCTTTCTTACTTTGGAAGCTCTCAGGGAAGTTGGTGTCAGTTTCTCCTCCACTGCCTGACCTACCCCCCACTCCAAGATTTTGTGCAAATGTGTAGTTCTATCTTTTAAAAATTGTGCAGATATGGAAACTTGTGACTTCATGACCAAAACTATCTAGAATATGTGTGGGGGTGTAAGCATCTTTCTTGATCAATTATCTATGTAGGCAGAGGTAACCAGGAAAGAAGCAAGAGTTGCTGCCTAAGGGAGCCCACCACTTTACTTTTCACATTTAATCTGCCATGTTGAATCAGCTGGAATAAAACCTGACTCGTAGATAACTCTGGACAGGAAATCCCAAAGTTCCACCATTTCTATACTTAATTTTAACATCCCTTTTTTTTTTTTTTTGTAGAAAATAAAAACAAGAAACAGATCATTCCAATGTAAGGTGTGTGTTATAGAAACCTTAGGCAATGCAGATGTGTAATAAAATATTTAATAAACTTTTAAACACCTTCATGTTTGGATTTATCACTTTTTCCTTTGTGTTTTATTCTTAGTATTATGTTGATAGATCTTAAAAAGTGCAAAGCAACAACCTCTACCCAGTGGCCTATTTTAACAAAATAAAGGATTTCCTCTACTACTGGGCTTAGTTATATTATAGTAGATAGGCAGATAGGAGCCGGCCAGGAGAGACCCCCCCGCCCCACCACCAGGAATGTCAGGCAACCATCAGGTGATGGTCAGCCAAGTGTTTTTTGTTGTTTCTTTTCTTTTGAGACAGAGTCTCACTCTGTTGCCCAGGCTGGAGTGCAGTGGCACGACCTCGGCTCACTGCAACCTCTGCCGTCCGGGTTCAAGAGGTTCTCCTGCCTCAGCCTCCCAAGTAGCTGGGATTACAGGCACCTGCCCGCCAGCACACCCAGCTCATTTTTGTATTTTCAGTAGAGACAGGGTTTTGCCATGTTGGCCAGGCTGGTCTCAAACTCCTGACCTCAGGTGATCCGCCCGCCTCAGCATCCCAAAGTGCTAGGATTAGAGGCATGAGCCACGGCACCCGGCCGGTCAGCCAGTTGTTAAGCTGACTCTCTAAAATAATAATTGGTTGCAGCCCGTGCCAGGGAAAGGCAGTCTCCCAATAGATAGGAACACCTGAAACTGGTGGTCAGCAGCTTCTGATAAGATCTCAGGATTTGGGCGAGAAAGCTCAAGCATGTGCATTAAGAGGCAAAATGGCAAAGTTTAACTGATACATGACCTTCCAGGAACGTTCAACTGGTAAGGGAAGAACGTCTCAAGTAAGTATATGCACGACTCCAGTAAACACATTGGGCTTGCGGTGCCTCCCAAGTGCTGGCCGGCCACTGCGCATGCAGACAGCCCACCCCAAGGAAATCGTTGGCCCCAGAAGACTGCCAACATATAAAACCCCAAGTCAAAGGCCAAACCATGTACCCAATCTCCCAAGTTGCTCACTTGGCCTTCTTCCAAGTGTACGTGACTTCCTTTCATTCTTGCTCTAATTTTTTTTTCCGAGACGGAGTTTCGCTCTTGTTACCCAGGCTAGAGTACAGTGGCTCAATCTCGGCTCACCCAACCTCTGCCTCCCGGGTTCAAGCGATTCTCCTGCTTCAGCCTCCCGAGTAGCTGGGATTACAGGCATGTGCCACCATGCCCGGCTAATTTTGTATTTTTAGTAGAGACGGGGTTGGTGAGGCTAGTCTTGAACTCCTGACCTCAGGTGATCCGCCCGCCTCAGCCTCCCAAAGTGCTGGGATTACAGGCATGAGCCACTGTGCCAGGCCTCTAATACTTTTTAATCAACTCTCACTCCTGCTTTAAAACTTGTCTCAGTCTCTCTGCCTTATGCCCCTTGGTTGAACTTCTGAGGAAGCAAGAATTGAGGTTGGGGCAGACCAGTACGGATTCACTGCTGCTAACGGTTGTAGATAATACAGGTCAGGAGATCTTATTCCATTCACAGGATAGGCCTGAGAACTCACATTTTTTGTACATGTTTTGTATGTTTTCACACTAGAGACATTTCTTGTGGTCCGTAAATACTTTATGTTCAAAGGAAACGTTGCATTTTTTTCTTTAGATTGATTTTTTAAAAATCAAGAAGGCCACATATTTAATTTTGAGATTTGGTTGTCTTTCAGAAAGTATCTTTAGAAAAATTACGTTGTAGTTATAGTAAATGTAGACATATTTTGAAGTAAAATCCTTGACATTTATAAAGCCGAAAAATTCAAGTTAAAATTCAAATTTCTGTGATAACTCTGGCTAAAAGCTTCTAATTTTTAAAAACATGTAATCATAAAAACAGTGCCTACAAGCTCAATTTTAAATTTCAGGGTATTAAGCAGATAGGTTGTAATTAGCTGGACTTGTTTGTCCAGCTATGAGAGGACGTGTTTGGAAGTGTGGCTGCCAGAGGAAGGAAAAGGAATTGTGTTAGAACTATCAGCAGGTTGAAGAAAATAGAAAGTTGTGGGCTCTTCTTTTTTAATAACTCAGTGGACTAGCACATCTAGAAACTAGCGCCGTGCTGATGTGCATGAAATAATATCGGAGTGAGGTATAATAACATTTATATACGGAGAAAGAATATGCCTCTCCAGTTACCATGAGGATTGCAGAGAGAATAAATACATATTAGGCATTCCTTTAAGGAAGGGGCTCTGATTTGGAATTCCTCCCTCCCTTTAAAAATATTCCCTTGTTTAACAATAGAGTTTAAAAAGGATCACAGAGGATTATTATTTTTTTCTGCTTACAGAATTACATGCTCAAAAGTGAAGGTTTTTTTTTTTTTTTAAGCCATATAAAGGCATATGGGAGAAGCATTTTCATGACATTTATTGCCATGTTGTTGTGCCATCTGCTGGGACAGAGGCTATAGGGAGAGCTGTACTGCAACACGCACCTCCCCTAGGAAGCTGATTTATTACAACCCCTTTGCTTTGCTGCTCAGCTGCAGGGCATGTGGTCCGAGCAGTCCTTCTCACCGTCCCTGGAGGACACTGACCACAGCTGAGCTGAAGGAATCATCGTCAGTCATCGGGGGGTGACATTTCGTTCTCTACAAAACGTTACACCAGTGACCGCCACCAGATTATGAACTGATTAGAAATTTCTATGTTTTAGAAAGCATAGTTGAGCTAAAATGAGTAGAAATTGTGCTTTAGTATAGAGAGAGCAGAAACTGATGGGAGAGGGATATTTGAAATTGGACATTGTAAATTTAAAAAAATCAGAAATCAACATTTAAATATATGTCTAGAGTTTGTTTTAAATGTGGCACAATGAAGACACAAAGTTAAGTGGTACAGGTCCTGTCCTCAGGCAATGGAGCGGTCAGAATAGGCTAGGTTATGGTGACCACAAAAAGCAGCCCCTACCTCTCCTTGGATTAGCAACACTTGTTTCTTGCCCATGCTGCACTTCATGCACAGGTCAGCAGAAGCCTCTGCTCACCTTAGTCAGTCAAGGACTGAGAAAGGCTCTGTTTGTTCTTATGCTTTCCATACACCAAGAGGAGGAGATGGTGGCAGTATTCTGTGCGAGGCAATGAAATGCTTTCTCCAGGAAATGACACATGCTACTTCCGTTCACATGTCATTGGCCTGAACAAATCATGTGGCTATTCCTAATTTTAAAAGTGTGGGAAAGAAAATCCTACAATTTTCTGCAATGTACAAAGGAGGAAGAGAACAAGAACATTTGTAAATAACCCGAATTATCCCCACAAGGAACACACTCTGCAGTTGAAGAAGGAAGACACAGACATATGAAAGCTTAAGATCAAAGACACAAAGAAATATAAAACAATAGCAAAAACCCAGTTCAATTCAAACTCTAGTAAGGAACTAATATAGGCCAGGCACTGTGCTAGGCATGGAGACTACAACATTGTACAAACCAGCCACTAAAGAACTCTAGTATGAGTTAGTCACACACACACACACACACACACACACAGAGAGTGTGGGAAAAATGAGATAGAAACTATGCAAAGCAATGAGACAAGAAACATAACACAAACAGCTTTTGGTACCATATCAAGTAGCTTGAACTTTTAAAAGGTTATAAGCAGGGCATGGACCTGATTAGATTTAGCTTTTTATTTTAAATAAATCATGAGTGGACCCAAGAAAGATAGGTTTGAGGGAGGAAAGCCCAGAAGCAGGGCAATCTGCTAGAAGGCTGGAGGTGATTACATCAGTTCAAGGTGACCCATGATGAGAGTCCTGAGCTAGAGCCGTGAGAGTATGGATGAGGACAAAAGAATGAGCATGTGTAATTCTCAGGATATTAAAAAACAGGGGACTTTGTGAATGACTAGATATAGATGGAGACTGACGAATCGAAGATGAGTTTCGTATTTCTAGCCTGTGTAAATACATTGATGGTGATGTAGCCATAAAGACAAAATTTGTAGTATTTCAGAGGAAGGGAGATTTGGTGTGGTCAATAAAGAGTTTCAAAGACTATAGAATAAAATTCCATGAGCTCAGGGACATTGTTTTGTTCAATGCTGTATTCTCAGTTTCGTGAACGGTGCCTAGCACGTAGTAGTGATTCAATAAGTATTTGGTAAATGAATGGATTTGATAAAAGAGGAAATTTTTTACAGATGGAAAGAAATAAGTATGGTGGTGGTTGGTGAAGGATTGGGTGCAGGGACATTTAAAGCAAGCCACAGTGATGCAGTGATGGTGGTAAGCATGTGTTTAGGGGACATTGAGGAGGGAGAATATAGAGGCTAGAGTAACTCCATCTTGTATACTAATCTGATATGTTGACTTCTGATTAATCCCAGTTCTGAAAATGACTCTAAAATTTCTATTTTATCTACTGTTAAGAGTGTGTAATTACCAATAATTCCTGCCCTTAAGTCAAAATAACCTTGATGTTATCGTAAACACATACATCTTCCCCTTAGGCAAATTCCCTATGATTTGTAAGCCCTGGGTCTGTGGGGTAACAGTGTAGTGTAGGGATCCACCATTCGCAGCCACTTGAGATATGGCTTCTGTTCATAAATCCCTATTAAGTATTTCATTCTGAGAATCTGGAATTGTCAGCTTCTTTCTTCAGCTCCTCACCTTCCTTGGTCTTTGGGAGTAGGTTTTTATAGGTCTGCTCACCTCAGAACACACACACACACACAGACAGAAAGAGAGAGAGAGAGAGAGAGAGAGAGAGAGAGAGAGAAGACTAGTGTGGTTGCTGCTCGGAAGTGGGAGACAAGATATAGGAGAGGAGAAACACCCTGGAACAGAACTTCTCTCAATGTTTTGGAATTTGTCCCAGTTAATTGGCCAACCCCAGGTGTGGTAATCGAGGATAGAAAGATTCCTGGGATAAGGATATCATATTAAGCTAATCAGTTATGAATAGCCCCAAGCCCCGCCAATAGCAGCTGCTGATGCAAACCAAAGGGCTGGCTTTGCCCCTTTACAGGCAAAAAGGGAGTTGGCAATGCCTGTCCTTTAATCCCTGCAGATGGTTAGCAATGCCATGAGCCATAGCATTTTGGAAAAGGGGAACCACTGGGTTTCTGGAAGATATGAGAATGTAGCTCTGCCACTCACTAATGTTGAAACCTTAGACAAACTTCTTATCTCCACTTTACTTCATAGGATAGGTGGTAGACAAACTGATGGGATAAGTGCTCTTAAAAGGTAAATGTGAATGCAAGGTAGGAGAGTAGCAGGGAAATGCTATATTATTTTTGAATGAAAAGATACTTTCTCAACTCCTCTCTTCATTACTAAAAATGTTGGTCCTTCTTTCTTCCTACCTTATCACCATTTTCTAGATCACCTGGCCATGTATACATGCAGGCCTCAACAGTCTTCCTCTCTTCTCGTAATTATCCCTGCATAATTGATTGGCAGGGATGATCAATTCTACCACCACAATATCTTTAGCAACTTTCCCTTTTATTTCAAGTTTACTACCATCCTCTTTAATTGGTTTCTTGAGATGTTTTACAAAGACCATTGTCAGAAAAAAACCATTGGGTCTTTTTGCCTCCTGCACTTCACTTCTATGGCACAAAGGAATCTTTTGAGGAAGTGCGTGTGTCTTTTTAAGGTTTGTGCTAGCCAAGCAGGGAGAAGGCTTGGAATGCTAAGATAGGTACTCAACAATTGGAGAAGGCAGGTTTTAATGAATTCAAGAAAAGATTGTTTTAATTCTACTTCTCAAGAGGAAACTCAAAAGAATTGGTAAGCTTTCAAAATTATAATTCTATCTTTGCAATCACACATGTTGTCCATGCTGCAGACAAAAGGAAAAGACATTCAGAGCCAAGGTGGCTGCACACTCCCACTGAGAAACTCGGAGTTTTAAAAAGACGTGCCAAAAAGTGGAAAGAGGCACGCTGCCAAAGATTATGTGAAAGAAAGGCAAGAACCAGTAATAGATCAGAAGGACCAAAGACCAGAGTGAGCTGAGGCTTAGAGAAAAAAAAAAGTAAAGATAACAGAGAGCTCTTAAATTTAGAGCAAGAATAAGGGAGGAAGAGGCTCGCTGCCTGAGGCCAGTGGTGTGATGTTGATGGATGACATGAAGAAAACAGAACTCCTTTCCTCCCATTTAGTCCTGTCTTCTCTGTCAAGGAGAGTGATCTTTGGACTGAATAGGGTAGAATGAACATTGTTAAGAGAAAATTGAAGCCCAAGATGGGTGTAGAGATTATGCGAGAGCATGCATCCGCTGTAAATGAGCCGAAAGTTCTGGCTCTGAATGAATTACAGTGCAGAGCTCTGAAAAACGTGCGAATGAATTCTCCCTACTTAAGAGGGGGGAGCTTTGGAGGTGGAGAAGGAGAGAGAAGTGAAACCTTCCTTGCAAAAATTGTAACAGTGAGAAAATTATGGCAGTGAAAGAGATCTGATTTAACCAACTCCCATCTTGCCTTTAGCCTTCAAACTGCCCTTAATTATTCCTGGGCTTGGGTCTACCTAGCTTTGGGAGACATTTAGTTTATAGGTTAAATGATAATACCTTCCTTGCAAACTTAACCACCTTTGTAAAGCTAATGAGAGACCACCAGGCTAGGAGGAGGATGGGAGCCTGAATTCTGCTAAGGTGTAGACATAAACGATTGCCAGCCATTATTCCAGAGGTCATAGGGTATGCAACTTCCCAATTACTCCTGCAGACAACATCACTATTGTAGAACCTAAGATTGGCTTTTGAGATGTCTTTTCAAGTTTTATGCATGTCTGACACTGTTGGCTCCACCTGGACCCACTAATTGCTCCTGTGACCCCACCCAGAAGTGACTCAGTGCATGAGGACCATTTCCCACACTTTTATGATTGTACCCCCAACCAATCAGCAGCAAGCACCCATGGCTTAACTGTGCCCCCATCTCTTTATCCTTGAAAAACCCTAGCCTTTGAATTTCCAAGGAGACTGATTTGAGTAATAATAAATTCCTGTGTCCTGTTTAGCTGGCTCTACGTGTGTAAAATTCTTTCTCTATTGCAATTCCCCTGCCTTCATAAATCAGCTCTATCTGGGCAGTAGACAAGAAGAACCCACTAGGCAATTACAAAAGCAGGCCAACTGGATATAAGCCAAGCCCATGACCCGGGAATTGTAGAATCCAGTTTTGGAAAGGACCCTAGATATCTACTTCAACCATTACCCAATGCATAACTAAATGTACATGTAGAGATGGTTTACAAAGAGTCAATGATTCTTATGATAGGCCCAGCTTATCTGGTATTTGATTCTCTTCCCTTAATGCTTAGTCCTTAATGTGGAGATCATTTTACAGTTGTCAAAATCATCTTTCTCCTGAAAGGACACAAAGATAGATATGTACCCGCCCCCCACCATGCTACACCCTTTGTTCTGCTCTCTAATCTTTGCACATACCAGAGATTTCATAAGTTCTGTGAGTACCTGTTTTTCTGCACGTACCAGAGATTTTGTAAGTTCTGAGGCAAGGTCACAAGACATGTTGAAGTAAGATAAACTCTTGCTGCCATAAACCTGCTCTCCCGCCTCAAAGGTTGAACCGAAATATCAGAAATGGCGGGAACCAATCATAGTTAGCCAAATCGCCTTGTTCAAACACTAGCCAATCATATATCTGATTTGTATAATAACTCTATGCCCACTTTTCTTAGACTATATAACACTGCTCGGAGCTCAGTGGGGGAGCTCTCCTGCCCGTCTTGTTTCGCGAGCGAGTGAGAGTTCCAGGTTCGAACCTGTAATAAAGATCCTTGCTGCTTAGCTTTGACTCTGGACTCTGGTGGTCTTCTTTGGGGAATAAACGGTCTGGGCATAACACTCCTTCCTTCCTTCCTTCCTTTTCTCTTTTCTTTCTTTCCTTTTCTTTCCTTCTTTCCACAGACATTTGTTGAGTGCACGCTATATTGGTGTTGTGTAGGAAAATAAGACATAGCTCTTGCCCTTAGGTGTTTATAGTTAATTACAGGGAAAACAATCTGATTTTAGTTTTTACTTTTTCAACATGTAGTGATTAAGTGCAGAAAGAGCAAATAAAAATGTAAGATGACAAGCTTAAATCTTCCTGTCGAAAATGAGTGAAGAAATTTACCAACTCCTTTTTTCTGTTTCAGAATGGTTTCCCTGCCCTTTTCTATGTAAGTGAATCTTTTTAGTGGCTAAATAAACCTCTGGGCTACCTCACAATCTGGAGTGTTTCCTCAAGGACCTGGGTGTCATCTCTTCTAAATGTAATCAACAAGGAAGCTAAGGCTTTAGCTTCCGGTTTCCTAAGAGGAGAGGGGTCTAACTTCAGTTGTTGTCTGACTCCAAATTGCAAAGCCTAACTAACGGTAATGGGATGTATCCACTTAGCTATACAAGAGTGAGAATTCTTTCTGGTCTTTGCCATTTCTTTAGCAGATTGCCTGTAATGTGCATCACTTTCTGGTTTAATGCTTATTTAATAATAAAACTGTTTTCCTTTTACCTTTGTAGAAAGCTTTTCTGGGTTAGGAGGACATTTCATTTTTAATTATCTTTCCCCAGGAGTGCTCACTATGCGCCAGGCACTCCTCCAGGCACCAGAGATATAGCATTAAAAAAGACAGAAGCTGGCCGGGCGCGGTGGCTCAAGCCTGTAATCCCAGCACTTTGGGAGGCCGAGACGGGCGGATCACGAGGTCAGGAGATCGAGACCATCCTGGCTAACACGGTGAAACCCCGTCTCTACTACAAAATACAAAAAAACTAGCCGGGCGAGGTGGCAGGCGCCTGTAGTCCCAGCTACTCGGGAGGCTGAGGCAGGAGAATGGCGTGAACCCGGGAGGCGGAGCTTGCAGTGAGTTGAGATCCGGCCACTGCACTCCAGCCTGGGCGACAGAGCGAGACTCTGTCTCAAAAAAAAAAAAAAAAAAAAAGAAGCTGCCCTCATGAAGCTCATATTCTAGGACAGATAGATACAAAACAATAAGAATAATATCTAAGGAAATCATGCAGGCAGCACATTAGAAGGCATAGGTGCAGTAAGCCATGTGTAAACAATTGAGTATGATGAGCTGTGTAAGGAACACTGGGAGTTCAAAGGAGAGAGAGGTAAGTTATCCCGGGGCAGTTGAGGACTTGATGTTTGAGCTGAATCTTGAAAGATAAATGATTTTGAAAATAGCTCGTTGCTTTGGGGGAGGAGTGGAGCTGGTATTCCGGGAAGTGGAAGATATTTGATCAAAGAACTGTACATGACAGCAGAGTACATTAGGGGAAGTCTGCATAATCAGCATCTCATTTGATACCATCAACAACCAGAGGCAGAGATTTTTTTTCTTGTTCTTCCTTTTTCTGTCTTCTTTTTCCTCCTCTCCTGCTCCTTCTCCTACTCTTCTGGTAATGATTCATACTGTTGACGCATACTGAGTTTACTATCTGCTAAAATCTTTAAACTTTTTCACACACATTGTTCCTGAGTCATATCACCCTAATCTGTATTTGCTGGCATACGTTTTATTCTCAGTAACCTTGTATGAGTTTATGTGTGTGTATGTGTTGTGTATTGAAGAAGAGTTGAAATGACTGAAGTAGTTAGGCTGAATTAAACAAAACTCTGGAAATGATGACAGTCATCTCCCATACTTAAAGGTCTATCATGGGGAAGAGAAATCCATTTTTTTCCATGTGACTGTTAGAACTAGAGGGTGGTACTTTAGGGATATAGATTTCTACTCTGTGCCAAGAAAAGCTTATAGAAGTTGATTTCAGAGTTGACCAGGTACGTCTCTCAAGAAATCCCTTGGGGAGAGGGTGAGGTCTTGGAAAAAATACAGACTCCTGGGCCCCATCCTTGACTTACATCACAAATCTTGTTACCAGGGACCAGGAATTTGCATAACAGGGCCTCCAGGAAAATCCCCAGGTACACTGACATTTGGAAACTTCAAGAGAGTTAACATACCTTTTTTTGAGAGCCCTTGCGACCTGGGGAAACTTTGATCCTATGAGACCCTAGAAAGAGGAACCACAGAACATTCATTTTCTTTGGGATGTGGTGAGTCTGATGACTGTATAACTAGGATGATTATTGAGAACTGAAACTAAAGTCCTAAACCCCTCAGTCGACTGAACAGGCTGCCTCTTGGCCAAGAGGACCCCAGAGAAACCTTTTAAAAACTGAGTTTCTGGCTATCACAGGACAAGAGGTCAGACTCACCTCTTTATCTTCCCTCCCTTTTGTGGTTTAGACACAACATCTGACCAGCATTTAATGTTAAAATAGAGATCACGAGACTGTCAGAACAGACTTTTTGTTCACAATGACATACCACATTATAAACAGGACCGAAGTCCATGGTTAAGTCATGGACTCCTACAGTTAAAGAAGAAACTATGTTCCAATTGCCACAAGGCTTTTCTTTTTCTCTAGCAGCTAAACAGGCACTGGCTTTGAGATAAGCAATATTAAAAAATTGCAGCTCATCCACCAGCAGAACTGACTGAGGCCCCCTGCTCCACAAGCCAGAACTACAGCTTTGATTGAATGAAAGACTGGTTTCAGTATCTTTCTTCTGATAAGAGACCACCTACAGATGGACTAGTTCTGGCCGGGTTATAGATGCTGTGCATTTGAGTGCCTTCCTTTCCCTGCTTCACCTTTTGACACATAGGGCTTATTGTAATATATTTCAATGTTAAGTCTCCACCCAGGGGAAACATGAGATGCATGTAACATGCATGTTTATTCAGTGTGTATGCCTTGTTCCTCCTTCATGAATATCTGGATGAAAGACTGTATATCTGCTCCTATAACCTGTTGAATATATACATATATTTGGCCAACCTGTTCAACAACATGTATATCTCATCCTTCTCTCCGTCAAAGTACCTGTTAACTGACAGAGGCCTCTCACAGAAGCTACAGTTCTCAGCCTGTCAGAATGGCCACACTGCAGGCTATGACTCTTTATAACAAATAAAGTCTCCTTTCTCAATTTGTGATTTTTAAGTTGATACCATAGAATTTGTCTTTCAAATCAGGACACTTTTAAGAGTGAAAGGAAGTGCTAAAAATCCTGGTATCTTTTTTGAAATATTTATTTACTAATTGATAAATACTTTTTTATTGTATTGATAGATCTGCCAAATGATTATATTTAAACACTATTTCAAAAACATTTTTTTCTAGAAAGTAGAATAACATATATCTGTGTACACCAAAGAAAACTTTTGAAATGTCTTTACATATATTAAAAAGTAGAACCTTTAAAATAATGTAATCAGAATAATTACCCCTTTAGTCATTTTTTAAAAACACATTTGTCTTGAATACCATGTCATTCTATTTTTCTAAAGAATGTTTTCTTTTCCTTATATGGTCTTGCTATGTTAAGATTTTAAATAAAATTGTCCAATATTTTCTTCAAATTTGCATTTAATGACTAATACATTTGAAAGGAACCTTCTCTGTAGACCATATCAAGATTGAGAATATACTCTCTTTAACGTACTTTATTTGTTTAGTTTCTTCATGTTTGGTGGGGATACACTTTGGTGTCTTCTTGTTTTTAAGACTTGCTACTAATAATCCCAATTGTCTAAACATGTGGAAAGCTAAAGTTTTTTGAAATTCCATTCATTCAAAATGTTGATAAAAGATTTCTAACTGATTTGGACAAATTCAGCCCAGATTTAGAGAGCTAATTCTTAGAATTCAACAAAAAGATACTTAGATTGATTTACAAATTATTTCTTCAAAGGCTCAAATATTTCTGAAATTCTCCTTATGGCAGACAGCAAAGAGAGAAAAACACATGATACTGCCTTATATTTAAAATCATATTTTTGCAAAAACTAGTTTAGATATTTTAAGTGTATACGTATATATATTATTGATAAATTCTTAGTGACTGCTACCATTTTGATTGGTAGATTATTACTACTTGTTTGAGTACAAGTACCAATCATGTTGCACAACATCTAATTCCAAGTACATTTCTGCTCCATAATTCTTTAGAAAAAAACATGCTTTTACAATGACACTGTGCTATACCAAAATTTGTACTTAATTACGATGCAAAGATAACTTTAGTTTGAAATTTTAAAAACAATTTATGATAGCACTGATTCATTTAACTGGATTTACAATGATATCTCACTCTAGTAATGTCAGGTGTTTTTACCATCAGCAAAATAAAATTCCAAATGTTTTACTTTGATACCATGAATTGGATGAAAAAAAAGGAATCATTGTTGAAAATAACTGTTTTCCAATTTGAAGCATCTGACTCCATTTCTATAAAAGTGGCATCATTTAATTGTTTGAAACTTCTTTTCTGCCGTTGGATCCGGCACCTTACCATCTATCACTTTGTAGGGGAGGAGACCTGCTTTTCCTCTCTGCAGCTTACATTCATGGCTGAGGCCCCTATAACAAAAGACAGATGAACCAGAGGAAAGCTTACATGTTTATTTAACATACATTTTACATGAAATAGGAGCTTTCGTAAGGAAATAAATACCTGAAGAAACAGTTAAACTTGTGTATTTTTTAAACCTGTGTATTTTTATGCTGGGTTTGATGAAGAGAGGAAGACTCGTAGAGAAATATAATAGGGTGAAGAGTATGACATAATCATTATAAACTGGGGAAACATAGCAAGGCCGGTTTGTTCAGTTTCCCGTCTGTGACCTTTTGTTTTCAGAGATAAGGATGTTCCTTTCTTCCTGGCATAGGGAGGGCACGTCTTACATGAGAGTCTATGACCTCTTTCAGGGGAAGGTCAGAAAATCTTTCCTAGGTTTTATGAACCACTTCAGGGAAGAAGGCTGGGGGAAAGTCAGAGACCTGCTCCTGCTGTTTTCCTCAGATTTCTTCAGTTTAAAATATTCGGTATGCCAAGGAGCCATAGTTTGGAGTAGCATGCCCTGAACCCCATCAACTTCACTTTTTGTATGTGTACAAGAGACACAGAGTGCAGATTTAGAGAGGCAGTCATTTGATCCAAATGAAAAGCCATGCTTCACAGGATACTTTCCTCGTCTGCACGTGTCAAGTCCTCGCGTTCATGCACAGTATTTGAGAGTAGATACTAATACTTCAGCAGATTCGTGTCTTCTATTTTTCATGTGGTCACTGATGTCATATGGCCCCCAGGGTAAATGTTGATAAACATTTTGGAATTTATAGGTTTGTCATTAACATTCTCATGAACAAAGTATTTGATTTTCCGTTACACATTTCCTTTCACTTTTTGAGCCCATTAATGCCAAAACATTTTTTGCAAAGTTAAAACGTGTTACCAAATAACATTACTTAATAGTTGTCGATTTATACAGCATACCATTAATGTTAAAACTGCTGTTGCAAGAGCATTTAGACTCTTTTTCATATGCTATGTGGGAGGAATGCTCGACCTCTATTTCCCATAAATATTGTATACATACCTAGACTAAAATATCCTGTGTTTTCCACTGATAGCACTGAATGGCAGCCGGCTGTCTTCAGGCATCTCAAATTGAAGTCACTACAGTTGACTGGTACATCAAGGGACCAGCAGGGGCCACAGTACCAAATCTTCTCTCCCCATTATCCCAGATAAAAATAGTGTGCTGCCTGTAGCTGCTAGCACACTTTCTCTGCTAAGGGAGCACCCCATAAGCTGTTCTGGAAAAGAAAGTGTTAGTTAAGTTGTGTTGCAGGTTGGATTCTCCAGAGGCAGATGCTGAGAAGTTTGGGGCCCAAGAGGTTTATTTGGCACCAATACCTGTGGAAGAGAGAAGAAGCAGGGTTGGGCAGCGAAAGATGTCCAGGGGTGATACGGGCATGACAAAGTCTTGGCCAGAGGCTGTCTCTGTACCGTCCACAGTGGGGTATGTGCCGTGCAGTGACATGATGATAGCTCACTGCAACCTCAGCCTCCCAGGCTCAGGCGATCCTCCTGCCTCAGCCTCCTCCTCAAGTCCTCCTCTGAAGAGGTAGCTGGACATCACATCGTTGTCTACCACATAGTATGTCTAGATAAGGTTGGGAAAAGTGAGGTCGGTTATCCCTGGGCATCCTCTGGTTTAACAAGAGTGGGAACTCAGTTGACTGCTCTTGTTTCATATACCACTAGACAAGTTCACAGCAGAAAGTGAAAGCACCACCAGGAACAGTGACTCATGCCTGTATTTCTAGTATTTAGGGAGAGGGAGGCAGGAGGATCGCTTGAGGCCATGAGTTTGAGACCAGCCTGGGCAACATAGTGAGATCCTGTCTCTACAAAAATTTAAAAAATTAGCCAGGTGTAGTGGTGCACACCTATGGTGCCATCTACTCAGGAGGCTGAGGGAGGAGGATCACTTAACCCAGGAGGCCGAGGCTGCAGTGAGCTGTGACCACACCAATGCACTTCAGCCTGGGCAACAGATGGAGAGCCTGTCTCAAAAAAAAAAAAAAAAAAGTGAAGGCACCAAGTGGCAGTTGTCACAGGCTGTGGCCTACTCAGGAAGCAGACTTGGAGATGGAGAGTGGTGGACAGGAGGTTTGTTAGGGAGTGGTCTTGGGAATACCACCTCTGGAAGGGGAAGGGAAGAAGGATGGGGCAGGAAGAGAAGTTGGCTTATGCATTAGTCAGGGTTTGCTAGAGGGACAGAACGAATAGGATAGATGTATATATGAAGGGGAGTTTATTAGGGAGAATGAACTCACAAGATCAAAAGGTGAAGTCCCACAATAGGCTGTCTGCAAGCTGAGGAGCAAAGAAGCCAGTTCAAGTCCCAAAACCTCGAAAGTATGGAAGTCGACAATGTAGCCTTCAGTCTGTGGCCGAAGGCTCGAGAGTCCCTGGCAAACCGCTGGTCTAAGTCCAAGAGTCCAAAAGCTGAAGAGCTTGGAGTCTGATATTCAAGGGCAGGAAGCACTCAACATGAGAGAAAGATGAAGGCCGGAAGACTCAGCAAGTCTGCTCTTTCCACCTTTTTCGGCCTGCTTTATTCTAGCAGCTGATTAGATGGTGCCCACCCGGATTGAGGGTGGGTCTGCCTCTCCCAGTCCGCTGACTCACATGTTGATCTCCTTTGACAACACCCTCCCAGACACACCTGGGAACAATACTTTGCATCCTTCAATTCAATCAAGCTGACACTCAATATTAACCATCACAGCCTATGATTCAGCCTCAACAGAGACCAACCACATGGCCAGCTCTAGACACACTAGGGGCCAGACTTTTATACCTCCCTACAAACCAGTTCTTGGGTGTGGGCACCCTGGGAAGAGGGCATGGTCGTGGGTGGGATGACACTCTTCATTTGAGGCAATTCCGATGAGGGCTGACAGCTGGGGCTCTCTGCCAGAAGCCGTCGCTGCAGCTGGTGGACTAGTCCTTCAGTCTTGAGGAGAGTATGGGATGACATCACAGCATCCGCTCCAGAAGTCTGCTGAACCCATCCTGGCTAACTGTACTGCAACTATGAACCATCATACTTTCCTTTAAAAATCTCGGACAAATGCTGAAAGAGCTAAGATACTGAGACAGAAAGTGTAAGCCGGGACTGTCCTAAGTGAATCAGGAAAAAGTGACCCTGTCTACAGTGAAGTTCAGGGAGAAAGAACAACTTATATTGAACAGCCTTGAAGGTAAGTTGCTGGTCCAGAAACCTTTTGAGCTAATTTGCTTGGTTTCACTTGGGTTTCACCTAGATGCAAAAGGATTTACGTTGATTATTTAATCCATTCTGTCTGTGGTGTAGCATGGCCGTGCTTTTGCAATGTTGCAGCATTTTCTTTCATTTTCAGCAACCCCTTCTCTCCATTTAATCACTGTGTCTGCTGCCCCGTCCTAATCGCTCAACAGGCCCCCCTCTGGCATCCCAGGCACTCTGGCTGCGTGTCCCGTGCATGATTATTTGGCCCTCAACCCGAACTCCACTCCACTCTCCCTTAGGCTGTGAGCAGAGGATTTTTTTTCGCAATTGTAAAACATAGAAACTCATCCCCACCAATCCTTTCAAAGAGCCCAGGGAGTCCGAGCTGTTCCAAATGAGAAGCTTCTGCTACAAGAGCACGGCCAGAGACTCTGGCTACCAGAGGGAGGCTGGTGCATTTCATTTCATGTTGAACTCCAACCAGGGTCTCTCGAAGGTTAAAATGCCTTTACTTAGCTCTCAATCACTGTCGCACCTGGTCTGGTACACAGTGCTGTAAAATTAGGAGGGAAGAAGAGAGCAGGAGAAGCCCTGGATTTGACATCAGGAGACGTGGGGTCCAGCCCCGTCCAGCCCCTGGCACTCAGGTTCGCCATGGATCAGGTCTTATTCAGGTTATCATTCCCACTGCCTAGGAAAGTGTCTGGTTGAGTGGGTGCTAAGAAAAAATGTTTTCCTTTCTCCCGGGACATGGCTTGCATAAGGAATGAAGAAAATGAGTGTTTGTGTAGGGGGAAACACTTAAGGAGCTAGAAAAGTTTTTCATTCCATGGTGCAGTGCTCCTTTCTCTAACCCCACCACCCAAAGCACAAGACCCTTTCCCTGACTTTATATCTTACCACACAGTTCAGCAACCCAGTGAAAAGATCCTTATTAAAATCTTATTTATTAATTTTCTTTTTTAAGAATAGAGACAGAATCTCACTATGTTGCCCAGGTTGGTCTTGAACTTTTAGCCCCAAGTGATCCTCCCACCTCGGCCTCCCAAAGCACTGGGATTACAGGTATGAGCCACTGAGCCTGGCCAAGTGAAAAGATCTTAAGGCTCCCAACATCACATCTCTCTCCTGGGGGATGGTGGGAGGATTTTATTTGGACTTGTTTGGATATGTGTTCACCCTTGGACCAAACCTTATGTCCAGGATTGCAGAATACTGTGATTAGGCAGACCTAAATACTGTAGTTTTTTTTTTTTTTTTTTGGAGACAGAGTCTTGTTCTCTCTCCCAGTCTGGAGTGCAGTGGTGATCTCGGCTCACTGCAAGCTCCACCTCCCAGGTTCACGCCATTCTTCTGCCTCAGCCTCCTGAGTAGCTGGGACTACAGGTGCCTGCCACCACGCCTGGCTAATTTTTTGTATTTTTAGTATAGACAGGGTTTCACTGTGTTAGCCAGGATAGTCTCGATCTCCTGACCTCGTGATCCACCTACCTCGGCCTGCCAAAGTGCTGGGATTATAGGCATGAGCTACTGTGCTCAGCGGTGTACTGTACTGTTTATTTTCACTATTCTCTACTTCTTCCTATTGTGTTGAATACATGTTGAATGTTTTCTTCTATTTTTCCCCTTCCTTAATCCCCCTTGCCTATTTCATATTTGTTTGTATTGGATTGCATTGCATTTTGTGTTACTTCCTCAAATACGTCTTGTAGTTTACTGATTTTCTCTAGAGCTGGTTTTCATTTGCTACTTAACCTACTCATTGAATTTTTACATTTTAATGATAGTTTTAATGTTAATTACCTACAGTCACATGTTTTGTTTTTATTTTTGACTTGCCTCTCCTTTATTCATAGCCCAGCTCTTTCATTTTAGTTTCCATACTTATTTGATAATCTCTTTCAGATTGTTTGATCAGCTACTTTGGAATTCAGTGTTGCACCTCCTGATTGTTGTGTCTGCTGATTCTCCTCCAAGTGGTTTCATTTATTGTGCTGTTTGTAGTTTTTGCTGTTAGCTCCTGCTAAACTGGGGTTGTTTTCCTATGTAAATCATGCCCTCCCTCATGGCTCAATTTTGCATTTGCTTTTGCAAGTAAATTTTAGGGTTTCCCTACTGCAGGAGCAGTTTTTAGAATATTCTCTTGGTTTGAGTTTATTAAACTGGTTAGGCTTTGTAACTTCTGATACCGTATCTATTTCAATTTCACAGGAGATTTTGTTTTCCATTCAGATTCCCTGTGATTCCTTTTCCCTTCCCTCAGCTGGTGGGTAGAGTGTTTACAGTTTTCTTTATCCAGACAGAGCAGTCCTTTGAGGAACCTCTCTCTAGACGGTTTTCCAGCTTCTTATTTCCAGCTTCTTGCCTCTCAGTGCCCCAGACCCACGTCTCCTTTGCTTGCATTGCTTACGTATGGTGTAAATCCCATTCAGAGCTGATATCCTACTCACACCCTCTGAGATTCTTCTCTCATCATTTGTAAGAATTACCAGTCTTGTTTTGAGTTATTTTTTTATTCTGATTTCTCAAAGATTTCCTCCTTTCCTCTCTTTCCTTTTATTTTCTTCTTCCTTCCTTCTTCTGAGTGTAGAATTTTATTCTATATTATTGCTCCATACTTTAACCCAGCATTCCTATGTGTTTTCAATAGGATCAGTGGTATCTGGGTGTAGTGGTGATGTTGGCGGAAGGATGTAAATTAATTTTGTTCATGTTGCCCAAGGATCTTGAATGATCTTTGAAGAATGAAATAAATCATATCACTCTGCAGGTTAAATCATTTCAATGACTTGCTATTGCACTTAAACTCCAAACTCCTTTTGGCTTTGTATGTCTTATATGAGTTGACCCTATCTCCCCATCTAACCAGGGCTTAAGCTTTTCCCTGCATCATTCAAACTGCCTTCTTTCTTGCTTTAGAGTCATTGTTCTAGCTGTTCCTTCTGCCTGAAATGGTCCCTCGATCTTTGCATGGACATGTGCATTCTGACATCCAGAACACAGAATTGTCACCTTCTGTATTACTCCGTTTTCATGCTGCTGATAAAGACTGGGTAATTTATACAGGAAAAAGGTTTAATGAACTCACACTTCCACATGGCTGGGGAGGCCTCACAATAATGGTGAAAGGCAAGAAGGAGCAAGTCACGTCTTACATGGATGGCAGCAGGCAAAGAGGGAACTTGTGCAGGGAAACTCCACCTTATAACGTCATCAGATCTCATGAGACTTATTCACTACCATGAGAACAGCAAGGGAAATCATGCCCCCTTGATTCAATTACCTCTCACCGGGTCCCCCCTACTACACCTGGGAACTCAAGATGAGCTTCAGGTGGGGACACAGCCAAATCCTATCACCTTCCCAAAAAGGGTTTTCCTGATCACGCTGTCACTCCCTCCCTCTCATAACACCCTCACAACATGTCATAGTCTACATGACACATATCACTATGTTAATTATACTTTTAATTTGTGTTTTTACTTGTTTATTTCAGAGGCCAGGCTAACAGCAATTGCTGATGGGGAAATAAATGATCAAGGATGAATTGTAGATCTGGGGCTTGAGCAAGTGAGTGGATGCTTGTAAGAGAAATAGGTGTGAGATGGAAATCAAGAGTTCTGTTTTGAAAATATTTATGTTTAAGATTTTTATTCTTTATCCTAATGAATAAATCAAGTAAGGATATTTAAGTCTGGAACTCAAGCAGAAGTCAGAGAGATATAAGCTTAAGTGTCATCTGCATAGAGATAATATTTAAAGCCACACTAGTAGATGGTAGCACCCAGGGGAAGAGGAAAATATTGTTAGAAAAGACAAGACAGGCAGGGCACAGTGGCTCACGCCTGTAATCTCAACACTTTGGGAGGCTGAGGTGGGTGGATCATGAGGTCAGGAGATCGAGACCATTCTGGCTAACACGGTGAAACCCTGTCTCTACTAAAAATACAAAAAATTATCTGGGCATGGTGGTGGGTGCCTATAGTCCTAGCTACTCAGGAGGCGGAGGCAGGAGAATGGCGTGAACCCAGGAAGGCAGAGCTTGCAGTGAGCTGAGATTGCCCTACTGCACTCCAGCCTGGGTGACAGAGCAAGACTCCATCTCAAAAAGAAAAGAAAAAAAAAGAAAAGACAAAACAAGGCAATACATCTTGTGAAACAATCTCCAATGTGGTATAGTCAGAGCTACAGGATAATGCCACTGAATGAATACATGTACAATGAGGGAAGGGCTTTACATGAAGAAATTGAGCAACATTATCAGAAATTTACCTAATTACCTTAACTTTTGCTTTTGCTGGTCAGAGGTTCAATGCATGGAGACCCTAGTGATGGGTGCTATGAATTTGCACAAGATAATATAAATAAAATTTATTGGTTCTCTCTCTAACCTTACTTGACCTGCACAAACAAACATACAGAGTGATTTCATACATATTAGTTCTTTCCTTCTTGTCCATGGGAGCGAGTGTGGTGGGTTCTGACACAGATGACACATGGATATTATCTAATAAAAATAGCTGTGATCTAAATCTCTGAGAAGCTTTATCTTGTAAGTAGCCCTGGAGGCTACTGAGAATAGACCAGAAAAGAATTTTTTCCATTCTCATTTTGGGAAGACAACTCATAGAATTGGGAAGCTTCTTTATCCTTCAGAGGAACAGGGCAACATTGCCAAATCTCTTCAGATGATTTAGTCCAAGGTGGGGATTATGCTCTGATGTTTTGAGATATACGATAAGGTTGAAAAACAGTCAGTTGTGGTTCTGGTAATAGAATGAACAGGCTCTCTGTCTGCTCTGGCTTCCTCCAGCTACAGATCACCATCTCAAGTTTAAATCTAACTTACTTACTGCTCTCATTGTCTCCCAGACTTATTTAGGCTATAAAAGGTTTGCCTAGAGATGTGGATTGTTTATGTGGAGTGTGAGGCGCAACTGTACAATATATCCATGGCTTTGCTTTACGATTTCAGTCAAAACAAAATTAAAGGCTCATTATCACCCGTGCTCGGGAAGCAATGGGGAATATTTTAAATTTCACATTTTCATTGGTCTTTCATCAAGAACAGGACTAAAGTTCCAAATGAGATGCATTTTCTATAATGCATGTGGTGCCTTATCTTGAAATAGCTGTTGTCTTTGTCATTCTGATTTGCTTAGCAGACAGTTGGAAATTAAACAATAAAAAATAAGTTTCTGTACATGACATTTCATTTTCGGACAACCAGCAACCCAAATTCCCAGGCATTGAGATTAGTCTATTCATCTCCACAGGTGTCCACAAATGAAATGAAATGTTACCTAAAGCAGTAGACACACTTCATTGCTATCATACCCCAAAGTTTCCTCCAGTAAAATATTTTATTAAAATTAAATGAAAAAGCAAAACCTGTGCAATGGTTGTTCAAGCAGCTTTAATGAGCTTTAGAATGGAGCACACCCCCGACAATTCTTCCATGGGTATTTTACTATGCACAGGAAAACTGTTCAAGGAATATTATACTATACCATTCTTTCCTCATCTTCTTGGCTGTGTGTTGAATCAATTAAATTGCAACTTATAAATTACTGGTTACAATATCTAAGAAAATAGCTTTTGTTTCTATTTATAGGTACAGTATGTACTTCCTGAAAATGTTTGCCATCTCACTGAATCATTTTCTCCTTTCTCATCACCTAGTTGTTTATTTAGCAAAGATTTATGTGCCATGCTAGTTTGTTCATAGGCTAACAATTGTGAGCAAGATAATAGAGGTCTCTGGGCCCTTATGAAGTTTATAAGTTGGTCAAATAGACAACAGCAAAAACAACAAGAACATCATCTTGTCATCCCTATTAAGTATTTTCTATGTTGCCAGATACTGTTCTAGGTGAAGTCATGTATTCAGTCACCTAATTATTATGATAAGATAATCATTACACAGATGCAGGAAGGTCCTAGGAGAAAGATTCCATTATTACCCCCATTGTCTGGAAAAGAAAACCGAGGCAGAGGGAAATTTTAAGTAATTTGCCCCAGGGCATGTAGCTAGGAAGTAGAACTAACAATGCTAACAATAAAATGATGCATGTTATGATACAGGAAGTTCAGGATATTGTAAGAACATGAAGTAGAGGCTCTTGACCCCAGTACCTGAGCCAGCTTGGTCTGCTGTAACAAAATTTCATAGACTGAGTGGCTTAAACTACAGACCTTTATTTTCTCAGAGTTCTGAAGGGTGCAAAGTCCAAGATCAAGGTCCAGCAGTGTTCACTTGGGATAAGGACTCTTTTCCTGTCTTACAGACAGCTGCCTTTTAGTTATTGCTCACATAGTGAGGAGAGAGAGAGAGAATGAGCTCTTTGGTGTCTTTTCTAATAAGGGCACTAATCCCAGCATGAGAGCCCCAGCTTCATGACCTCATCCAACCCTGATTACCTCCCAAAGGCCACACCTCCAAATACCATCACCTGGAAGAGTAGGGCTTCAGCATATGAATTTCATGTATACAATTCAGTCCATAGCAATTGGCTTTGTAATTTTTCCAGGTCAGAACTTTCCATAAATCAGAAATCATATTTAGCAGCCATGAATGAGACTGTTTTATTTTATTCTGAGACAGGGTCTTGCTTTGTCACCCAGGATAGAGTGCAGTGGTATGATCACGGCTCACTGTAACCTCCAGCTCCTGAACCCAAGAAATCCTCCTGCCTCAGCCCCTTTAGTAGCTAGGACGGCAGGCTCAGGCCACCAGGCCTCGCTAATTAAAAAAAATTTTTTTGGAGATGAGGTCTCGCTATGTTGCACAGGCTGGTCTTGAAGTCCTTGCCTCAAGTGATCCTCCCATCTTGGCCTCCCAAAGTGCTGAGATTATAGGCATGAGCCACCGTGCCTGGCCTTGAATGAGACTATTTTTAAACACATATACCTCTGCTAAATTCCAGCATTATTATAACTGAATTCTATGTAACCATTAGCTTTTTAAGTTCTTTAAGCTTTGATTTTCCCATCTACGAGCTGGGAGGAGGGTTGTTTTGCTGTCAAACTCATGCATATATAGCATTTCTATATGTGAATGGTGTATATTTCTATGTGCTGATATATATATATGTGAACAGTGAGATGTGTGTGGGTGTGTGTGTGCACACGTGCGCGTGGGGGCAGGCAGCAACCTTTCTGACACTTTTACATGTAGAGCGCTTCTTAGCTTACCTCTTTGTAGCGTACATGTGATGATCATGACAGCTGAGATGTTATTTTTATTCTCATTTTACATGTGGAGGACAGGAGGTCAAGTTTCTTTCTCAAGGTCATGCAATTGGTGTGTGGTTGAGCCGAGGTGTGTGGTTGAGCCGAGGTATGACCTAAACCTCCTCTGACTCCTGGGTTAGTGCTTTTTTTCTGTCCCATGGCTGCCTCAAGCTGGTGAGCATTCTGCCTGCTACTTGGGCTCTGAGAAAGACATTCATTCTCTGTGGTATACTCAGCTGACATTTCATTTTGTTTCCTTGCTATCCATGTTAACACACCGCGGTGGTGAGTGTTGCAGTGCATTTTTGAAGTATCGATTTCCAGTCAGCCCCCGTCCCAAAGACCCCACCACACACCCAATTCTATTTGCTTCACTTCAGCTCACTGCTCGCTGCTACCTGAGAGCTTCTAGTGTGTTATCACTCTGCTTATGGGTAGACCGGCAGAAATGGACTGCAGTTACCAGGCTTCAGTGCTAGGAAACCAGCACTGTTTCTGTTTCAGAAATGTGGACAGATTTTGCAATTTTTTAAAGATTAAAAACAATCTTCTTTATATATGTAGAAATACAGATCTTTTGATTATTTTATATAAATCCATACATTGGAGCACATCATCCTACCTTTTAAAAATGAAATCTTTTTAAAAATTTGCCCTTACTTAATCTTTCCCTATCCATATCATCCTCCAACCCCAGCTAGTCTATATTTACAGTGTAGCATGGGCTCTTCCAAATAATTCTCAGTGCTCATAAAATCATATGTAAACATTCATGTATGTGTATGTCTAAACATCTACCTAAAAGTAAATGTACATGTGTATTTTACAAAACCAGGTCACTGTTTACGAAAATGGATTCATACTACTGTTGTGTATCCTTTACTTCTTATTATTCAATATTTTAAGGCAAATCCCAGACTTTATGTTGTTTATATCCAGTAAACACTTAAGTATTCATCACTAACAGATAGGTATTTTTAAGAACATAACCAATTATACTAATATCACCTATAACAAAATTTATAATATTTAAAATCACCCAATACCCAGTTCATGTTCAAATATCCCTGATTGCCTCAAAAACATCTTTTTACAGTTGGTTTGTTTGAATGAGGATTCAAATGCCAAACACTGCATTTGCCTGATATGTCTCTAAAATTTACAATGATTTTCCCTTCCCCTTCTCTGTTAATGCTTCTATTTGTTGAAGAAACAAGGTTATTTTCCTTGTAGAATGTCCCACCTTCTAGATTTGTCTTATTTCATTCTCGTGGTGTCACTTAACACCTACCCTGTGCTTCCTTTACATACTTAGTTGAATATAGAGGATTGACTAGATTTCTGGCTCAATTCATTTGGCTAGAATACTTAATAGTTGGTACTGTGTACTTTCTATTGCATCACAGAGGTGTGGAATAGGAGGAATACAACATTGGCCAGCCCACTTTAAGTGATGCTGAAATTGGCCAGTGGGGTCAGGTGTGGTCAGCTTTATCTATCCAGTATAAAATTCCTCATCAACCCTGACTTAACGGTTTTAGCATTCAGTAATGAACATTACCTACATTCATTATTTCACTCAGAGTTGTAAAATGATAATTTTCTAAATCTATTAATCTTTCTGCCTTTATTGGCTGGAATTCTATGAAGAACTCTCTCTTGTCAATCATTGGTAATCCTGAATAATAGTTTGTATAGGAGAGGCATAATAAAGGTTGATTTTTTTTTTTTTGTCAATTTTCTGAATAATGAAATGGTGCTTTAGTAACCTCCAATGGTGATCAATAACATTGTTGGACTCAGATATTTTTATATATTAAATGTGTTTTAGATTATGGAATTTTATTACATTTGATACTCAGATGATCTCATTCTTGGCCAGTGGGCACTCCACAGAATTGCTCCTTTGGTCTTCTTTTGACAAGATCCCAGTACTTTATGATGACTTCTTTGATTTCTTGTAAATAGAATATCCTCCACTTACCCAGAATACTTTCTACACTAGATGTAGATTGAGTCATTTATCCAAAGTGGACTGGTTCCTTAGTGAGAAATGGCATTTAGAGAACATAATCTTGATTCTAGAAGTTAATTTACTATCTTTTTAATGATTCTGTGGCACTCCATGACATACCATGAAATATTTAACCATTTTCCCTTGCTGGCATTCACTTAGTGTCCGGTTTTGCTCTATCCTGCCTTTCAATTGCAAAGTCATGTTGAAGATGGGAAAACATGGCTCAAGAAGCTTTTTATAGGCCTTACACAATTAGTAGAAATGTAACCTTGAAAAATAATCTGAGAATGCTTGGAACTCTTAATTGAAATTCTGGCAACCCAGTGGTTCTTGGGAAATATGTCCTTATTCAGTTGGGTGGAGAATTCTCCTTTGCTTCCTGGAGCTCATCTTTAATAAGATGGGAGATGATGCCCTCTCCTTCTTCCTCTTTTGGTTGGAGAACAGTTTTCCTTTCTTCTCTTATGGATTTTGGTAGAAACATGTTTTCTGTTTACTTTTTCTAACTGTGATCCTGGCAATGAGATGCATGCTAGCTCTCCAGGTCATATAGCAGCTTGGACCTTTCATAAGCTCCGTACAACTGTGGATGGAGGTCCTGCTGCATGCCACATTGGCAGTACGTTTTGTTCTTGCAGAGGGCATTCTGGTCTTCTTGATTCTATATTTTATTCTTTGCCAATCATCAGGCAGTGTGCAATGGAGAAAACAAAATTTATTGAAAGCTTTCAGCTCTGTAACTAGCAATAACTATTCCTGGCTGGCCACAAAGTTCCCCAGATGTA
This sequence comes from Macaca nemestrina, assembly GCF_043159975.1. Lineage (NCBI taxonomy): Eukaryota > Metazoa > Chordata > Mammalia > Primates > Cercopithecidae > Macaca > Macaca nemestrina. The sequence goes on from NC_092140.1 coordinate 84,031,716, forward strand.
CCCTGCTATATAATCCTGATTTTCTAATTCATTGTAAATTCACAACACTGTGCTGTCAACTATCCCTCTTTTCATATCTACATTAAAAAAAAATTTCCTGGTAACATTCTTAAAGCATTTGATAATGCTTTTAGACTTTATAAAAAAAACCTTTTATTGTATAACATACATTGCAGAAAACTAAACATAAATGTATAGCTTGATGAATTTCCACAAACCAAACACATTTATATAACCAGAACTTGGATCAATAAATAGTCCATTATAAGTACGCCTGAAGCCTTTTTATGCTACTTTCAGTAAGTCTCTGCCCTTCTTCCTCCAAGAACAATCATTATCCTGATCCCTAAAAGCATAGATTTATTTTGCCTGTCTTTGTACTAAAGTAAGTGGAATTATACACTACACACTTCCTTGCATCTGGCTTATTTCTCTCAATATTTATGCTGTTCAATCATATGAACACATGTAATTGTAGATTGTTCATTTGAATTGCTATCTAGTGTTCCATTGTGTGTCTCCATTGCAATTTATCTATTCTATGTTGATGAGCATTTGGGCAGTTTCCAGTTTGGAGCTATTAGAGATAATGCTGCTGTCAACATTCTACTACATACCTTTGCTGAACATACATCTGCATTTCTGTTGGGTGTATACCTAGAAGGGGGATTTATAGTCACAGTGTATGCAATATACCCTGCTTTATTAGATAATGCCGAAGAGTTCCCAAGTGGTTGTACCAAACCAAATTCCCACCATCAGTGTGTGAAAGCTCTGGATGACACACACGCTCCCCAACACTTGATAGTTTCCCTCATTTTCATATATATATGAAACTTTCAGGTTGAAGAAGATTCCCAGAGTACAGAAGACTTTCTAATACCATCCTCCAAGTTCTGTCCAAAGTGTAGCAATATATATAGGGCAAATTCGACTGGAACTCTGACAATATCCTAATTTATTTCATTGGTGATAGGGAATGGGTCAAATGAACACATACAGGTTTGCACACCATCAAGAAGCCTATGGGTTTAGTCATTTTAGGGCAGTCAACTGTTTCCTGCTGATGTTTGTTATTATGTATATTTTATGACAAAAATAAAGAGAAATATCATTCACAGTTCCATTACTGTAACATACTAATAGTTTTTAGTTCCATTATCCGCACACGTATCTGAATTTTATATGGTTACAATCATGGTCTAGATATAATTTCATATTATGCGTTTTTGAACTAAATGTTTTCTCTAAAGCACTTTCTCATGTTTTAAAAATATTTCCTCATATATTTAGGTTGCTTCCAGTGTTTTACTATGCTAGAGAGGTCTATAGAAATATCTTCACCAGTTTACCTTTGCTTAAAAAAATTAATCTTTTAGGCAAAAGTCCTAAGAGTGGGATTATGGAGTAGAAAATTATCATTTTGTTTGGCTCCTGATTTATCGTTCATCTCTCTCTCCAAAAGGCTTTTCACAGTTTATGCCAGAGGAATCCACCTTCTTGGAAAGCACAAGAGCTAAGTTTGACTTACAGCAGCAAGTGCTCTGTTAGCTTCATAAACAAAGAAAACATACGACATATTGTTGAAGTAAAGTTTTAGCTTTTGGAAGATTTAAAAATTCTTGCTTAGCTTCATTTGTAATACAAATTTAGAAAAAAAGCAAATTTCCACGAGCAGGTTAATGGATAAACAAATGTGGTATAGCCATGCAATAGAATACTACTTAGTAATTAAAAGGAAGGCATGATTGATACATGTGTTACAATATAAATGAATTATGAAAAAATTATGCTTAGGGAAAGAAGCAAAAAAAAAAGAGTACACACTCTATGATTCCATTATAGAAAACTCTATATAATGCAAACTTAACATAGTGACAGAAAGTAGATCAACATTGCCTGTGGACATAGGGTGGGGTAGAGAGGAGCAGGAAAAAAGGATTGCAGAGGGGCGCATGGAAACTTTTGAGGCTGATGGATATGTTTACTACCTTGATTGTGGTGATGGTTTCATGGGGATATATATGTTAAAATTTATCAAATTGTACACTATAAATATGTACAGTTTATTACATATCAATTACACCCCAATTAAGCTGTTTTTAAAAATAACATTTCTTGCTCACTATTTCTAACTCTCTGAAGATCTAAAGAAAATGAGGAGCAGGAGTTGCTGTTAGTTCATATGACTATTTAGTGTAGTGAGTTAAAGGGACACAATTAAACCTACGATACTACATAATAATAATGAACAACAATTTCCGTCCTTCATTTTGTATGCCCAAAAAAGATATGTTCAAGTCCTGACACTGGTACCTGTGAATGTGATCTTATGTGGAAAGAGAGACTTTTCAGCCTGTGAGATACAGGAGCCCCAAATCCAATGACTGGAGAAAGAGGCATTGAGAATTCTTCCTTAGAGCCTTCAGAGGGTACATGGCCCTGCTTACACCTTGATTTTGGACTTCTAGCCTCTAGAATTATGAGTGAATACATTTCTGTTATTTTAAGCCACAGAAGTAGTAATTTGTTATAGCAGTGCTTGGAAAGAAATACATATACCAATATGGTTTTATTAGCTAATATACTCTAATTTGGTAATATCAAGGGAGTAACACAAGGTATCTGCACTACAGAAGCAGATGTCTGATTATTAGGTTCGGCGATGAAACTTTGTATTTCAAAAAATGGATCCCCTTCATTCTCTCCTTGTTTCTGTGTCTGCTAGCCTGAAGCCAGATGTGTTACCATGATGTCTTTATATTAGTATACTAACACAGCAGTTCTCAAAGCACTGTTCATGGACACTTTGAGCTCCCTGAGACTCTTACAGGGGGAGGCCAAATCTGTTCTCATATTTTCCCTTTTCACTGTGTTGACATTTGCAGTGATAGTGCAGAAGCAACGATAGGCGAAACCGCTGACACCTTAGGACAAATGGCAGTACCAGCAATTGCACTAGTAAACATCTTATTCTTCATCTTCATGACTGGCAGAAAACAAAGAAACATAAAAAGAATTGGACTTAAGAATGACCTTGATGAAGGAGCAACATGATTTATTAAATCTTTATCCTTCAGTACTACATGTATTTTTAATATTGTGTGTGATGTTATGGGGAGTACAAATAAAGCACTTCTGTTACATACAGAAGTACACAAAATAGTACCTGTGTAACTGAGTTCTAGCTAAACTAGCAGCTTTTCCCATGAACACCAGTTTTACTTGACAAATAAACTTGGGCTATTCAGGTTATTCAGACTTGGGTATTTGGCAAACATGTCCCTCCATGCTCAGAGATTCTCCTTCATAGGCAACAGTCTTAGACTCTGTTTTCTTTACTGAGAATGACATTTCCTGTAAAAGCTTAAACACAGGTAGGGCCCAGGTATTTGCTTAAGGACAGAAAGCATAATGTTGTAGAGGTGGGTTCCCTTCCAGCCCATTACACTTCTCATTCCACTAAACGAGACAGGTGGTTTTCCACATTTCATGCATCTCCTCCTTGAGACAGTGAATCAATGCTGCAAGAGAAAAAAATGCCAGATGGAAAAGCTGACAAGTCAGATATTACACAGCCACTTAATTTTTATTTTGTAATTTTCACAATCTGAGCAACCAAGTAGAATATACTAAAAAGATACTAAAAACACACTGTGATAAAATTCATTTGACCAAGAAATATAGGCTTTCATGTTTTTGTCTCCAGCTCAGCCTTTTCTCATTTTTAATGTCAACCGTTTTCTGGATTTGGCACTTATTTTGACAAAAGCTATGTTGAGTTGCAAATTGAAACATGGTGCATAGCTTCTATGATTAAGAAATTCAGAATCTATCCAACCTAAGGCCTTGAAGGCAGAAAGAAATGCCCAGAGAAAAATATCTCAACTTTGCCATGTACCGATGAATGCCTGATACAAATATTAACTGTTATTTCTGCAAATGTTCCCACTGTTTTCTATACTTCATTTCCCCCATTTGTGAGACTGCAATGTATTCTGGAAACTTGATGAATAGAAACTCATGATTGAGTCTTCTCAGCATGGGACAGGTCAGTATTTGTGGCTCAGCTGGCTGGTGCCAGAGTGGAGAGCTTGTCTGATTTGTTTCCACCCTGGGCACTGAAGGATTTTCAAGATTTTCCTCTTAATATTTGGCTTTACTTGATAATCCTAGAGCATGCTGGGAAATGGCAGCAAGAGAAAAAATTTCGTAACCACAGGGAGGCCTGCTCAGAGGGCTGTGGGTAAGTATGAATGCTTATGTGTATGCCTACTAATGACTCTTCAATGTTCTGCTTTTCACAAGGTTTTCCTTCAACAAAGAGTATGTAGGCTTGTGAGGACAGTGGGCTTTTAGAAAACTCAGCCATTCCCAGAAAGACAAACACACATGTGAGTCATTTCCCAAGAGAGATGTCACTAGTCAGGAAGGTATGTGGAACCACATGGTTCAGCTTGCAATTTAGAATTTCAAAAACAGGAGTTGGCCAAGAGTTGCCTAAGGTTTTTAACCTCACGTTTTTACCATCATTTTTCTTTCTTATTTGTTGAATGCTGACCTCACCCTTGGCATAGGTGGGATAGAAGAGATGCTAGTTGCCTCTGATCAACATTGGAGAAGGTGCCCAATTAAGAAATAGGCTTTATAGCCAAGAAGGTGACTAAATCCCAAAGGCTTGTTTGTTTTCTTTGTGCAACCCAACTTCTTATGTGCTTTCTTTTGGATTCTGTTGTTTCCTTTGTTTTTGTTTGGTTGGTTGTTTATATGTTGTTACTAAGACTCTGTCTTGGAGATGTTGGACAATAGGCTAGTGTCTCATTGGATATGGGTGCTCCAGATGTGAGCTAGGTCCTGGAAGGAGGTGGTAAGAAGGCTTTGCACTATGCCCTGGGGAGGGCTGTTTTGCTGGCTGGGTGACCAGGCTCTGAGGCAGTCTGTACCTAGAAGTCGATTTTCTAAACATTCAGCAGGTGTGTGAGACATCTGACCTGCTTATCTTGGTACAGAAGGGATCCAGCTGGAAGTGATCTGTGTGCAGCATGTCCCATAGAAATACAAGGAGTCTTTTCTTGTGACCCTGTACCTATAAGACCTCAAAGGACCTCACTCATAACAGCTAGGATGACTCTATGAACCTCTATATGCTGGAAATAGCCCCAGCTTAATTTAGTTTAATTCAGTTCACATTTATTAGGTTCCCTCTAAGAAAAATGCCAGATACTTGAACATAATTAATTTTTGTGATTTAGTTTATCCTCATTTTAATTGGAAGAAACTGGGGATTAGAGAGGGTAAGTGGCTTATCCAAGTTCATACAACTATCCTGCCACATAGCTTCATTTTGATAAGAAATATGACTTTCTCTTTTGTGATAAAAATAAGATCTTGCGCCCTGATGAGTTGGATAGTCTGGGAGTTCCGCCTGTTCTGATTTTTTTTTTTTTCCTGGTGGGATATTGGATGAAACATTATAATACTCAATTCTAAATTCATGATAACTTTGGGAAATGTATGTGCTTGTGTACGTGTGTGCGCTTGTGTGTGTATGTGAAATATAATGTGTGATAGTTGTCCCAGGCTAGATTTCCTGAAACAAACTCATGTCTTTTGGGGCACTCATCATACCTTCCCTTTACTCTCTGTCTAATGCTGGTCTCCCTTAGGCTCATCAATTAGAAAAGCCTATAGCTGTTGCCACATAACTGCCTGGAATTCTCAGTGTTGATATATCATCTTCATCTGTTTATAGACAAACGAAAATTTAGCCACATTTTTTTAATTACTTAAGTTGAAGACAGCTCAAGCCTGTCTCAACAAAGTGAGAATGTCTTCTTTATATAATCTCAAGTCCTCATGACACTTATGCAAACCTTTTTAAAGAATAAATGTAAAAGGAATATTGCCCCCTGATTATGTAAAGCTGATGTGGCAGATATGGTAGATTGTCTTGTTTGACATCTGTACTTTTTCATTCTCGTCTGCTCTTCCATATAGCCTTTGTCAGGTATCCTTGTTTTGAAGGATCTCAATATGTTTTAACTTCCAACCTGATGCAAATTTTAGTGGCAGCAGTGCTGAAGGCACCATTCACTCTTTGGAGTCTAGCAGAAGCAAAGTCATGTTAAAGCCCATAGCTCTTAGCAGCTTTCTAATTCCTAGACTGCAGAGAGTACAGATAAGTTACTGTAATCCTGAAGTGTTTTCCTGATTCCCTCATATATCAGTCAAGAATCTCCAAAGAAACAGAAAAAATAGAAGATATATATGTTAAAGAATTGGCTTGAGTGATTTTGGGGACTGGCAAGTCCAAAATTTGTAGGACAGGCCAGCAGGCTGGAAACTAAGATAGGAAGTGATGTAGTCTTGGGTCTGAAATCTGTAGGACAGGCTGGCAGTCTGGAAACTTAGGGAGGACTTACATTAAAATGTTGAGGCAAAAAGTGAAATAAATAAAATGGTGAGGTGGAATTCTCCATTCTCTAGACAATCCCAATTTTTGCTCTTAACACTTTCAGCTGATTAGATAATATGTGCCCACATTATTTTTACAAGTAATGTTCTTTAGAGTCAGCTGATTGTAGATATTAATCACATCTACAAAATATCTTTACAGCAATATCTAGACTAGTGTTTGACCAAACAACTGGGCACCATAGCTGAGCCACACTGACACATAAAATTAACCGTCACATCTTGTTTCCTGACTGTGGCAGAGATAACAATGAACTTCATGGGCCACTTAAGCAGGATTCTTCTAGAAATCTATCCTGGAGTTTCATCTTAGAACTTGCTATGACAACCAGCTCGTCTAAGAAATTTGTAAGCATCTTACTCTCTTTCTGCTTAAAATAGCTAGAGTGGTTTGTTATTTGCTACTGAACCTCATTGATATTTTAGCAAAGTCTTGATATCAAAACCTGACAAGGGGAACATGAGAAAGAAACTCTGCAGACTAATTATGCTCATGAGCATAGATGCAAAAGTAGTAACTAAAATATTAGCAATGTGAATTCAGGAATCCGTAAAAAAGACAACATATGACCAAGTTGGGCACATACCAGAAAAGCAAAGTTCAGCATTAGAAAAACAGCTTATTTAAACGCCATATTAACAGATGAAAGTCTTTCTCAATAAATACATAAAAAACATTTGATAAAATGCTATCAGGAAACTAAAAGTAGAAAGAAACTTCCTTAATCTGATAAAGCATACCTAAAATAACAAACGTGAAACAACAGGAAACTCAATGGCAAAATGTTACATTTCTTTTAAAAACAGCAGCAAGACAAATACACCCACTATTATTACTTAGATGCAATGTATTGGTAAAATTTTCAGAAAGCAAACCCACAAGAAAAAGAAATGATAATTATAAAGACTGGAGAAGCAGGAACAAAAATTTTGTTACTTATAGATGAAATTATTGTAGAAAAACCCATAAGAATGTAGGGATAAAAATTAAAATGAGTAAGGGAGCTCAGTAAGTTTGCTGGATAAAGCTCAATATACATTACTGTATTAAATAGAAAGTATATGTATTTAATTAGCAGCAGTAAAATTACAAAGTGTATAAGAATAAGGCAAATAAAGTAAAAAGACCAATAAGAACAAAATATAGCAATTCTATTGAAAGACGCTAAAGAAGCTAGAAATGAATGTTGAACATATTTTAGTTTAATGTTGAAATGAACATATTCACAACACTGAACTTTTCTATGGAAAAACATGTTGAAATACCATGTTTTGTACCAGTGTTGTAAATATGTCAGTTCTCACCAAATTCGTTTGCAGGTATAAAGAAATTTCAATCAAAATCTCAACAAGAATTTTTACGGAACTTTCTAAGTATATTTTTAAAATTTGCAAGAAAGAACGAAGTGTTATAAATAGTCCAGATGCTCTTAAAGAAGCATAAGTTGGCAAGGTCGTAGAGTTAAGGGTGGAAGAGGCTTGGCTACTTACAAGCATTAAAAACTGGTAATTATGTTAGTAGATATTGGCATGGTGGTAGTAAGTAATCAATGCAGCAGACAGCAAGCTTAGAAACAGATAAACTATGTATGAAAATCTGATACAGAGCAGAAATGGCACTGTAGATTATTAGGATATGAAAAACTAGAAAATTAGACCCATACTTCACATCAATTTCAAATGTAACAGCAATTTAAATATGATGGGCAAAACTTCACAACTGTTCTAAGAAAATGTAGAATAGCTAACATTTATAGTTAAAAAGTATTTCTTGACCAACACACAAAAAGAAGTACATTTTGATTCTGGAATTACTTGTTTATTAAATATTTTTTTGAACTTCCATGTAAAACTGTCTGATCTTGGGTTTCCCTTTATGAAAAATTTTAAAATTGGCGTAATTTCTTTTATGGATATGGGTGACATTGATTTCTAATTTAAGCTCATTGAGATCAGCAAATGCAGATTCTGATAGGAGTCTTTAAAATTTATTGAACCTTTCCTTATTTAGTCAGTTTTTAATAGACATTCCATGCATTCTTGAATAGAATGTTCTATAAATGTACATTAAAGTAGGAGTTAATAATTGGTTTACTTAAATATTCCATATACTTACTGATTCTTTGCTTGCTTGGTCTATGAATTATTGAAAGATGTTAGAATCTTTCACCATAATGGTGGATTTATCATTTTTTCTTTCCATTTTATTTATTTATTTATTTATTTATTTATTTATTTATTTATTTATTTTTTTGAGACGGAGTCTCGCTGTGTCTCCCAGGCTGGAGTGCAGTGGCGCGATCTCGGCTCACTGCAAGCTCCGCCCCCTGGGTTCACGCCATTCTCCCGCCTCAGCCTCCCAAGTAGCTGGGACTACAGGCGCCCGCTACCACGCCCGGCTAGTTTTTTTGTATTTTTAGTAGAGACGGGGTTTCACCGTGTTAGCCAGGATAGTCTCGATCTCCTGACCTCGTGATCCACCCGCCTCGGCCTCCCAAAGTGCTGGGATTACAGGCTTGAGCCACCGCGCCCGGCCTTTCTTTCCATTTTATAACTATGTTTTATATGTTTCAAAGATGTTTTATTGTATGCATACATGTTTAGAATTTTTGTATTCTTCTGGAGAATTTCCTTTTTATTAATATGGAGAAACTCTCTCCATTGATATAATAATTTTTTTCCCTTAAAGCTAATATTCTGTCTGATATTAATTTAACTGCACTAGGTTTTTAAATTCCTTTTTTTCTTTTTCTTTTTTTTTTGAGTCAATTTCACTGTTGTTGCCCTGGCTGGAGTGCAATGGCACAGTCTCAGCTTGCTGCAATCTCCACCTCCTGAGTTCAAGCGATTCTCCTGCCTCAACCTCCCAAGTAGCTGGGATTATAGGCATGTGCCACCATGCCTGGCTAATTTTGTATTTTTAGTAGAGAGATGGGGTTTCACCATGTTGGCCAGGCTGGTCTCAAACTCCTGACCTCAGGTAATCCACTGCCTTGGTCTCCCAAGGTGCTGGGATTATAGGCGTGAGCCACCATGCCTGGTCTTTAATTCCTAATATATATATTTTCTATACTTTTAATCCTTCTGTAAATTTCTGTTTTAAATATGCTTTCTGTAAATTCTCTTTCAAGGTGGGACTTTTTTTTTTTTTTTTTTGAGAGGGAGTTTCACTCTGTCCCCTGGGCTGGAGTGCAATGGCACCATCTCAGCTCACTGCAACCTCCACCTCCCAGGTTCAGCGATTCTCCTGCCTCAGCCTCCCAAGTAGCTGGGAATACAGGCGCCTACCACCACACCTGGTTAGTTTTTGTAGTTTTTAGTAAAGATGGGGTTTCACCATGTTGGTCAGGCTGGTCTCGAGCCCCTGATCTCAGGTGAACTGCCTGCCTTAGCCTCCCAAAGTGCTGGGATTACAGGCGTGAGCCACAGTGCCCAGCCGAGGTGGGACTATTTTAAAAAATATTCAATATATAAGTATACATAGTTTAACATTCTTTGTCTTTTGGGTGATTGAATTCATTTATATCAATTGTATTACTGATATATTTGGATCCATTTCCTCCATCCTCTTTTGTGAGTTTGTGTGAGCAGACTCCTTTTGTGCACTAATAAGTTTAAATGTTTCCCTTGAGGGTAACTGGAAATTATCAAGGTGTTTTAATATGCACAATATACATACACAGACACACACACACCATATAGGAAGTAGGCTATTTTTACCTTTATTTTATGTCTAAGGAAATTGAGCCAGAATGGTTAATTGTCTAGCCTTAGGTCACAGAGCTAGTCTGTGGCAAAGACTAGATTGGAACCAAAATCTTCTGGAATTGGACTCCAAGTTCATCATTCTTTGATGTTTCCATGGTGTCTTCAAGATAGAGAGTCTATCATCTATGTAGAACTGAAGATGACAGAAGACATCAAAGGAGAATGGGGGCTTCCAGGAAGAGGCAGTAAGATGGGCTGAGGTCAGAACTTTTATTGCCCTTAAATGGATGTTGAATGGAGTTTTGAAACTGAACTACTTTTTGCTTTGTTCTTGTTTCTCTGATGGATTTTCTCATTAGAAGGTGATGATGTTTTCTACTACATAAGTGGCATTTAAATACGGAGACTTTTTTTAATTGCTCATGGTATTTCACTCACGATGAAATGAAAGTCTCATGAAACTATAATTTGAAACAGAAAAGAATGGTAATTTTGCCCATTTTCTTGAAAAGTAGGAAGATATGAAGCAAATTGTTGAATACGTCTGACAATAGAAGACCTAAGGCCTAAGAAGTCCATTTCAATGAATCACAAAAGAAATCAAAGAACAGAATTTCTCTCTTTTGAAGTATTGCTTTATTAAGTAAGTATTGCTTTATTCAGTAATTCACTTGGCAAAAATTCACTTGGCAAAAATTTCTTCAGAACTTTTGCAGCATCACTGAGTCTAGTTTTGGCAATTAGTTTAGGATTTGAAGGAAATCAAATGACACTTGACTAAATTGATTGGTTAAATAAACCTTTAATCATTAATTGTCCAAAGTTATAGAGGTCATGTGATTTAAGGGAAGGGAGGAAACTGCAATTATATTGGGGGATTGAAGAAAATCAAGTGCAAACAGTCTGATTTTTTGTGGGTTCTACATAATTTTGAGATGCTCATTTCTTCTCCCTTAGGTCACAGCAGCAGCTTTCTAGACCTAGTGTCATGTCCCCTTGTCCAAATTGTGGCCACTTCGTGATAGTATGGATCTTCTGAGAAGAGCTCTAAGTAGTTTGAATGTACTGTGAGAATCAGATTGAATCTAGCTTCAGAATCTGAGTTTTGCAAGTCTAGGTCACACACACACACACACACACACACACACACACACACACACACATTTTCTTTTTGTGAGGTAGGGTCTCACTGTCTCACCCAGACTAGAGTGCAATTGTGCAATCACAGCTCACTGCAGCCTCTACGTCCCAAGCTCAAGCGATCCTCCCACTTTAGCCCCGAAAAGCTGGGACCACAGGCGTGCACCACCATGCCTGGCTAATTTTATTTATTTTATGTAGAAACGAGGTCTCACTATGTTGCCCGGACTAGTCTCGAACTCTTAGGCTCAAGCGATCCACCTGCTTTGGCCTCCCAAAGTTCTGAGATTACAGGCATGAGTGACCGAGCCTGGCCAGTAACTAATATTTTTGATAGAATAAGTTGCAAATCTGGAACATATTTGTTTTAAAAGTAAAAAGCCTTTTAAATTGGCAAAATCTACAATTCTAGGTCTTAAATGAAATTTAGCTGGACATAAACAAAGGCTGAATTTCATTTTGAGTCACTGATAATCTAAGTTAAGGGCTTTTCTTCTGTTGTAGGCTCACCTCTACTTTGTGTTACTGTGGGAAGTGGGGGTGCTGTGTAAGAAGTACTAACAGGTAAAAGATGATGCAGTAGACTTCAGTCTTTTAACTGGTCTCCTCACCTCTATTCTTGTTCCTTACAATTTATACAGATAATGCCACTGGAACCACTTTTTTAAAGCTAGTTAAATCTTATGGATAAAGTGTTAACTTCATAGCTTGGATTAAACATGATTCCTTGTCCAATCCTGACCTGGTCTTAATCTCCAGTCCTCTATCACCATCTCCAAACGTGCGCGCGTGCGCACACACACACACACACACACACAGTTTTAACATGCTACTTGCTGTTTTTTTCTCTGCTCATACTAGTCTCACTGCCTGCAGTATTCTTTTCTTTTTTTTTTTTCTGAATGGAGTCTTGCTCTGCTGCCCAGGCTGGAGTGCAGTGGCCGGATCTCAGCTCACTGCAAGCTCCGCCTCCCGGGTTCACGCCATTCTCCTGCCTCAGCCTCCCGAGTAGCTGGGACTACAGGCGCCGGCCACCGCGTCCGGCTAGTGCCTGCATTATTCTTGACTGTCTTCCACCTTCATAATCTCAAGACCCAGATCAAATATCACTTTCTCTTTGAAGCCATCCTGAACTTGCCTCTTATTTGTGCTCTCTTTTCTGTGCTCCTAAAGCACCTTGTAAATTCATCATTTTATAGAATGTACCAGTAGCATTCTAGTAATCCATTACGAGACATTGGAATAGCGAACACCCAGAAAAAGTGGCTCCATAGGGATGAACTTCCCTCTTCCTGTTTACTACCTTTTCTCCTGTCACTTCCCACCTTGCTCTTTTTTCTGTGACTCCAGAGTGGTCTATCTGGGTCTGCTGTTCTTAGGTGAACATCTGTTTCTGGAGGATGCACAGAAAACAGGCATATGTAAATCAAGAATTGTCAGAGTACCGGACACAGTTTGCTTAAGTTCAAGAAAAATGAGGAATCAATTAAGCATGTGAAAAAAAAATCTTCCCCAAATGTTGATACATTTTTTGAAACTCACACTAATCATATATCTTATTTTAATATAATACATATAAAAGTAAGTGTTTATGCTGAGGTATTAAGAAAAATATTTCAGTTTTTACCTAAAATTTGGAAAAGTATAGTAACCTAAGCAGCACAATTTTAGAAAGATGAGCTATTCACAGTTATAAACCAGTCTGGTAATAATAGTAATAGCAGCCATTTATTTACTAACTATTAAATCTCAAGCACTGTGAGGGATACTGTGTATACGTTTTATTTAATCCACAAAAAACTTGTGAGCTAGGTATAATTCTCTCCATTTTATAAAAAAGAGAACTGATGCTCCAAGAGGTCATATAACTTGTCCAATGTCACCCAGTTTGTGAGTAGAGTTACGGTTTGAATTTCAGTCTTTCTGCCTCCAAAATACATGTTCTTTCTACCATACTAGTATAAGGTAACCTCTGAGTAATGATATCTGTGAAGAAATAAAGAGCTTTTCAAAAGCTGGACTTGAATACTAATACACCTGTAACTCAATAGCAAATAATTCTACTAACTAAAAAAATGTACTTAAGTCAATTTGGCATCTCTAAAAATGCTCACCACACATAGTGGCTACAAAATCACTTGAAATAAATGATCGGAGTTAATTATCTCTTGAAGATTATTCATCACTGTCCTCCCACCATGGAACCTCTGACATCAACCCAAGGGCACTATGTAAAAGCCATGACTCCATAGCCCTGTGTCTCCTTGGTCCTGCCCCACCCCTAGTTCATTTCTCTCCTCCTCCTGACTTCCTGTTTTCTGCCCCTGAGGCTGGTCACAGCATTCCATGCTGCCTTCCTCACTTCACTCTCTTCGTCTACAGCATTCTCTCTCTTCTGGGCACAGCCTTGGTGCATGACTTCCTTGACAATGGTTTAGCCTCTAGGTTGACAATGCAGACCCAGATGGCCTTGACATACCCTTATGATATACCTTAAACACGATGGTGCTTACCCAAGAGGGATTTGAAGACCATTTCTATCAAGATTACCTTGAGGGAGTAGAGTTTGTAAAATACTAAGCTGACTGAGTCAAAACCCCTGGGAATCAGAGCCCATGTAATCTGCACTTTAACAAGCTTTCTACTTGATTATCATGTGGCCAGTATTTGTTTTGTTTTATTTTTGTTTCTTTGAGACAGAGTCTCACTCAGTTGCCCAGGCTGGAGTGCAGTGGCGTGATCTTGGCTCACAAGTGATTCTTGTACCTCAGCCTCCTGGGTAGCTGGGACTACAAGCGTGAGCCACCAAGCCCAGCTAATTTTTGTGTTTTTAGTACAGATTGGGTTTCACCATGTTGGCCAGGCTGGTCTTGAACTCCTGACCTCAGGCGATTTGCCCACCTTGACCTCCCAAATCATATGGTCAATATTTTTATAAGTAACGCCCTACCGGTTTGATGTCAATTTTTAGGTGCCTCTATGCTTTATGCCATCTTCTGCAATGACTCTCCCACATGTGAGGACTCACTGTCCTGACCTGAATAGATCATTGCTCTGTTCCATTTAATGTGCTTAACTGATGCTTGCTTATAGTGCGTGATCCTTTCAGAAAATCACATACTGAGAGTGACTGTCTTTTGCAATCACAAATGGAGTGGTTTTTTAAAATTTCATATATGACCTCCGTTTCCCCAAAACCTTATCTGTTTGTGTACAAATAAAGCCACTTAACATCTATAACCCAAATTTCCATGATTCATGCCCACACCGACATAATACAAGATCTCAATTCCCCACATAATTTCCCCCAAGTATTTCTGGGAGGTCTTGGGAGGTGCCTGGAAGGTTCTCTTAGCCCTGCTTTCTTGCACGATGCTATGGGCTGATGTGTGTTTTTCTTGGAATCATTTAGGCTGTGCTGCTCCATGTCTGGAAGGCTTGTGACCTTCTTTCCACAGTTGCTGATATCCATGACCAGGACTAGGTGCTCTCTCTCTGTGCTCCATAGCCACAAATCCTTGGGAAGCTGGGAGTGTGTCACCAGGCATCCTGACTCAGATGGAGCCCTTCTGTGCTTGACATAGAAGTGGGGAGGGTGCTGCTTGCCCTGACTCTGTGTTGTTGGTTTTTGTCCCCATCTAGTCAGTACTCTTATTTACCTAGGTCTCCAAAGCCTCTTGCAAAACCATTTCATTCAATTTCTGCATGCAGCTCCTCTCTCCAACACCCCAGACACACACTAGCTTGTGTTTCCAGTCCAATCAATTCCCTGGATGAACATGAATAGCCCCAAACAAAACCACTGTGAAAAATCTACTCTAAGTGCATAATTTTACCAGTGCATCACACATGCTCAGCCATGTCTGAAGCTCATTTTAAGCTTAGGTTGGGAGCCTGGACCCCAACACACATCCACGTGTTAAGTTCCTGATTTCAATGATCCCAGTTTAAAAAGAATCCTAGAGAAGAGGTTTTTTTGTTTTTTGTTTTTTGTTTTTTGTTTTTTGAGATGGAGTCTCGCTCTGCCGCCCAGGCTGGAGTGCAGTGGCGTGATCTTGGCTCACTGCAAGCTCCGCCTCCCGGGTTCACGCCATTCTCCTGCCTCAGCCTCCCGAGTAGCTGGGACTACAGGCGCCCGCCACCTCGCCCGGCTAGTTTTTTTGTATTTTTTAGTAGAGACGGGGTTTCACTGTGTCAGCCAGGATGGTCTCGATCTCCTGACCTCGTGATCCGCCCGTCTCGGCCTCCCAAAGTGCTGGGATTACAGGCTTGAGCCACCGCGCCCGGCCGAGAAGAGGTTTAAACACACTTTAGAGAATAGGATAGGCTGTCAGTTAGAGAGCCCAAGCAGTGTTGATCCTGAAAAATGTTTTTTCTTTCCTTTAAAAGAGAACATCTGATATTTGAGTTGTAGAATATGAAAGAAAAGAGAGAAGCAGAGTTGAACCACATGCAGGATTCAGCCTTCTAAATAGAACACATTCTGCCCTACCTTTCTCCTCCTTTACCATGCAGTGCCAGCTGTCACTGAAAGCTGCTTCCAAACCAATTTCTAGTTCTTTATCAGAAAGGAGGATAAATCTTACAAAAGAACAGATGATCAGATGCCATTGGTTCCTCCAACTCTGGAACTGCTTTCGAAAGGAAGTTGCATCTTTGCAGAATTATTATTATCAATCAACCTTTATTGCTTCAGCTTTCTTTATTGCATTCTAACACACAAAGTAATGAAAACATATAATAAAGAGAATAAAACACGTAATGCATCACTGTGCAGATATTGCAATCATAGCAAATCCAATGTAAATGCCCCACGGGGAATACTTGAGTCTTCCAATACATTGCTAACAGTTTGTATGATACTACATCACGTTTTTTATCTACTAAAGCTGTCATGCTCTGCTAAATATTGTGCCAGCATCAACCCCAAATAGCACTACTCCTTCTCATCCTCCAAAAGAGGGGCATATTTCTTTGCTGTCACTGGTTTTAATGTTTGCAAAGAGGAGCTCCAGCTTCTGAATAATTAATGCATAATGATTACTAAGCTATGGGTAGTTTACTATTCTAGCCCCTCTGGTCTTTGCAATGCTGCTTGCTTTAATATGCACTTTGAATTGGAGCCAAGAGGTAGTAAAATCCATTAAGACGGCATGGAGCTCAGTCAATAATGATTTACAGAGTTTGGCCACATCCTGGGATTTTCATTCTTGGCTCTCAAGCCCCATCTGCTGCTCATGTTCTGACCTGATCTCCCTTTTGCAAACGCTTCTATGATTGCAAGGTTTCTGCTCTGTTTAGGCTTAAAGGAGTCGACATGCAAAAGTTCAGGTCAAGTACACTCTTCTCTGCTATTTCCAACTCTGGAAGAACATTAACGGTGGCTAAATGCACTTGGAATATTTCTGCCGTATATACATGTCAAACAACTTCATGATCTCACCCAGTATGGGTGCTTAGTAAACATTCAATACTGATCATAATTATAAGGGTAATTCACCCTCAGGGATGTAGAAGGGGCTTGCAAGCTAACTGGGAGGCCTTTAAAGAGAAAGAGCATTGTTTTCTCATGGTGAGAGTGGCAGAGTACTAACGTGAAGTCTGACTCTGCTCTGTGCTACTTGTGGTTTCTGCTCGGTGATGTTCCTGTGGATGAACTCAAACTTTAATGAATTCCATATGCTGTAAGCTATGGCATCCCAAAGGGCAAAGATGGGTCATTTTAGTGGCCTTGCCTGTGACTTGGAATGATTTAATGTGCTAGGAATATATATATATATATATAATGTGCCAGGAGTATATATATATTATATATATAATATATATTTTTTCCGAGATGGAGTCAAATTCAGCCACTCAGACTAGAGTGCAGTAGCATGATCTCGGCTCACTACAACCACTGTCTCCTGGGTTCAAGTGATTCTCCTGTCTCAGCTTCCCAAGTAGCTGGGATTTCAGGCACCAGCCATCATGCCAGGCTAATTTTTGTATTTTAGTAGAGACTGGGTTTCACAATGTTGGCCAGGCTGGTCTTGAATCCTGACCTCAAGTGGTCCTCCCGCCTTGGCCTCCCAAAGTGTTCGGATTACAGACCTGAGCCACCGTGCCCGGCCCAAGAAATATTTAATGAGAAGACATGACAATGGCAGGGCAAATTCTCCTTGGGTGGGCATTAGGTAGGGGACTAGTGACTTCTGTAAGGCAAATGAATCGAATTTTATTTCCCCTAGTGCTTCATCAGGGCGAAACATATAATATCCAATAGAAAACTGGCCAGGTGAGGTGGCTCATGCCTGCAATTCTAAAATTCTAGAACTTCGGGAGGCCAAGGCAGAAGGATCACTAGAGACCAGGAGTTCTCAATGGGCAACGTAGTGAGAACCTGTCTCAAAAAAAAAAAAAAAAGATTAAAAAATTATCCTGGCATAGTAACATGTGTCTGTAGTCCCAGCCACTCAGGGGGCTGAGGAAAGAGGATGGCTTGAGCCCAGGAGTTTGAGGCTGCAGTGAGCTACATTCACGTCACTGCACTCTAGCCTGGGCAACAGAGCGAGACCCTATCTCTAAAAGAGAAAAGAAAAAAAACGAAGAAGGAAAATTGATGAAGATATTTATGGAATAGTGTTAAATAAAAGATATGTTGTAAACACCATTCCATCCTAGACAAGAATGGGTGCGTTTAGGGTGGTATGGCCTTAGACACACCATACCATTTTAGCCAAATAGCCTCTTAGAGCCCGCCCTCAATAATGTTGTCATCTTGTATAATATTACTCCATTTCCCTTCTTTTAAGAATCCCCCACATATTCCCATGAAAGAGAACTTTTAACATTATATGTATATGTTAATATATATTAATATGTGTATGTGTGTGTGCTTTGAGCCTGTTTCTGTAGATTGAAAAAAAGATCTATTTGCTTATGGTGGGAGATGCTGTTAATTATTTGAAGTGGTTCAGAAAAGGTCTTTGACTAAGTGGATCCTGGTGACCTACATGTTAGCATACGTCTAAAAGGTCAAGCTTGCTAGTTCCTCCTCACCCAGCAGACCAAGCCTTATGGACTGTAATTGGTGCTTTAACCTTTCCAGCTCTTAAATCGTTACCAGGCCTGGCACTGGGTTAAACAAATGGGACCTATGTCGTTGGTAAAGGGAAGGGAGGCTGACGTGTGCATTGCTCCATGACTGCCGTTGGTTTACTAATGAATCATTTGTCAGAGATGAATGAGTTAAGAGAAATATCTGCAGGATGACCCAGGAAGCCCCCATAGTATGGCACATGATGAAATAACAGACCGAATATATTATACAAATCTCTGAGTATTGTGGAGAAATCTAGAAGATATTGATAGTAAATCAGTGTCACTATTTATGTCAGATTCCCAACAGACAAACCCAATTGCATCAGGCCCCTCCATAACTTACGATGCACAATGGGTCTATGAGATACATTCTTGGTCGAATGGGTTAGTGCCTGATTGCCCTAATGATAGGGGTGAGAGGGAGGAGAGCCTGGGAAGCACAAGGTAGACCACCAAATGGTTCAGTTCAGTCAGTCCTAGGGGCTCTCCCGATGCCATTGCCCCCATCCCTCCATGTGTCAAGGCCCTGCCCTCCTTCTCAGTTATTTGTGGTTACTTGGGCGACCCAGGTCATTGAAGAGGGAGGGGAGGTGATTGTCCTTATCAGGTGGGTTGGACAGAACTGAGCAAAAGTCAGATGAGCCTCACTCCTGCTTGTCCGTCAGTGAGTGACGCCCAGACTACCGTGGGCTGAGCGCTGATTCTGCCACCACAAAGCTTCTGAGGTACCAAATCTGAACAGCCTCCTGATGGTCCTCCATTCCTGCCCATGGAATCCCTGTCTCCCCTTCTCCAGAGCCAGGAAATTGTTTTCTAGACTGATGGACATGGACTGATGTGTCTGTTTTTCCAACCCTGTACCATCTTGTACCTGCACTTTAGCTTGTCACACGTCAGTAAATAATTTCACTCCATTGTTCTCTTCTCTCTGCCCCAATATTCCTAAGGTAGTGGGTGCTTCATAATGTCTCACTGAAGTTGGGGGAGATATTTTGTGGGACATACAAAGACAATCCAAGGAGAGGGGAAGCAGATTTGGGAGGGAGATTGAACACACTTAAAACTTTAAAAATGTTATTTTGCACATTTGTTATTAGATGTGCAAATAACTTACTAAAGTATGTCTAAGCTATTGTGGATAATTTACCTTCTTTGTACCTTCATCTTTTTTCATTTGTAATGGGTATAACAATTGCATCTTAATGAACAAACCTGTGAGTATTGAAAAATATAATTCATATAAAATGCTTCATTTGGGACTGGGCATGTCACACAAACATACGTTCAGTGTTAAGGAGGAAATGGGAAGGAGTTAGCCATGCCATCTACTTCCTAGCTGACCATTTATATTTATTGTGTTCATTTTCTGTGGCTGTTGTAACACATTGCTGCAAACTTTGTGGCTTAAAACAACAGAAATTTATTCCTCCACAGTTCTGGATGCAGGAAGTCCAAAATCGATTCCACTGGGCCAAAATTGAGATGTCAGCAGAGCTGTGCTCCCTTGGAAGCTCTGGAAGAGATTGTGTTTGTGGCTGCACCAGGCCAACGTTTGCCACCATGCCTCTGTGTGTGTGTGTGTGTGTGTGTGTGTGTGTATATAAACTCTCCCTCTACTTTCCTCTTATAAGAATACACTTAAGCCCCAAAAGATAATCCAGAATGATCTCTTATCTCAAGATCCATAACTTAATCTCTTCTGCAAAGACCCTTTTCCGGATAAAGTAACATTTACAGGTTCTAATGCTTAGGACCTGATATATCCGGAAGGCTATTATTCTGCCTACTACATCTGATCTCTCCTAGCCTCAGTTACCTTACCTGTAAGTTGGGAATAATAATACCTTCCTTACAGGTATTGTGAGGATTAACTCCATAACATATGTGAAAATGCCTCATTAATGTTAATACGTTATGCAAATAGTTGTTGAAAAAAATCTTTGAAAATCCATCGAGATGAGTGTAACTGCAGTATGCATCCATGGTGAAGTGGAGCATACAGCCTACATTTTCTGAAACGGTGTTAGGATAATCTCATGTTGAAAATCACAAGAAGTTGTCAGGTTTTGTTCACCGTAAGCAGTACAGGTCTACTCTTCGCTGGATACTCTTCTGAGGCCTGAAGTTACAAGGATACAAAAGCCCTGATCTTGAGGACATTATATTCCATTTGGAGTGAAGAGGCACACAAAGTTTAAATACACTGTGTTGAGTGGCATGACAGAATGTCCCCGAGAGTGTTGCGTCATGAAGTGGGGGTGGGGAGGGTTTGGACCATCACTGGGACGTCCAGGAAGGACTTCTCATCTTTGTGGGTAGTGGCTTTGGAAAAAGCTCAACTAGCCTGTAGATCTGGCCTGTCTCG
The DNA here is from genome assembly GCF_043159975.1 of Macaca nemestrina. Classification (NCBI taxonomy): domain Eukaryota; kingdom Metazoa; phylum Chordata; class Mammalia; order Primates; family Cercopithecidae; genus Macaca; species Macaca nemestrina. The sequence goes on from NC_092140.1 coordinate 84,052,486, forward strand.
GTTGCTTTGAGTCATAAGTTAAACAGATTGTTTCTATAACCCCTTTGGCTCTTGAACTTTGGAGTGGAATGGATGATGCTGTGGAATGGGATCAAAACATGGATATTTGCTACTTGACTCTTCTCCAAGGCTTGAAGGCCGCGGGGTTATATCAGGAGGATATTTTAATTTAGCACAAAGAGTCCGGGAAGACCTCCTAATCTTTTTGTCCCACCTCCTAATTTTAAAAATGCCTGAATCTTTAGTAATTCAACCAAATAAATTATGAAATAGATCTGTAATTCTGTCACGTTGGTGGGAAAGAGGATGTCGATAGGTTTCTGATTCATTGTCACGCTAGGAAGGGCTGCTGCCTCGTGGGTTCCTGTCAGGTCCTTTTTCAGCCTGCAGTGGGGGTAGACATGGGAATGTGTCATTCATACCTATGGAGAATAAATGTTACTTTCTCCTCCAAATGTGTTGTTTCAGTACTCTAAGTAGTTATGATAGAAGAGCTAACAATTGTAGTTTCCAGTTTCAAAGACGCTGATAAATTATGGGGGTCCTATTTGGGAAGACAGGCCACATTTATCAGAAGATAACAATTTCCAGTAGCATATTCTAAGGTAGCAAGTGAGTGGTGCAGACAAGGAGTTTTAAAGACATTTGAAAGAGAGTGGTGTTTGGAGAAGAGTCTGTTGAAAAGGTGGGCCAAGACTGAGCTTTAGAATGATGGCAGTGAGGAGGCGGCTAGGAGGGCTTCCCAGAGACACAGGAAAGGTGGCACTAGCAAGAGGCACAGACACAAATGTGCTGATGCATCCTTGGAACAGAACTTACATCCATGTGTATAAAGTAGTACATCTAGGGCCATATGATCGTAAAATATAAGTCTGAATAGGGAGGCTCAGTTCAGAGTCATTTATTCATCAGTTATTTATTGAGAGTATAGTATGTCCTGGCCTTGACACTAAGGCAAAAAAATTTGTACTTTGCAATGTTGGCAATGAAAAATGAAGACTGTTTTTAGTATTGGACTAAATTATGGAAAATCCTGATTTGGGAAGATTCCTGTGGCTGCTTTGTATAGTCTATTAGTCTGTTGTCACTGTGCTAATAAAGATATACCTGAGATTGGGTAATTTATAAAGGAAAGGGGTTTAATTGACTCACAGTTACACATGGCTAGGGAGGCCTCACAATCATGGCTGAAGGCAAAAGAGAAGCAAAGTCATGTCTTACATGGTGGCAGGAAAGAGAGCTTGTGCAGGGGAATTCTTATTTATAAAACCATCGAATCTCGTGAAACTTATTCACTACCATGAGAACAGTATGGGGGAAACTGCCCCATGATTTCATTATCTCCACCTGGTCCTGCCCTTGACATATGGGGATTATTACAACTCAAGGTGAAATTTGGGTGGAGACACAGCCAAACCATATCATATAGTGTACATTAGAATGGGAAAATGTTAAACATGGAGAGATGAGTGACAGAACAAATTGTAGGTGAGAGGTTTAGACAAGAGAGGTAGCAGAAGGAACAGGTGCAAGAGATGTTATTGGGGAAAAGTGGCTATTCTTCTGTATTTTTGTAGTGCTTTATAGAGTATGTTGTTTGATTGCATGTCTATTTCCCCACTAGACTCTAAGTACCTAAAAGGCAAAGATCATATCTGATTTACTGTGTCTCTTAACCCCTAGTGTTGTGCCTGGTGCATAAGTCCTCAGTAAACGTTTGATGAGTTTCTGGTTATTAAATACAAATTGGACGTGATAGATGATGGGGGAGAAAAGTTAAAGAACACTCAAGTTGTGAAATATAGAAATGGGAGGGGTATTCATTATCAATAGAAAAAGGGATAGGCACAGCAGAACTGCTACTGAATGAAGATATTCTCTGGCTCTCATTGGTCAGGAATTTCTGACATTAAGTTGGTAATGAGATATTAGAACCTACTTAAGTTTCTAGGTTACTTTTTAGGAAGAGAAACAAGGAGGCATAGCTTTTAAGATAGTGTTTCGGAATCTTGAATGGGAGGGAGAAGGGGAATGTAGTTTGAAAAAGCAAATTGTTCACTCTCAAATCAGATTTTATACTTGGGAAAATATAAATTATAAAAGGAACCTTAAATATGTATCAGTAAGGGAATGGCTTTTAAAAGATTAATATACTTTGTTAAGTCCAGTCAGAGACTTTCTCTAGCACCTTTAAAAATCATACCTCATGGGTCTAGATCATCCTCTGAGCAGGCAGGTGTAGGAGGAATCTTTCACCCCATTTTTAAAAGTTTTTATGTGCAAAAATGGAATGAATTGGGGCTCATTTAAAATAATTCAATCAAGCAGTTCCAATGGTGAAGAAATATAGAGGGCAGAAAGTTAAAGTCCGCTTCATTGCCATCCACATAATTTTCATTACAGGCAACCATTGATAGAAGTCTGTTTCCTTTTGTCCAATTTAATCTACACATGCAAACACACAGAGGGATGTATTTTTACATGTGAGAACATATTATACCTATTTGTTTTGGAGTCATTTTTTGGTAACATCTATGGTTTTTTCATGTGTAAACAACCTCATACGTTTAACAGACATATAATATTCCATTGTAATAGTAATAGTCAACATTATTGAAGCATTTGCTGTGTGTCAGGCACTGTGCTAAGCATTTGGTATGATAATCTCATTAATATTACACCAATCCTAAGGGATGGGTACTTTCATTATGTATTTTACAGAAGGGGAAACTGAGGCCTTAAGGTGCTGGGTAAGTTTACCGGGCCACAGAGATAGCATGTGTCAGGGACAGAATTTTATTCCAGGCAATCTGATTCTAGAGTCCTTATTCTATATTGCCCTCCTGTGAATCTACCATAATCCATTTAAGTTATCACCATTAATGGACACTGAGAATGCTTTCATTTCTTTAATTCATGCATTTATTCATAGAGAAACTACTCTTTGAATGCTTACTATCTCCATACACTGGTCTGGGTACAGGGGATTCACAGTAAAAAAACAAAAAACAAAAACTAGATAAAATTTCCTGCCCTTGTGCGGTCTCCTGGAGAAGGCAGACAAGATGAATAGGCAAAATGTATAATATAGATAACAAGGAAAGAAATATAGCAGTGAAGAGAGATAGGAACTGTTGTGGGCAGAGTGTAGGAGTTTCAGACAGAGTGTTCAGGTAAGGCCTTTTTCAGAGGTAACACTTGAGCAAAGACCTGAAGGAGCAAGAGCACCAGCCTTGTAAATATCTGGAGGAAGAGTATTCAAGGCAGAGAGCCAGCGAGGTGCAAACGCTTTGAGGAGCAGCAAGGAGGCCAGTGTAGTTGGAATGGCCTGAGCAAGGGGGATAGTGGTAGAAGATAATAAAGAGGTGTAGGGGGTCAGATCATGTAGATCTCATGGGTCTTCTGGTACTTATTTTGGCTTTAACTCTGGGTGAGATGGAAGGATATTGAGGGGTTTTGAGAAAAGAAGGGACACAATCTCATGGCATCAAACTGTTGAGTACAGACTGGAGGGAACAAGGGCAGAAATAGGAAGATCTGTTGGGAGGCTGTTGCCATAATCTGGGTGAGAGAATATGGTGGCTTGGATGGCAGTGACAGCAGGTGAAGTGTTCTAATTCTGGCAATGTTTAAACAGTAGAGCCAACAAGATCAGATATAGAGTGTGAGATTTAAGGGGTCGAGGCTGAACTCATTGTCCTTTACTGGAGAAATGGGACATGTTATGCTTGGAAACCTATTAGCAATCCATAGGAGCTATTGAGTGGAGAGTTGCCTGTAGAATTCTGGAATTCATAGAAGAAGTCCAGGCTGGATTATCAATGTGGAGATTGTTAGCATATAGGTGATATTTAAGGCTGTGTCCCCAAATAAAATGACCTAGAGAATAAATGTCTACAAACAAAAGATGAGGGTCAAGAAATAAATCCTGGGCTATGCTGACGTTACAAAATGACTGTAATGAATATTCCTGTACATGTTAGTTGTGCATATATAAAGTAATCTCTTTGGATACTTTTCTGCTTTTCTATTGAAGGATAAAAGGGCTTTTTTTTTTTTTTTCTTTTTCAGTTTGTTAGTTGCTCATAAATTGCCCTCTGTGTCAATCTGTATTCTCAGTTGGAAGCAACAAAAGCCCAGGCTACATTAAACAAATAATTTTCCAAAAAATTCTCTCCTGCTAAGAAAATGTAGGAGTCAGTATTGACTGGAGGCAACCTTCAAAAATCGGTAAAAACCAAGGCACTCTAAAGGTTGGGCGGCAGGGATGGTTTGATTATGACACTACTGTAGCCATTGCTGATACTGGCAGTAGATGTGGAGCTGCATGTGGCCTTTTGACTGTTGTACCATTAAATATACAATTTCTCCAAAGCAAATTGCACGATGCCACTGTACATCAAGGGACAGCAAAATACAGTTCTTCGGTCAAAGCTGGCCCTCCACCTGTTTCCATAAATAAAGTTTTATTGGAACAAGACTCTCCTATTCATCTACATGTTGTTTATGACTGCTTGCACACTTCAATGGCAGAGTTGAATTATTGCAACAGAGATTCCGTGCCCCCAAAGCCAAAATTATTTACTGTCTGGCTTTTTTTTTTTTTTTTTTTTTTTCTTTTTTGAGACGGAGTCTCGCTCTGTGGCCCAGGCTGGAGTGCAGTGGCTGATCTCAGCTCACTGCAAGCTCCGCCTCCCGGGTTCACGCCGTTCTCCTGCCTCAGCCTCCCGAGTAGCTGGGACTACAGGCGCCCGCCACCTCGCCCGGCTAGTTTTTTTGTATTTTTTAGTAGAGACGGGGTTTCACAGTTTCACCGTGTTAGCCAGGATGGTCTCGATCTCCTGACCTCGTGATCCACCCGTTTCGGCCTCCCAAAGTGCTGGGATTACAGGCTTGAGCCACCGCACCTGGCCCCTACTGTCTGGCTCTTAACAGAGCTTACCAGTCTCTATAGCAAATGAAATTCAACAGTTTTGTATTAGTTTCTTAGCACTGCCGTGCAATATTACCACACACTGGGTGACTTAAACCACAGAAATTGACTTTCTCACAGTTCTTGAGACTAGAAGTCCAAGATCAAGGTGCAGCAGGGTTGGTTTCTTCTGAGCCTCTTTCCTTGGTGGTCTTCTCCCTGTGTCATGTCTGTGGCCTAATCTCCTCTTCTTATGAAGACACCAGTCGTATTGGATTAGGGCCTACTCTCATGATCTCAGTTTAAATTAATTATTTCTTTAAAGACGCTATCTCTGATATAGTTACATTCTGAGATATGGGGGGTTAGGACTTCATCATATAAACTGGGTTGGGGTGAGGAGAGGACACAATTTAGTTCATAACAACATCTTTTATCTAAGGGATGCTTGCCTAAAATTTGAAATCTAGGGAGGGGAATTCTGTTAGTTAAGGCTATGATCTGGCCCCTACAATTCATTATAGAAGACGAGTGCACCTACCAGTTTGATTATACACCATGGGAGATTACACTGAGACAGAAAGTTAGGTGTTGATTCATGGAAATAACAACAACAACAAAAACAAAGTATCAATTTATATTCCTACCAAAAAATTTTGGAATGTTTGTTTCCCCACAACGATGAGGAATTAACAAATAGTATTTCTAATCCAATTAAAGAAAAATGATATTAATGTTTTAATTTACATTTCCCTAAATAATAAAGATTGAAAATTTTCCACATGTTTACTGGCCAACTTTATTTCTTCTCAGAATTCATATCCTATGTATTTTTTTCCTGGGGTTGTTTATTTCATTGACATAGAAAAGAGAAATTTTTATAAATTGGACATTTAATTTTTTACTTCGTATTTTAATCTTACAGCTCTTTTTCTTCCTATATCTAGCTTTGTGGTTCCTTTTACTAGATAGAAGTTTATAATTTTTTATTTAGTAAAATCTGTCCATTTATTCCTATATGGCATTTGGGTGCTGTGGCGACCTTCTACACCCTAATATTATGTTTTAAAATGTACTTTCTAGCACTTTTAAAAATAGTTTTCTTTTTGGTGTAGCTCATCTGTCTATGTGAGATTTAGTTTTATATATGTAAGAAGAAAATATAACTTTAAGTTTTATAAATATATAGCCAATTGCCTTAATTTCATCTTTTGAGTAAGATAGAAATTACGTACTTTTAGATCCACCTTTATCATTAATTCTAATACATATATATATGGGTCTGTTTCTGAAATGTATGTGTTTTTTTTTTTCCTGTTGGTCAATTTTGTCACTACAACATTTATTTTGTTGCTGTACTTTTTATAGTATATTTAATACCTAATGTATCAAGCACTTTTCAAAACTTTCTCAACTACCCTTTCACATATTTTTCCCTCAAACATTCAAGCAACCATATTAAATTCAATTTGTAATACTATCTTGGCATTTTGGTTGGAATTGGATTGAATATATAAATTAACATGGGAAGAATAGATATCGTTGTTATATTGAATTGTCTCATTGGTGAACATTGTATTAATCTCTTAATTTATTCAAGAGTTGTTTTAATATCCTTTAACAAAATTTTATCTTTTTTTATATAGGTTTTATATGTTCATATTTTCTTTTCTGAATATCTTACTGTGTCTGTGCTATTATGTATATATTTTTCATTACATTTTCTAAGTGGTTACTATTTCTATATGGGAAAGATACTGATTTTGTAAATTGGATTGCTACCAAATACCACATGCAAAGATACGTTCCAGATGAATTTTAATCCTAAAGTTAAAAAATAAAACTGCATCGCAAAATATATTTATGATATGGAGGCACTGAAGGATTTCTTAAACAAAAGAACAAAAACAAAATAGTCAAACAAAGAATGATGAATTTGTTACATAAAAATTAAGGTTTCCAGTTCAATGAAGGAGACAGACAAATGATGGATTGAAAAAAATTCTGGCAATGTCTAAAGCAGTAAGAGATTAATATTCAGAATTTATAAGGAACTGTATAAACCAACAAGGAAAAGGGCAATAACTCTAATAGAAAAATGGGCAAAGGATTTGAACTGGCTTTTTACCTAAAAGGCTATTGGGTATATAAAAAGATGCTTAAACATATTCATAATTTTAAAAGTGCAGATTAAAACAACAACTAGTTATCACTTTTTACATCAGACAAAAGTTGGAGAGCTGTATAACATGCATGGGATGTGGACAGTGGCAATGCCAGTCGACTGCCTGTGGGAGGGTGGCAGGTGCTGCTGGTCTGGAGTACAGTGTGGAGCTGCTCAGTCAGATCATAATTCTCGACCTAGGCATACGGACCTTACGACTCAGCATTTCCCCTTTATGGTGTATATCCCAAAGGACTTATCCCACAGGCTCATAAGGGGCTATAGGAAGATTTTCATCACAGGGCTTTGATGAGAAGTTGGAGGGAATCTGGTTGTTTATTACTGGTAGTGATGGAGGCACATGGTGGATTACTATGTAGCCATTCAAAGCAACAGGCTGGATGATAACACATTCAGTGTTTGGTGAAAGAAGTGAAAATTTAAAATTAGTAGAATGAACTCTATAGTACAATACCATTTAAGGAAATTTAAAATATAGTCACACAAAAGAGTGCACACTTTGCTAGAACACATAAAAATGAATGAATACATCCCAAGTAAATTGTTGCTTATTGAGGGAGGAAAGGGGAATGGGAATGAGGAATAAGCATGAAAGGGAATGAATGAATGAATGAATGAATGAATGAATGAATGAATGAGTGAATCTGGAAACTTTTTAAAAACTGCAAAAAAGAAAGAATGAACATATTTCCCCCAACAGCCATGCCAACTCTTGCAGATGATTTGGTTAGCATACTCTTTAACAAGCTTAGGATATATGACTGCAAAGCTGACTTTCCTTAATATTTGTAGATACTGAATTATCAAGTGTCTCCTCCTTAGTAATTGCAGTGATCAGAGAATTATTGCTTTGTGGTTCTGGTAACTCCTTGGAAGGTGTAGCTGAATTATAAATATCAGACAGCAATAGTAGGAGTAAAGTCATTTTGCTTTTATATTAACCACTCTGGAGGGATGTCTTCAATCCTGGCTGATGTAGTGACACCACTTTGACCAATACGTACTCTTCATCGGCCATCTGACTCCTGGGAGACAGGATGATTCCCTCTTTTGAGAGAGATGATATACTATTGGGGAAATCTTTCTGAAATAAGTGAGCCTCCTCTAGATAGGGTTTACAATTTAAATGGAAATGGAGGAAAGAGCTCTGTTCGATGATGACTGTAAGGAAGTCAAGACTTTCCCCCTTCATTTTGTACTCCTTTAAACAAGCTGGGCTGTTTTATTCATTATTGCTCATAGTGTCCTAGGCAGGTGTAACTGTCACATAGCAAGAGATGAACTCAACAGGGTGCAATCATAAAATAACTTTATGTTTCCTCCTGAGGTCCTTTCAAACCTGCTCAATGTGCTTGTTTAAGTCCAATAGATTTTCCAGTAACTTCTAGATTATAAAAAGTCCTCGATCACTTCAAGTCACAAGGATAGTCTAAGTCCAGCAATTTGAAGAGGCAGACAGTTTAATAATACAAATTCTGAACTTCATTTAAAGTTTAAGGTTCTACCTTCTCCCAGCTCAGAACTGCTTCAGGCTGAGAAGCCAAAGATGAGGAGAGAAGGCATTACCAACATCCCAGACCACCTTGATTTAATTTCAGGAAATAAGATGACTCAGTGCTGGGCTTCAGTCCCTGTGACGTTCAGTTTACTCATAGGTCACCCTTACTCCTAGGGTGTATTTCTTTTGTAAGTACACAAGTTTCTCCTTCTTTGGTAATCCTTGGACTCCAGCATTTGTCTGTTTATTCCACAAGGCTCTCAGAACTCTGCTCGTCTTCTCAGTTGCATATTTAAATGACAGCAGACACCCCTAGAGAGAAAGCTGCCCTAAATGTCTGGCTTACTTAGCAGGCTTTTCTGTTTTCTCTAGATCTTGCTCTTTAATTCCTCATTGTTTTATTAGTTTTCTGAATATTTCAAGTGTATATTTATTATATATTTCCTGCTTCAGTGGGAAGATTGGTTCTAATGGCCTACCCTGCCATTATCAAAAAGAGAAGTAAGTTCTTGTTACTTTTTAATTAAAATATTTTCTTTATTTTCTACCAGTTCTCCATCAATATTGGCAACCAGCTGATATTTCTAGTCTCCTTTGTCTGTTTCTGTCTGGCTATTGAGTCCCTTACATGCAATTTTCTTTGCCTAAATATATGTATATATATTTGTTTTTAACTATTATTGCCTTAACAGGCAGGCCAGGTTGTGAGCTTCTTTTTTAGAGGGCTGACAACTAGTAGATAAATAGTAGAAGGCACAGCAGTTGCTACTCTTGTGAGACACCAATAAACAAACTGGGTAAAACTACCAGCTCTCTGTTGAAGCTTGGAGTGGCAGCCTCTTTACTTGCAGGTCCCTTTTGATCACGGTCATAAAGATTGGGAGCCATGTGACCCACCTGTAAGTTTCCTTTTGGTTCCACTGGGATTGGAAGGGTATCTATGGGCAAATGGATGATGGCTTTCCCCCAGATGAGTCACAGGCTTCCATCAGTTAAGGCACCTCTGGGAGCCATAACATCTCAAACTCAGCCCCTGGTATAAAGAAGAAGGAATCTCTGGATTCTGTGCGTCATTCCATAGCTCTCACCAGGCCCCGAGAGGAGCAGAGTTTAATGTAGGTTCTCTGCCTAGACTTCCCGGGAGAATCCTCAGCTACCCGAGGCAGCTCTAGGTGGCCAGTTGTTCTTCCCTAACTATTCTTTACTTCAGAGAGGAAGTTGTTCTGAAATCCCTTCTCAGTATCTTCTTTTCCTTTCTGAATCTACTCTTACAATTCCAGTTTTTTGTCTCATAATAAATATGAAGAACCCTAGGCTGAGTTTTTTCCCAAGAATATGATAATGATGATGATGACACCATGAGAATAACAACAATATCTACAACCACTTATTGGAAACCTATTAAATAGCAGACACTGTGCTATATACTATCTATACACTGCTTAATTTAGCCCCCTCAAAAATCTTATAGCAAAGTTTCATCTTTCTTTATAATTGAAAAAATTGAGGCTTAGAGAGTGAGTAACTTGCCTATGGATTATGTCATTAGTAAGCAGCAGTGTTAGTATTTTACCCTTGTAAGAGACTTCCCTTTTTATTACCCTTATACTTTCAAATGAAAATCACGTGCATATGTTCTGATAAAGAATTATCTATTTTTGTACTTATTTTTGAAATCATCCTTACAAAGTTATTCAAAATAAATCACATTTAGTATTATATTTAACTAATCATTTAAAGACTGTCCCTGTCTCCACCCAAATCTCATCTTGAATTGTAACTCCAACAATTCTTACATGTTGTGGGAGGAACCCAGTGGGAGGTAATTGAATCATGGGACTGGGTCTTTCCCGTGCTGTTCTTGTGATAGTGAATAAGTCTCATGAGATCTGACAGTTTTAAAAACGGGAGTTTTCCTGCATAAGCTGTCTCTCTATGCCTGCTGCCATCCATGTAAGACATGACTTGCTTCTTCTTGCCTTTCACCATGATTGTGGGAAGGCCTCTCCAGTCATGTGGAACTGTAAGTCCATTAAACCTCTTTTTCTTTCAGTCTTGGGTATGTCTTTATCAGCAGCATGAAAACGGACTAATACAGTAAATTGGTACCAGTAGATACCTGAAAATGTGGAAGCAACTTTGGAACTGGGTAACAGGCAGAGGTTGGAACAGTTTGGAGGGTTCAGAAGAAGACAGGAAAATGTGGGAAAGTTTGGAACTTCTTAGAGACTTGTTGAATGGCTTTGCCCAAAATGCTGATAGTGATATGGACAATAAAGTCCATACTGAGGTGGTTTCAGATGGAAATGAGGAACTTGTTGGGAACTGGAGCAAAGGTGCCTCTCATGTTTTAGCAGAGACTGGTGGGATTTTCCCCCTGCCCTAGAGATTTGTGGAACTTTGAACTTGAGAAAGATGATTTAGGGAATCTGGTGGAAGAAATTTCTAAGCAGTAAAGCATTCAAAAGGCAACTTGGGTACTGTTAAAGGCATTCAGTTTTATAAGGGAAGTAGAGCATAAAAGTTTGGAAAATTTGCAGCCTGACAATGTGATAGAAAAAATTCCATTTTCTGAGAAGAAATTCAAGCTGGCTGCAGAAATGTGCATAATGTTAATCCCCAAGATGATGGGGAAAATGTCCTCAGGGCATATCAGAGGTCTTCACAGCAGCCCCTCCCATCACAGGCCCAGAGGCCTAGGAGGAAAAAGTGGTTTTGTGGGCCGGGCCCAGGGTCCCCATGCTGTGTGCAGCCTAGGGACTTGGTGCCCTGCGTCCCAGCCACTAGAGCCATGGCTGAAAGGGGCGAATGTAGAGCTTGGGTTGTGGTTTCAGGGGGTGCAAGCCTTGGCAGCTTCCACATGATATTAAGCCTGCCAGTCCACAAAAGTCAAGAATTGGGGTTTGGGAACCTCGGCCTAGATTTCAGAAGATGTATGGAAATGCCCGGATGTCCAGGCAAAAGTTTGCTGCAGGGGCAGGGCTCTCATGGAGACCCTCTGCTAGGGCAGTGCAGAAGGGAAATCTGGGGTCGGAGCCCCCACACAGAGTCCCTACTGGGGCACTGCCTAGTGGAGTGGGCACTGTGAGAAGACGGCCACTGTCCTCCAGACCCCAGAACGGTAGATCCACTGACAGCTTGCACCATGTGACTGGAAAAGCCACAGACTCTCAATGCCAGCCTGTGAAAGCAGCTGGGAGAGAGGCTCTACCCTGCAAAACCACAGAGCCGGAACTGCCCAAGACCATGGAAACCCACCTCTTGCATCAGTGTGTCCTGGACATGAGACACGGACTCAAAAGAGATCATTTTGGAGCTTTACGATTTGACTGCCCCGCTGGATTTCGCGTTTGCATGGGGTCTGTAGCCCTTTTGTTTGGGCCAATTTCTCCCAGTTGGAATAGCTGTATTTAACCAATACCTGTACCCTCATTGTATCTAGGAAGTAAATAACTTGCTTTTGATTCTACAGGCTCATAGGTGGAAGGGACTTGCTTGGATTGTAGACTCTTAAGTTAATGCTGACATGAGTTAAGATTTTGGGGGACTGTTGGGAAGGCATGATTGGTTTTGAAATGTGAGGACATGAGATTTGGAGGGACCGGGGCAGAATGATATGGTTTGACTGTGTCCTCACCCAAATCTCATCTTGAATTCCCACATGTTGTGGGAGTGACCCAGTGGGAGGTAATTGACTCATGGGACTGGGTCTTTCCTGTGCTGTTCTTGTGATAGTGAATAAGTCTCACGATATCTGATAGTTCTAAAAACAGGAGTTTCCCCTGCACAAGCTCTCTCTTCTCTTTGCCTGCTGCCATACGTGTAAGATGGGACTTGCTCCTCCTTGCCTTCCACCATGTTTGTGAGTCCTGCCCAGCCATGTGGATCCATGAATCCATTAAACCTCTTTTCTTTCCCAGTCTTGGGTATGTCTTTATCAGCAGCATGAAAACTGCTATTATTTACCAATTTTACAGACTCAAAGTCTAAAATGTAAAGATTTTCTTGAAAATTTGTCATCCATTATTGCAAGACTTTTAATTTCTTTCCTGCCACTACTTAACTGTAGAAACTTGAGAAAATTGTATGACATTTTTATAGGTCTCAGTCTCTCAACTGTGCCTTGAAAGAGTGGCTTAGATTATCTCTAGGCCTCCTTGAGATTAAAGATGTTTTTGCATTATTAAAAACATTATATAAATCAAATTTTTTTTTTTTTTTTGAAATGAAGTCTCGCTCTTGTCACCCAGGCTGGAGTGCAGTGGCACGATCTTGGTTCACTGCAAGCTCCGCCTCCTGGGTTCAAGCAATTCTCCTGCCTCAACCTCCCAAGTAGCTGAGATTACAGGCACCTGTTTTGTAAACTCTTTATTTAAGTAAAATTGCCCCATTTTAAAATCAAATTGTCATTTAAAAAAAATCTACGTGGTTTGCTTTAAACAAGGTACAAATTTTCTTACATAGATAAAGGTAGATTTCAGATGTTGGGAAAAATATGTGTGGCAGACACTATTAGCTGTTTTCCTTCTGTCTGTCCATTTCCTCTCAATCTCATTAATAGACACTAATTTAGTTCAGCATGGCCATGTGCCCAGCTGAAAATTATAGCTTCATCATCACACATCAGAAAGATGAGCACGTGGCACAGTCCTGGCCAGTGAAATATAAAGTGACAGCTTCTGGGAAGTGTTTGCTTTTCTGATTTAAATACCACCCCTTCCTTCCTGCCCCCCGTTCCTTCTTCCTCCCTGGGCAAATGACTTAGGGGACCAGCTGCCATCTTATAACAAAGCAGACAAAAGCTACACGCTAAGAATGGCAAAGCAGAAAGAAGACCTTGATGGTATCGTTGACAGTCTGGGTAGTCTAATTCTAGATTTTTCTGTCATGATTGAATAAACTGCCGTATTTTCTGTTACCAATAGGGGTTTTGTTACCAATATGTTTGTAACTGATTCAGCAGGTATTGATTTTAGTCCCCAACAGTAGAGTGAGATAAAAGCACATTTTCCTTTCTGTTCTCAATCAAATTTAATCTTTCTGACTGTCCACATATTTGGTTGGTGGGACATACATCCTCTGTCATTTCTGTGTTTTTCTGTCTTCTCAAGATTTCTAGATTTGGGGCTGGGGGGGGTTGCTTAAAAACACAAAAATAGGGCTGGGTATGGTGGCTCATGCCTGTAATCCCAGCACTATGGGAAGCCGAGGCGAGCGGATCACCTGAGGTCGTGAGTTCAAGACCAGCCTGACCAACATGGTGAAACCCTGTCTCTACTAAAAATACAAAAATTAGCTGGGTGTGGTGGTGCACACCTGTAGTCCCAGCTACTCGGGAGGCTGAGGCAGGAGAGTTACTTGAACCTGGGAGGCGAAGGTTGCAGTGAGCGAGATCATGTCATTGCACTCCAGCCTGGGCAACAAGAGTGAAACTCTGTCTCAAAACAAACAAACAAACAAAAATGGAGAAAATGCCAGATACTTGGTTCACAGTGGCTGCACTCACTCAGCATTTATTTACGAATTTTCCGGGGACAGTGTAAAGGTGGGGAATACACAATGAAAACACCTTTAGCTGCAGGTGTGTAGTCAAGGCTTGGTCCTCTGGCTTTGGCTGGGCTGCAGACCAACTCAGACACGCCCCACCAGGGCCATCTGCTCCATCAACTACAAACCTGCCCCTGGAATTCTAGGCCCCTGGGTTCCTAACCAGAGTCCCAGGTTCAGGTATCCTGTCGTCTCCCATCTGGGTACTACTTGGTCCTCCTACTAGTGGAAACCTGCAAAATCCCAATCTACTCTTGGTCTTAGGACCCTTAACTTTCCCTGGGGTCCAGGAACATCTGCTTTATCTACTTCAAACAGTCCCTAACAGTCCCTGCAACTCCTCCCCTTAAGAAGGGATCTGTCTTACTTTTCAAGATCACAGCCAGTACTTTTATGCTATCTCAGTTATACAGATGAGAAAACTGAGGCATAGAGACCAAGGGTGAAGTCACCCAGCTAGTAAGTAGCAGAAACAGGATTTGGGTGCACATGGCCTGGCTCCAGACCCAGTTGCTAACCACCGTATTGTGCTACTCTCTACCTGCAACACGAAAGCTCCTCACTTTCTGTTTGGGTATGGGTAAACACATTGCAACTCATAAAAATACAGTGCTGACCTTTTCCTGGGTGAGATGTGGGAAGGGGTGTTAACTCCCAGTTGGTATTTTCCTTGATAACTCACTGTGTTTTGTATCCAATGAAGAAAAATACGTTGCTTTTAAACAATGCGCTAACTTAAGCTTCCTATGTCTCAGTTTTCTCATATTAAATGGGGGATAGTCATTTCTATTATGACTTTGCCTCTGTATTTTACCTTATCAAGATTCAGTGACAGGAAAAATAAGGTATTAACTAAGAAGGTTTTTGAAATCTTCAGGGAAAACAATGTGGTATTTTAGTAAGAAAATTGATACAACATCTGATAATATAACTGGTAAAATGAATTTTAACTTTGGTGTCCCTAGACGCTCCCTATTCAGTTCTTAGTAAAATATATTTCAATCGAGAAGAAAATAGGGACCCTGCCAACTAGTATTAATGCTTGCTTGCCTATTAATTGAAGCACACTTTTGGAAAATGTTGTATGTATCTGGGGAAATATAATGCATTCAGCATAAGAATAAATCTTTTTTTGAGAGAGCTAGACCTAGAGATTTTCTCACTTTTCTGTCATTCCGCAATCTTTCTGGTTTATCAGCTCCTTTTTCTCTGCTAAGCAGTGACGGTAATGCATACAGTTGCCTTTTTCAGTAAATCATCCTTTTATAATTTGGCTTTCTTTCAATCTTGGATTCCCATCAGAAGGGTTTTACCTCAAGGCATATTGCAACCAATTTCTCCCATAATTAATGCCATATCTGCCTCAGAGTCCATTTTAATTCCCAGATGAAAATTGATGAGGCAGCCAACCACAAATAAGGATCCCGTAGCACTGATTAAACTATCAGACTAGTTTCCAGGCTATCATGTTACAGTGCCAAATCATAACCAGAGGGTGAGTTTTCTGGTCTTTTGCAATGTATATTGCTCATAGTAAGTGTCCATAAATTGCTATTAGCAGATGAAGAGAAGCATTTTATATGGCCCCTATCAAATTCTACCAGACAGACTAATGATTAAAGAGGTTTGTGTTACAGGAACCAAGACTGCATAGCACATGAAAGAAAATTGTATCTAGACTTGATAAAAATGAGCTACAAACTGCTACAAAAATCACCAGGACAAGAAAAACTGACTTAGGTGTTTTTTGTTTTGTTTTGTTTTGTTTTGTTTTGTTTTGAGATGGAGTCTCGCTCTGTTGCCCAGGCTGGAGCCGGATCTCTGCTCACTGCAAGCTCTGCCTCCCGGGTTTACGCCATTCTTCTGCCTCAGCCTCCCAAGTAGCTGGGACTACAGGCGCCCGCCACTTCGCCCAGCTAGTTTTTTGTATTTTTTAGTAGAGACGGGGTTTCACTTTGTTAGCCAGGATGGTCTCGATCTCCTGACCTCGTGATCCGCCCGTCTCGGCCTCCCAAAGTGCTGGGATTACAGGCTTGAGCCACCGCACCCGGCTGACTTAGGTGTTTTTATCCCATCCACATGGAGTGTGGATGGTTAAGTCAGGTAGCTGCATTTTATCTAGGAAGACCAAATTCTCTGTCTACCAGCCTTCAATTTCAGATTCCAGCATGAGAGTTGAATTGGAGGTGGATGCGAGTGGCAGTTATTCACCAGTCAGTAGCAAGAATTCATTCCTTCATCCCATTCATTCATTCACTCACTCACTTAATATTTATTTACTTATTTTCCAGGTGCTGTGTGAAGAATGGAAACATGCAGCAATAAAGACACCAGTCCTGGTGAACCTGATGCCCGATGGCTGGTGTGGCGGCGGACAGATAAGTAAATAGATCATTCTATACACGGTAGTCAATATAATCTGATAGAAGTAAGCATGAGGTACTAGTCAAGTATGCAAGTATCTGTGCATGAGTTGCTAGTCAAGTATTCGTGTGTGCATGTGTGAAGGCTTCCTGGAAGAGATCACTGAAACTCTAGGAGTAGGTAGCCAGGTTAAGAAGGCGGGAAGAGTGGGATATTTGAGGCAGTGGAAGCAATTTGAGCAATGTGTGGAGTGGAGACAGAACCTGACTGTTTGATAAGTTTGGAAGGTTAATCATAGCTAGAACAGGGTATTGGAAGAGTTTTGTAGAGGAAAAGATGAGTAGACGGAGGCTGCCAGATGTTCTCTCCCAAAATATTTGACCATCATCAGTATCAGCAGGGCAGATATTAGCGTGATTATGAAAACATATATGTGTGTGTGTGTATATGTATGTATGTATATTTAAATGCATTACATATTTCAATCAGTGACACGTGTTTTTCTAGGTATCTTTTTGGCATATTTTTAAGAAAGACATTTTGAAAATTAAATGTAGTCATGAACCCTTCACCACACCCAAAGAACCATTCTTGACACTCAAGCAGAACATTTTATGCCCCAGTTTGAATTATCTGACTTTGGTTTCTCTCACTGATACCTGTAGCCCCTCCAAAGTAGTGGTAGACAGAGCTGAGACAAGAAATTTAACAGCTTTTTCCTGTTGTAGAAAAATCTGCATTTAAAACATACTGACTTACTGAATTAAAGTAAGTCACTCCGCCTCTTAAAGACTCAGTCACACATCCAATTTTCCAGTGGCCTGTGGCCACTGAGTGTCACAGAGTGTGGAAGTCTGTAGGGGGCCAGTCCAGAGGAGGGACCACAAGGCCTGATTGTCCAGTATCAATTGATATCCACAAAAGAATGCTGGCTCATAAAAATAAATTGAAAAAAAAAAAAAAAACCCAGCAACACAGTGAACAGGTGGCTTAGTATGAGGCTGTGCTTGCACTTTTTAATGAGCTGATTTGTTTCCAGAATTCGTTTTGGGCAATGTATTAGTCTGTTCTCACGCTGCTATAAAGAACTACCCAAGACTGGGTAATTTATAAAGAAAAGAGGTTTGATTGACTCACAGTTCCACAGGCTGTACAGGAGGCATGGCTGGGGAAGCCTCAAGAAATTTACAATCATGGCAGAAGGCCAGCACGTCTCACATGGCAGGAGCAGGAGGAAGAGAGAGCAGGAGGAGGTGCTGCACATTTCAAAAAGCCAGATCTCATGAGAACTCACTCATTATCATGAGAACAGCAAAGGGGAAGTCCGCCCCCATGATCCAGTCACCTCCCACCAGGCTCCTCCTCCAACACTGGGATTACAATTTGACAAGTGATTTGGGTGGGGACACAGGGTCAAACCATATCAGGTAACAAAACTTCCAGTCTCAAAAATGATAAGTCAATTTTACTGCTATTATAATTCGTAAAACTGTTGTTGATGATGATAATTGTCAGGCCTCTGAGCCCAAGCCAAGCCATCACATCCCCTGTGACTTGCAGGTATACGCCCAGATGGCCTGAAGTAACTGAAGAATCACAAAAAAAGTGCAAATGCCCTGCCCCGCCTAACTGATGACATTCCACCACAAAAGAAGTGAAAATGGCCGGTCCTTGCCTTAAGCGATGACATTATCTTGTGAAATTCGTTTTCCTGGCTCATCCTGGCTCAAAAAGCTCCCACACTGAGCACCTTGTGACCCCTGCTCCTGCCCGCCGGAGAACAACCCCCCTTTGACTGTAATTTTCCTTTACCTACCCAAATCCTATAAAACAGCCCCACCCTTATCTCCCTTCGCTGACTGCCTGCACCCAGGTGGTTAAAAAGCTTTATTGCTCACACAAAGCCTGTTTGGTGGTCTCTTCACATGGATGCGCATGTCATTTTCGCATGTCAATGATGATGATAGCAGTTATTTGGACAGTAACATGCCCAAGACAAATCCAAGAGAGGAACACAAACAAAATCAAATGGAGAGATTTGACTTTGCCCAAGTTCTTCTCAACTAGAAATTTCTAAAGGTGTTTTGTGTGGAATGCTGTGCTATGTGAAGTTTTCAGCTATTCAACCGCAAGGACATCAAGCTGTTGGAAGAGATTCAAAGAAGGACAATCAAACTTGGATGGAGCTGACTTACAGAAATGGGCTAACCTCCAGAAAGAATGCCATTGAATCCAGAGAGAGGTGCGTTGAATCAGCCTTTGCTGACGAAGCCTGTTCACTGTACTGCTCAGACCTCTCCATCCTGGTGGCATAGGGCTTAGGCCATTATTCATGGTCTGACTGGTCTCAACGTGGCCATCTTGCCTTTGAAAAAGGGTAGACACAGAGCATGTTCAGACAGAGCCATACTGTGTGATTTCTTCAAAGAGAGCTTAACTGCAGTTTTGTCAAGGACTCCTCTTGCTCCTTCCTTCCAATTTAGTCCTTAAATGTGGTCCAATTACAACAGGAGGAAAGTCTCACAATCTAGAATATTGGGGGTTTTATCACTATTCATTTTATTCCAAATTTGTTATACCTGAAATTGCTAATTTAAAAAAATGAGTTTAGGGCTGAGGTGGGAGGATCATTTGAGGCCAGGAGTTCAAGACCAGTCTGGACATCATAGTGAGACCCTGTCCCTAAAAACACTGAAAAGACAGTTAGCTGGGTATGGTGGCAGGTGTCTGTAGTCCCAGCTACTCAGGAGGCTGAGGGAGGAGGATAACTTGAGCCCAGGAGTTGGAGACTGCAGTGAGCTATAATCATGCCTCTGCACTCCAGCCTGGGTGACAGAGCAAGACCCTCTGTCTAAAACAAATATATTTGATTGAAAATAATCATGTAATAATCCTGCTTTGACTAAGACAATGGAACTATGACTTTTAAAAAAAAAGTATTTCAGCACCATATTGTCTTTCAGAATTTGGATTAATAAATGACGTAACTGCTTCAGGGCAACAGACCCTCACTGCAGCTGCTTAGCCCAGGAAGCAGCAAGGTCAGTACAAGGAGAGCCACAGGCCTGGGGAGATGCATGCCTTCCTTCCTGGCCAGCTGGATCTCACTACTTAGCCCAGATCACCTGCAAGAAGGACAAAGTCAAGCACTTCACAGTCAGTTGCAGTCCTTAAGAAGGTGGCCAGGAGCTCTAGGAGGATTCAAAGCCCCAGGGATTTTTGGTTTTCATGTATACACTTCTCTTTACATATGTGTTTCTAGACATCCAATCAGCCTTGCAGGTTTGTTCCCACTCCTAGCATTCAGAAACACTTAAGAGCAGGGTGGGTCAAAGCTGCCCACCACATACACACACAGCAGAGTGAGAGAAACTGCCCTGTAGGACAGCTCCAGGCTCACGGCCACCCCTCCTCACATGCATGCCTCCTCCTCTTCCACCAAACCACAACAAACTCCTTCATGTAGCATTTATGCCCGCCTCTCGTGGCCTCCACCTGCCATCCCACACCGATCCCTCTTTTTTTTTTTTTTTTTTTTTTTTGAGACGGAGTCTCGCTCTGCCACCCAGGCTGGAGTGCAGTGGCTGGATCTCAGCTCACTGCAAGCTCCGCCTCCTGGGTTCACGCCATTCTCCTGCCTCAGCCTCCCCAGTAGCTGGGACTACAGGCGCCGCCACCTCGCCCGGCTAGTTTTTTGTATTTTTTAGTAGAGACGGGGTTTCACCGTGTCAGCCAGGATGGTCTCGATCTCCTGACCTCGTGATCCGCCCGTCTCGGCCTCCCAAAGTGCTGGGATTACAGGCTTGAGCCACCGCGCCCGGCCACCGATCCCTCTTTATGTCCCCACAGGTACCCAGGAGTCTCCCCTAACTAAATTCCCCACTGCTTCTCCAAATCACCCCAATCCTACTTCCCACTGAAACTAACAAGAAGGGAAGGAAGGTGTTAACAAATGAAGTCTTTGAAGGAAGTCATCCCAAGAATCTGGGCCTACTAGTCATTCCCTAAGGCTCAGCTCTTGGCATTTGCTTCGTTCCCTGGGCCATTATTTTCAGACTGTCAAGAAATTTCACCCTAGTCCCATTTTGGAGAGCAAGTGTAGGTACAGTGCTGGGTAAAGACCCTGACATCAGGTCCTGGTCCCTGGCCCAGAGCAGGGGATAGGAAGGGAACCGCCACTCACTGTGTGCTCCCTCATTGACACCTCAAAGGAATTCCAGGAAGGGTGCTTTCGTGACCCTTTGGCTCACAGAGTTTGACCTGCCCAAGGCCACCCAGAGAATGAAGGGTGGGGCTGAGATCACACCTGGGTCTACCTGGCTTCCAAGCCTTTTGCTGTTTTCATTATTCCACATTTCTTTCCAAGGATACAGAAAGTAGGGATAGGGAGTGCTATGGAAACAAGCAAAAGCCTTATCCGAACTTAGTATCCAAAAAGTACTGTACCTCCTCTGACCCCTGCTTTATTTATTTGTTTATTTTTAGGGAGGATATAATAGCCAGAAAAATAAGCAAACAGAAGATTCCAGGTTCTACTTTATGCCAATTTTTCTCAAATATCTGAGTCACTAGAAAAAGATCTATTTGAAAATCTTTCTCTGAGCAGTTTCTGTCTTGGGCCCCGTTGTTTGAGGAGCCTGTTGGATTTTTAAATGTATTAGTGTTTCCATACTTCATTCATTGGCATTTATGTATATTCTCTATACTTTACAATTACAAGTAAACTCTTGATAATAAAAAGTAACTGTCATTCCGTGGAGCTCTTTAGCGCACCCAACAGTAATTTCAGGGGGCAATTGGCAGTCTAAGTCCTTGTTTTCTCTCATTTTAAAGGGGAACCAAGTCAAGTTAGAGTGAATTTGTTCAAATGTGGGTAAGATTCAACAGACACTTCAGCTGCCCAGGGTACTTTTCCATGTCTCTCCAATGAACCCCACCCAAATAGCTTACGATTGGCATTTTCTGTGAGCACAGGGATAGAGAATAAGAACTGAGTCAGGTCCTCAGATATGCGAGGTTAGAATTCCATCTTAACCTTGCCCATGATGCCCTATGTGGAGAGGTGCTACAGCAGAGATCACTTGAGAATTATCCTGTGGCTCACACTGCCATAATTAGTTATCTGTTCAGCACCTCTTAACTAATCAGAACAATGGCACATACAGAAGTAAAAGGAGATGAGACGAGACAAGAATACAGCAATTGAATAATAAAATGGGTGAATCAGTTAGCAGAGCAAAAGATAGCACAGTCATGGGCTGGCAAACGTTATAATTTTTGTTTTTTATTTATTTTTTAAATGGAGCAAGACAGTCTTGCTCTGTCACCCAGGCATAAGTGCAGTGGCATGATTTCTGCTCACTGCAACCTCCGCCTCCTGGGTTCAAGCAATTCTCATGCTTCAACCTCCTCAGTAGTTGGGATTACAGGCATGCACAACCACGCCTGGCTAATTTTTGAATTTTTAGTAGAGACAGGGTTTCACCATGTTGACTGGCCTGGTCTCGAACTCCTGACCTCAAGTGATCCACCCACCTCGACCTCCGAAAGTGCTGGGATTACAGGCATGAGCCACCGCACCTGGCTACTTTATTATTAAGCCCTGTCAGCACCCACAAAGAGAAGTACTGGGATGGCACAGACAGTGGAGACAGTGACAAAGAGCAAGGTTAAGGCTGGAATTATGTGGACAAAGAAAATGGAATGAGGCCAAGCAATTGGGGATGAAGAATAAAAAGCAGAACCAGTGACAGCAGGGAGCAGAGATCAGAAGGAACAAGAAGATACTCTGGAAGAATGCAACCAAACAAGAAAAAGAATGAATTGTATGTGAACATTGAGTTTAGGGGCAAGCTGACTATCTTAGCCAGTTCAGGCTGCTGTAAAAAAAAACACCATAAACTGGGTAGCTTTTAAAACAGAAATGTATTGCTCACAGTTCTGGGGGCTGGGAAGTTTAAGATGAAGCTACCAGCACATTCAGCATCTGTTGAAGACCTGGTTCACTGATGGCGCCTTCTAACTGTGTCCTCACATAGTGAAAGGGGGTGAATGAACTCCACTGGACCTCTTTTATAAGGACAATAATCCCACTCATGAGGGCTTATAATCTCATCACCTCCCCCAAAGCCCTATCTCCTAATACCATCGCTTGGGGGTTGAGGATTTCAACATATGAATTTTGGGAAGGACACAAACATTTAGACCATAGCACCAGCTTACAAATCTCAATGGCTCCTGAGGTTGACATCATGGGATTATAGAAAAGTACCATAACTGAGGCTTAGCATGATGAGGCTGAGTCATAAAGAGCATTTTAAGTCATGAATGTATTATATATGGAAGACCACAGAGATGTTTCATAAGTTTCAGATGGATTTTGGTACAGTATAGTTGAAATTTAGATTTTATCAGTAAAAGTCTAAGCATTGAGCTATTTGCCAGGATAACCAGTTAGTCAAAAGATCACTATCCGAAGTCTATTGTTGTTTCCAAAGGCACAGTGATGTAAAAGTGGGACCACCTTAAGAGAAAGACATGGATTCCTGTTACTGGATCAGAGGGTCCATGGGGAGGGGTGGAGGTGGTGTGGAATTGCAAAGCTCTGGAGACACTGAATGCATTGAAACAAAGGTGTGTCATGAGCTACTTATGTTTTAGAAATACAATACTGACAGGATACTATAGGAGATTGCATTGGGAGAAAAATTGGCAACAGGGCCAAGACTAAGTTAAGGCAAGTGAGGTACTCATCTCTGATGTAAAATTTAAGGAAGTGCCAAAACCCCAAGTTGTTAATATTAAATACTATTTTAATGCAATATTTTTAGAAATAAAAATGTGTGCACAAATACATGATGAACAAAATATCAAAAAAAATTTTTTAGTAAAATATCAAAAATTTAAATCAAGACAGACTCAGCAGTGACAAAGGCAATATCCAGGAGAGGGTGGATGACTCAGAGAGATGTTTAGGAGGAAGGATTAAGTAACTGATCAAATGTTGCCGAAACAGTGAAACCAGGGAGTCATGGGAGTGAAGGACAAAGCCCAAGTTTATGACTCAGGGGGACCTGCCAGTCACAAGCGTAGGGCAGTCAGAGAAGAGGTAGATTTAGAGGAGGAGGCAGGTGAGATCTGCCGTGAGTTTTGTCACATTTGAGGTGTGCATGGGATATCAAAGGGGAGGAAATCTAGCCAGTGACTGGGAATATGGACCTAGCACTCAGTAGAGAAGTCTGGGCTGGCTATGGAGGGTGGGACTTTCTCACATGTAGGTGCTGCTGGGAGTTGTGTGTGTAGGTGAGCCTGACCAAAGAGCGGGTGTATACAGAGAAAAGACAACGCTACCAAACATAATAAAAAGTAGTAATAACATTGATTGAGGCTTACTCTGCACTAGCCATTCTGCTGAGTAGTTTATAAACATTATCTAGTGATCCTCACAACAACTTAAAAGGTCTGTGTTATCATTAGCCTCATTTTCCAGATGAGGAAATGGGCAGTTAGAGAGGTTAAGTAATCCAGGATTTGAGCTCAGCAAATAAATGACAAAACCAAGCTACAGACTCGACGCCTGAAGAGAGGAGGGAGGCAGCCGGGCTCTGGAGAGTGAAGCCCAGGGTGTGGATTGTAGCTTCGTGATTTATGGGGTGTGTGGTCTTGGCCAGCACTCGTGTTCTCCTGGAGCCTCTGTGTCTTCATCTGTAAGATGAAGAGAAGATACCAATCTTACAGGATTGTTGTGAGGGTGAGATGGGGAAGGTGAAGTGTCTGATGCATGGTAGGTGCTCAAGATGAGCTGGTACCTAGTGCAATCATTAGGAACACCCCAGCGTCATGCAGACGTTTAAAGGGCCTGAGTGAAGAGGACACTGGGAAAGAATATGATGGAGAGGTAAGAGGAGACCCTCTCTGAGAGATGGAATCAAAGGAAGGAAGGGGGGTGGGCACAACAGTTTGGATTGGTTGCCAGCTAGTGATGTCCTTAGCAGAAGCACAGGAAGTGCAGTGGAGCAGTGGGGCATGAACTGATAGTTAGGAAGAAGAGCTAATGAATGCTAACAATGCTTCCCAAAAGCTTGACTCAGAAGGGAAAAAAAAAGAGGGATATTGCTTGAGGGAGACACAGAGGTCAGGCAGAGCTCCAAGATGGCAGAACTTAAAACATTTTTTCGCCCTGAGAGAAGTTCATGGAGTGTGAAAACAAAAAACAAAAAAAACCACACCTGACTTAAAAATAATGACTTGCGTTTAAAATAATTTAACATATTTAAAAGTACTTTTGCCTCTAATGTGACATGGAGCCTTCAGAACAATCATGGAGTAGACTAGGCAGGTAGCATCCCCAATTCATAGATATTGAAATGAAGACTCAGGAGAAGATTAGAGATTCAAAGATGATCAATGTGGAAAGATGAAGAGACTCCTCACTGCAGCTGGTGTGCAGAGTCGAGGTAATGGACAGATTCCATAATAGCCATGAAGGGGCTGTGTCTGCAAGAGAGAGTTACTAGCAGGAAACGGCAGGCTGCCTGTAGGTATGAATGTGTGGGAGGAAGTGAGTGGGACAGAGAAGAGACTTTGACTCCTCCCTGTCAAAGTCTAAACCAAGAGATAGATGTCTGAAAAGGGTTTTAAAGTTTAACTTTGTATTATGAATATATGAAGACTTTTGAAATTTCTTCAGAAGGGAAAGAAAGAGATAAGAGTGGGAATGCTTGCAGTGTTTTGGCTTTTCAGAAGCCCTGGGCACATGGGTGTATTAGCATTCTACAAAGAGACAGAACCAATAGGGTATATAGAGAGACACATGAGAGGGGATTTATTAGGGGAATTGGCTCACATAATCATGGAGGCTGAGAAGTCCCATGGCAAGCCATCAGCAAGCTGGAGACACTGGGATGCCGATAGCATGGTCAGTCCATGTTCAAAATCCTCAGAACTGTGGAGGCCAGTGGTGTAATTCTCAGGCTGACTACACAGACCTGAGAAGCTGAGAAAGCAAAGGTGGGGAGGGGGACAACTGTGTAAGTCCTGGATTCCCAAGGCCATAGAGCCTGAAGTCTTGATGTCAGGAAGAGAAGAATGTACACGTCCCAGTTCCAGGAGAAAGCGAAGGGAAATCCTTTTCTCTCCTTTGTAATTCTCTCTGGGCCGTCAGCCTGACTACCTTGAAGGCAGATCTTTCCCCACTTAGTCCACTCAGGCTCACACACTAATTGCCTCTGGAAACAGCCTCATAGACCCACCCCAAAATAATGCTTTACCGGTTCTCTCGGTATTCCTTAATCCAGTCAAATTGACATCTAAAATTAGCCATCACATGGGCATGGTGATATTTGGATTATATATGGCTGGCAGTTGGGTAGCACCAGACATATCCGAGGTCTTCGGATGCAGAACCATCACCTATCCACCAACCACATTGCTTTTGTCTGCAAGTAGAACTTTTGCTTTCCAGAAGTAGAGTAAAAAAGAAATTTTTTTTGGTTTTCATTGTGAGGATTCCGATCTTAACTCCACTGAGGTTCATGAACAATGCTTCCAGAGAGACAAAAGATTAGGGATAATTTGCATAATGCTAGTTAGTTCAGTTTCATTAGATATATTTAATAATCATTGAAGGCTGGATGTCATGCAGAACTTAGAGGGGATTGTGCAAAGAAATTAAAAGTAGGCTAAACTTAAATTGTTCATCGAGGTCCCAAACCTGAAGCTATTAATGCTAGAACAGAATTAGATTCACCAGCATGTACCTGACATGCCCTTTGGAAAGCATGTTAACCATTTTATGTAAGAAGTGGCATTTCATCCAGGTTTACTCATTTGCATACTTGTGATTTCATTTGCATATATTTTACTGTGCAGTGCTCTGGAAATACATTCACTTATTTTATTCCCTCCTTTAAATTCCTTATACCCTCTTCAGTACCAAAGGACTTAGATGACCAAATATTGAGGAAAATATTCTTGTTAGAAAGGACGACAATTATGGAGCTTCCCTATCCAATCTGCCATCAAAACTCTCTTTTATTCTTTTAAATATCTAGTGGGTATGTTTCCCTATTTTCTATTTCCACTGCGTCATCCTAGAACAGGACTTACTTACCTCCTAAATGGCTTTCTGGCTTCCAGCCAAAAACCATCCAATTCAATCTATCTCCTGCTTTCTGCATACTTTCCCTAAAACACCACTTACCTAATACTCAGTGGCCTTCATAACAATCTAATGGCATTTTTATATTAGGTTCATCACATTTCAAATTCTTAACTTCTGCCATGGTCACACTTCCAAAAATTTATAGCTGTTAGTATGTATGGCCATCTTCTCTTTACCATTAAAGAGGAGTAAGTCTTTTCTGACTTTGCTTTTCCCCTTCTTACATCCTCTAAGAAGGATTGTGTCCTTGCCAGCTCAGTTCCTCATTGGGGCAATGAGGAAAGAAAAGCAGAAAAGTATGAATAACTGCATCAGAAGGGCTGGAAATTTCCTTTTCTTTCCTGATTTTTTGGAACAGAAGAAATAATAGAGGTGGAAAGAAAAGGGGAGGGACTGGAAAGATGAGGGCTTTAAGGAAGGGTGAGATTTCGAGGAAAGAGAGTTTAGAAAGAGTGGTTGAAAGTGAAACTTCTGCGTAGCTTTCTAACTTGAGATAAGATAAAAAGTAGAGCTCTGCTGAGGTCAGATACGGGGAGAGGACATCTGAGTATTAAAGGAAAAACAAGACATGGAGAGAGAAGTTAAGTGAAAAGTTAGGGTATTGGTTTGGCCATTGTAACAATTATTGAAATACTAGTAGTATAAAAGAGATGAAAGCTTTATTTCTCTTATAAAAACGTCTGGGTTGAGGGTAGTCCAGGAGGTTAAGAGTGCTCTATGAGATTGAAAAAGGTGCCCAGGTTTCTTCTATCTTGTTGCTCTTGAAGGCATTGTCCTTGTCTGTATGATCAGAGTTGGTCATCCCCTCCACATCCATATTCCAACCCAAAGAAGGAGGAGAGAGGAAGTAGAGCACAGTCTTCTTTTAAGGGCAGAAACTCTGAATTGCACACATCACTCTGTTGACATTCTGTTTGCCTGAACATCCTCAGATGGTGAAACCTATTTGCAAGGGAGGCGGGGCAGGATATTCTCTGGGTGGGCAGTTCAGTGCCAGGCAAAACTCAGGCGAGTACATTACTAAAAGAAATCAGGGAAGACTAAACGGAGGAACAATTAGCAGCCTCTGCACTTATAGTTAGATAAACAAAAGAGCCTAAATCTCAATAAGCTTGAGTTGGCTGCAGGGAGTTTGAAAGCTAACCTGGGTTCAGATTGCAGAGGGGTGTGTGTGTGTTGGTTTTACGGGGGAGCAAGGCAGTAGAAAAGGAAAGCTTATAGAGTAAATCTGTATACTTAGTGTAATTGACATTGTACTAGAGCAGGACACACTCTGAGGTCCATGACTCTAGCTCATAAGTATGTCTTCAGTTCAGGGGTGAGTCAACATTTTCTGTGAAGGGACAAATAATGAATATTTCAGCATTTGTGAGCCATGCAATCTCTGTCAAATATATTCAAGTTTGCCATTGAATTACAAAGGCAGCATAAACAATACGTAAGCAAATAGGCATGGTTATTTTGCAAGAAAGTGTTATTTATGAAAACAGGCAGTGGTTCAGATTTGACCTGTGGGCCTTAGTTTGCTGCCCCCTGCTTTAGTCTATTGCTTCTGAATCTAGTATCTGTCCCCATCTAATATAAACCTACCATCTACTATTTACTTATCAATTTATTTAACTGAGGTTGCATTCTATGCTAGGCCCTGAGATAGAAAAGTGAGACATAGTACCTGAAAACACGGAGGTTATTGTCTAGAAAGGAAATATACAAGGAAGTAAATTCAAAGCACCCCGGTAATTTCTACAGTAGACGTATGGGCCAGAATCTCTAGGAACATGAGGGAAGGTATGCCAAAGCTTGCCTGAGTGTCAGGGAATGCTTCTCAGAGATAAGGTATGCAGGGACCTGAAGACAAATGGAAGTAGTCCTTGGTGACCAAGCAGGAAAGAAATTTAAGGGGAAGAAATGGCATGTGTGTGAAAATTAAAGAGTTTGGCATGTTTCTAGCACCACAAGCTTTCAAGGAGCAGAGGTGAAGGCCTAGGAGTTCAGACTATAAAGGTCATTTATGATCATTCTAAAGAATTTTGTTTTTTATTGTAGATAATGAGGATTATTGAGAAAACATTCAATCAGGCAGTAATGGTTTCACATCTGAGTGTTAGAGAGATGCCTCCTGAAGGAGTGTGTGCCATGGATGGAAGGGGAGGAAGACTAGAGCGGGGATGCCATTGAGGGTTAGCATGTGTTTAGGAGAAAGAGGGCAGGGGGCTGAAACTAGTGGCCAGCAATAGGCAGGTATATTAGTCCATTCTCACACTGCTATAAAGAGCTACCTGAGACTGGGTAATTTATAAAGAAATTATAAAGAAATTTATAAAGAAAATAGGTTTAATTGACTCACAGTTCTACAGGCTGTACAGGAGGCATGGCTAGGGAGGCCTTAGGAAACTTAATCATGGTGGAAGGGCAAAGGGGAAGCAGGCATGTCTTCACATGGTGGCAGGAGAGAGAGAGTGAAGGGGGAAGTGCTACACACTTTCTAACAACCCGGTCTTGTGAGAATTCACTCACTATCACGAGAACAGCAAGGGGGAAACCACCGCCATGATGTAATCACCTCCCATCAAGTCCCTCCCCCAACATTGAGAATTACAATTCAACATAAGATTTGGGTGGGGACACAGAGCCAAACCCTATCAGCAGGGAAATTTAAAAAATTGATTCAAGAGATTTTTGGGAGTTTGAGGTGATATAAACTCTTCCAAATTATAAAGGGAGAAGAAAAATCAAGAATGACACCCAGAATACTGACTTGAGTAACCAAGTGCATGGTGGCACTTATCAAGACAGAGTAGAGGACGCAGAAAAACTAGGTTTTGGGAATTTGATATGTATTTAATATGCTTATGCAAAATTCAGGTGGAGTCTGTCATGTAGTTGTCAGTTCCTTGGGAGACTAGAACTACAGACCTAATCAACTAAGACGCTTCAGTTTGGGGGTAGGGAAATATAATTACTTACACTCCATTACATTCTGGAAAATGCAACTTAAACAATCAAAATGAGCAAATACAGAAGTCCAGGGAAAATCAAAATATGGTTATAAGATATAAAATCAAACCAAAGTCTGCCTATGCTTATAACAGACTTCAGATTTTGCACTAAAATTCCTTATAGCCAGTGCAAAAAATGAGGCAGTTGCTTGAATCACTGTATCTGTAGGACAAACATCAGTTATTTAGGGGAAGCCAGTTGGTCTTGGTACTGAGACTTTCCAACGTGATGTGGCGAGAAAATTCTCCAACAATATCCTCATACAAAATAAAACGTTTCATTGGACTTTATCTTGGGCTCTCAAAAGGGTCAAACTAAAGCAAGGTTGTACCAGATCAGTTTTATGTGGATTCAGTCATTCTCAATTCATTCATCTTCATAAAGTGCCTAGGTCAATAACCCTTCCAGGGTGTTGTGACAGAGGGAGAACAGAACCAGGTGGAATCCATATGACCTTCTGGTTCCCAGCATGGCAATATCAAGAAAACAATATAGTCTTACAGACCGTTGTCTTAAAGAGGACAGTTGTATTCTCTCATCTTATGGATTTTGCTTAACTGTATTTCTTTATATTTATACATTTAAATTGTTTATCTGAAGAAGATCAACATTACAGGGCAGATATTTTCAAAGTCACTAGTTTTAGGCCAGAATAACTTTTCTTGTTTAAAATGTTACAAATGGATCGTAGAATAACTATTGCTATGAGCCATTATCTGGAACATGAGAGTGGACCGGTACTGAATCATTATTATCCAGCACTTTTTCCTGTTTCTGTAAAAAGGTTAGCTGGGTAAACTTAGAGTCTGAAATAGAAGAGGAGCAGATTATCTAAATTAGAACATATGTTCATCACTTTTCTCCTCAAAAAAGAGCATCTCTCAACAACATGATTCATCATCTCTACTATCCAGGTTTTGTTCTTTCCATCTAAACAGAATCAGATCCCTCATGTACACTGTGAGAATATCCTTAGTGCTTGTTGCAGTAATCTCCATTTATTTATAATTATCCTTCAACCTTTTATGATTGGAAGATGTTGGGAATTGAGTTGAAGACATACAGAGAAATATGTGGAAAAATGGGGCATATGGATATAACAAAGAGATTTACTCCACTTGCTTCTAGCTTAGATTTCTGATACCTTTCCTCACAAACTGTTTATTCTCATTTTAAAAATTATAAACTTACATCTGGAATTAAAGACTTTTTTTGTAAACTACAATACATGAAAAGAAAATGATCAAAGTGTAAATACACAGCATTAAAAATTGTTATGTGCAAATACTCAGGTAGCTATCATACAGACCAAGAAATATGATTTTGGCAGAATTCCAGAAATATCTCCCGCCACACCCACATGTCTCTTCCCATCATCAGTTCCTCCATGCCACAGTAATCATGACTCACTTTTATGATCATCACTATGCACGCCTAAATACTGACTTTTTGAACTTTCTCTAAATGGCATCATTGAATATATATCTTTTGTGTCTGATTTCTTTTCTTCAATCTTATGTTTTTAGAATTTATCCATGGTGTGGTGTGCTATGATGCATTCATTTTCCATTCATTTTCATTGCTGTGTTAAATTTCACTGTTTGAATAAATCCCAATTACTTATTCATTTTATTATTTATGGACATTTGAGTAGTTTCCAGTTTGGATCTCCCCTGCCCCTCACTTTTTCAGTCAGTCTTGTTGCTCTTTAGTAATGCAATTTCCACAATAAAAAAGGGTTGGAAAGAGGAGATGAGGAGTTTTACTTACTGTCAGCCATTACAAACGTTTTCTGGAAAACTGTCTTCTATGAAGTCATTTGACCACACTTACCTTTTAAAAAATATATAATTTTAACTTTTATTTTAGATTCAAGGGGTACATGTCCAGGTTTGTTACATGAGTATATTGTGTGATGGTTTAGAGTACAATTGATCCCGTCACCCAAATAATGAGTATAGTATTCAATAGTTAGCTTTTCAACCCTTGTCCCCCTCCTACTCTCCATCCATCTCTCCTCTAGGAATCCTCAGTGTCTGTTGTTCCCATCTTTATGTCCATGTGTACCCAATGTTTAGCTCCCACTTATAAGTGAGAACATGCAGTATTTGGTTTTCTGTTCCTGTGTTAATTTGCTTAGGATAATGGCCTCCAGCTGCAGTCATGTCACTGCAAAAGACATGACTTAATTCTTTTTAATGGCTATATAGTATTCCATGATGTATATGTACCACATTTTCTTTATCCAGGCCTTACCTTTTGATCATACATAATACATTAAAAAGTGCCATGCAAAATGGTGAAACACTGAACATACTGAGTATCAGTTATTCTGTTATCACAATTTTTACACTTTTAAAACTAAGATTAATTAGTTAGCTAGCATTAATGAATGTGTACAATATCAGGTATTGTGTGCTTATCCTCCCAAAGCTCTACAAAGTAGAAACTATAATTATCCCCATTTTACAGATGAGAAACTGAGGCACAGAGGCGGAATCACTTTCATGCAATCACATAGCTATTAAATACAGCATTTACTGCATTTAGAATTCAGCCTAGATAATCAGATTTCAGATTGTTTTCTTAACTATTGCACTAAGTACCCTAACTAAGAACAAGCATGAGGAGAAAAGGTAGAACTTATACTTCTGATCAGGTTGCATTTGTACGATCATATGATACTTAGTTCTTTCTTTCTTTTTTTTTTTTTTTTTTGGAGACAGTCTCACTCTGTTGCCCAGGCTGGAGTGGAGTGGTACAGTCTCAGCTCACTGCATACTCTGCCTCTCAGGTTCAGGTGATCCTCCCACCTCAGCCTCCCGAGTAGCTGGGATTACAGGTGTGCACCGCCACACCCAGATAATTTTTGTATTTTTAATAGGGATAGGGTTTTGCTATGTTGGCTGGGCTGATCTTGAACTCTTGGGCTCAAGTGATCCACCAGCCTTGGCCTCCTAAAGTGCTGGGATTACAGGCGTGAGCCACTGTGCCCAGCCAGATACTTAGTTCTGATTTAGAAACAAAACAATACAAAACAAACCACCTTCACACCTATAGAACCACAATGACCTATGTTAGGGCAGAAGAAGGATTTGTAGGTAGGGTCCCCTGCAGCTTGTTAGGACTTCATTTTTCTCTCCTACCAGATCGAGTCCTGTAAACGTAGAAGGTCTCAAGAGAACCACCTCATCAGTACTCACACAGGAGCAAATCCTATCATCTACAGCCATAGCTTCCCAGCATTGGTGGAAAAGGTCAGCTTGCAATCAGTCACAGCCCACGGTCAGGTAGTCTGGGTCACAATATTACAAGGTAAACAGCAATGACAACCTAAGCAGAGGCATTTCATTCCACACAAAATCTGCAATGCCTTCCATAGGACCTGCCTGCTCATCAGCACTCAATAAATGTCTGGTGAATGAGCTAGAATAAAAAAATATAAAACTGGCTTGACTGATTTTATGAAACTGAATCCTTTTGCTGTTACTGAGAATCATTAGAATGTCATTCTGAGCAAAGCTCTGATCTCCATCTTTCCTCCTCTTTGAAAATCTGTTATTCTTTGGGACCTGCTGTGGGCGCGCTCATCAACAGTGCCACACATGGTGCTTCCTGGCAAAGCATTTGTTTGCGGTTGTGTAGACACAGCCCTAAATGTGTGGCATTGTCTTCTGGCATCCAAAAGCAAAAGCAGTGAATTAAAATCCCGATTTATTTATATATCTCCTCTCTTCAGTTGAATATCTTGTTCAGAAGAGTTATATTAATATGATTTATCACAATAAACAGCATGGTTCCTGCTTTAATTGATTTATCTTTTTCTTCATATAAAAATTCCCTATATCTCTGTTCTGCACCAACTTTAAATGTGTTTTTCACCCCATAGATCTTTGTTGGCTCTGATAATTTCTACAGAGATCAGATTTTTTTTTAATACAGTCTGCATCTTAAATCATTCATTTTCTCATTTTCTAACTGCTGACTATAGTCATCCTTACATTTACTGAAATTAGCATGAGTTTTAAACAATTAATCACAAAAGAAGTGGAGTGGGTTTTTGCTTTTTAAAAAAAGGCTTTGCTGTTCTTTATGGATGAAACAGTTGATATTTTGTTAAGAGATTTTTATCTGACTTTAATTCCCTAGCTTTAACGTATTCTTAACTGTTCTAAATGAAATGGTTTGTCTTAAATGAAAGTGTATCTATGGTAGCATAGTTATATCTCGTCTTTAAAATGGATCATTTCATTTCATACATGCTATAGAATCTTGAATTTCACCTTTACTCAGCTCAATTTCTTTACTAAAAATGACTCTGTTGCTCCAAATTCCTACATCAATGGATTGGCTATATCAAATCCAAGCAGTAATTGTTCATAAGCACGTATTTTATAACATATGCTAATAGACTAATAAAATATATTGCAATAACAATATGCTCTGCCTGATAGAATTTCATCATGAGACTCCATTAACACATTCAGCTGGTATCAGCTTGTGAAAATGCCTTCCATTGTGGTGGAAGGGAAATACTCTGTATGAGTGAATGGAGAAAATGGGCTTGAGAGAGGAATTTCTAGAAAGCCTAGGTAGAATGAAAGAATCAGAACCATGAATGGATGCTGAGCAAACATCTTGGACATGCATTGTGCTGTGCCTGCACTTTCCTACCCCTTAATCCTCACTCTTCACAGTCCAGAGGCTGCCCTCAAATCTGAATAGAGCTGTTCTCCTAAGCTCACTAACCAGGCCCCTACCCACAATGGCCTTAACTTACTCTATCCTATTTTCCGCATGCAAGCATTAACCCTTCCTTCTTTGATTTTCCTCTTCCCTTGACCTCTGTGAGGCTAGCTCTGCGCCTGCTTTTCTAAATGTTCACTCTGGCTCCTCTTGGGCTCCATGCTGCAACCCTGCCTGTCCCCAGGTCCTGTCCCTGGTTCTGTTCTCTCCCCCGTCTGCCCTCCTTCCCTGGTTTGTTTCCCTCCGTTCACCGCAACGCCACTCCCAGGGCTGACCTCTCTCTGTGTTGTGGCACCCATGTCAGTGCCTGTGAAATGTGGGAAGCTTCAACTCAACTTGCCCCAAACCAGATGATGTTTCACTGTCCCCCACATCAGCTTTTCTTCTGAGGGCTGTTTTCCCTGTGCTTTTTCCTCTGGTCTCCTGTGATCCCCTTGGTCTGTTTCAGTAGGAGTTTGGCCTCAGAACATGTCAGGATGTTTCACCTACTCGAGTTGGGTTCTTCTGGCACCAGGCCTTTTGCTTGTTTTCCCTGTATTTCATTTCCAAGTTCAGTCCTCCTCATTTCTGCTCCTGGAATGTTGGGGTATACCCCTGAAATGTTTCCCTGATTTCTTTCTTTTTTTTAAATCTGACTTTTCCTGCCCAGTGTTGGAAATCAGTCCTCATAACATGTTCTCAGGCCAACCTCCTACTAAAAACAGCTCCAGTGACTGCCTATTTTCTGCCAACTAAAGTTAGTGCAGTTTCTCCATGACCAAGCCATAATGTCTTCCTAGACTTGTTTCCCACTACTTGCGTATGTATGTTCTCTGTACTTCAGCAAAACCTAATCGCTTGTAAACATCATAGTTAGTGAACATTATTCCTGCTGTCTCTCAGGTTTTGCAAATATTTAAACACATAAATGACCAAACAACGTAAGAAGAACCACATAACATATACCATTTCGCCATGAGATACTTAATCATAAACTTATAATTTTGAAAAAAAATTAACTTTTGCGTTTGTTACTTTTTTTAATTACGTAGATTCTTTCAAGAATTAGGCTAAATTCTAAAATGACTTTCTTGTTCTGCGTATTCTCTTCTTTTTGTGGAAAAGAACCTGATGGCTTGAACCTTGAAGCCTGACTCTTCCATGAATTAAAAGCTGTTTAATTTGCATGGGTTATACACATATTCTTTGATCTTAATTCCCTGACTGCGTTTTTAGCTCTCTAGTCCTTCAGTTAGAAAATGAAGCCACATTCGACACCTGCTCGATGCCTTTCACACACCATCTGACCCCTCAGCATGCCTCCCAGCCCTCAACCAGCCCCAGCCCCTCCCTACCTCCCTGACCTTACATTTAGTATTTCAAAGACACCTCCTGAAACATGGAGCTTTGCCTTCTGATCTTTACTTTCTTACATAAATGCACAATGCAACACATATTGGCTTACTGAATTCAAATAAGTATATATTTACAAGAATGTGATTTTTTTTCTTAAAGAAAGCTAGACTTCTGAAATAGCACTGACTTTCAATGATACCTCGTCAAGTCATTTTGATTGTCCTTCTAGAAAATCAAATATCCAAATATCCTTCATTTTATTATTATTATTATTATTTATTATTTTGAGACGCAGTCTCACTCTGTTGCCTGGGCTGGAGTGCAGCGGCGTAATCATGACCTCAGCTCAGTACAACTTCCACCTCCCAGGTTCAAGCAATTCTTGTGCCTCAGCCTCCCAAGTAGCTGGGACTACAGGTGTGAGTCACCACGCCCAGCTAATTTTTGCATATTTAGTAGAGATGGGGTTTCACCATGTTGGCCAGACTGGTCTCAAACTCCTGACCTTTCCCACCTCGACTTCACAAAGTGTTGGGATTACAGGCTTGAGCCACCACACCCAGCCCATTACATTATTCTTAAAGTGGGAAATTTCTTTCTCTAGGACTCTTCATTTACAACCAGGTACTTGGTTGCCCTCAGGTCTCCCATGATCTATGAGCCAGGAGGATGCTTAGGAACTCACACCACATAACATCTGAGTTTTTGATTCCGTTGCAGTCGGGTAATTGCCTCTGACACTGCACCTATCTGTGGTTTTCAATAGCGACAGGCATTGCTTCTACTTCTGACTTGGCTGAATCCATTGTGTAACTGCCATGGTGTGATAGCTCTAATACGGAGAAAAATGAGCGAGAATTCTCTAGAGGCAGACACAGGATTGATTTTCAATACAGGAATTGATTACATTTCAGGCAACTGACTGTAATTTAGTGGGGAAAAGCAGAGTCAATGAGGCTGATATAATGGTTTCCTCTATAAGCACTGATGCAATTAGCAACTCATTTTAATTGAAACGGTACAGCAACTCTTGAACACATTCCTATGGACTTCATCACAAAACACGGACTGCTAGGAAAAGCCAAGGATTCATTTGGTAACACTGTAATGCATATTTAGTAATACCAAGGAAAAAGAAACCATTTGAGTAGGTTCAGGTATGCTTTAAAATATATCATCAGTTCAACCAGCTTTTAAGTGAGAATAATAAGTAGTTTATCTCACAAGATACTGAGGGTTATCAAGGAGATATTTCCCCTACCCAAAAAAGACTCTCTAATCACGCAGCTCTTGCCCCTAAATTTTTGCCAAATTTTCCGAATAGAAATTCAGTTTTTTAGGGTTAGGGCATATGACTAATGAAGTCACTCCATAATGCAAAAGGCCATTATGTTTTAACAAACTTAAGTCACCAGGGATGCTATCTCTCAGATTCTGATCCCGATTCACTGGGTCTAGAATGGGACCCAGGAGTGGAATTTGCATGTTCATTAAGTATCCTCAGTAAGTTGGGTATGTGGAAGGTATTCTAATAAATACTGGTCTAAATATATAGATTATGTAAGAATTAGGTATTAATGATTAAATATTTAGACTTATTTCATCTCATTTTTCCCCAAGAGCATGCTGGAAAATTGGAACAAAAAACAACTAAGACTCAGGAGAGGGTCATGGAGGAAAGAAAATGCACACCATGGAACAGTTAGTTGCCTGAGAAGACAGGCTCAGGCTAATGTCTCTGCAGGGAGCACAAATTGGGTAGGCGGAAAACAGAATAGATGTGTTAGGTGCATGTGGCAGGCAGCAGGGTCAGGACCAGGGTGAGGTGAATGAGGTATCTGGTGGGATTCATTCTCAGGGCTGTGCTAGAATAAGTGTTACCTTCAATTCTGTACCCCTGGCATGCCACTCACTTCACCCTAGTCCTGGCTTTGGTAGACACTTCTGAAATGGCTCCCAATAAGCCCACCTTCTGTATTCATACCTTTGACTACCTTCCTTTGTGTGGGACTGGACCTAGTGACTTGTTTCTATTGAATAGAACTTAGTGAAACTGATACGTTAAGTTATAAAAGATCGTGACTTCCACATTACACACACTCTCTGGTTTTCTAACTCTGATGAAGCAAGTTGCCATTGGCGAGATGCCCTGTTGAGTGGCCTATGTGGCAGGGCCTATGAGAGCAGCCTCCAGCCAACAGCCAGTAAGGAACTGAGGCCCTGAGTCCACCAGGCCCCAGGGAACTGAATTCTGCCAACAATTACCGGAGTGAGCTTGGACGTGGAGCCTTTCCTGTTTGAATCTTCAAATGAGACCACAGCCTCAGTGGACACTTTGATTTCAGCCTTGTGTAGGACCATGAGCCAGCAGCCTCAGCTAAGCCATGTCTAGATGCCTGACTACAGAAAGTGCGAGGTAGTAAATATTGTTGTTTTAAGACATGAAATTTTGGAGTAACTTATTATGCAGCAATCAATAACTAATACAGTGCATAAAGATTTTGGTAGTGGTGATAGGGTGTTGATTTCTGAACCTGAAGAACAATACAAACAAGGAAGGGTAAGAAGTTAATGAGTACACACTGAATTCATACCACAGTTTTTTCCAGGGATGGTCCTTCCTGCAGGGGTTACTTCTTTTTCCTTTTCCTCACTTCCTCTAATCCCTGTCTTTCTTCCCTAAAAATAAACTGAAGAGTTATCAGGGTTCACTGCTAAACTTAGAAATTTCTTCTGTTAAATCTCCAAGATTATCAGTATCATCACCCCATATCTATCATGATCCTCTTTCCTGAAATTTATCACTGTTACCAGTAAGAGGGTAACTGTAACTAGTAGCTGCAATGCTTGTATTTTCCACATACACAAATTCTCCTCTACCCAGCAGCTACAGTCACTAGAACACAAAAATTAAAATGTTGGACATTGTAAGAATGTGGTGCAATTAGGGCTCTTATTCATTGCTAGTGGGAGTGCAAAACGGTGCAACCACTTTGGAAAGCACTTTGGCAGTATCTTAAAAAATTAAGCCTAAATCTGCTATGTGACTTAGTAATTGTGCTCCTAGGAAACTATCCAGGAGAAATAAAAACTTAGGTTCATGCAAAGGCCTACATTTAAAATTTATAGAAGTTTTATGCCTCATAGTCCAAAAACTCCAAATGCTCATCAACCAGTGACTGGATAAGCAAATTGTGGTGTATCCATACAATGGAATGTAACTCAGCAAAGAAAAGGAACAAACTGCTGACAAATGCAACATGAGGACCCTCAATAGCATCATGCTAGTGAGAGAAACCAGGTGTAAAACACTATACTCTGACTCCAATTATGCAAAATTCTAGAGAAGGCAAAACTAGAGTGATAGAGAATAGCTCAGTGATTTCCATGGGGCCAGACTTCAGGGGAGGAGATTGATTGCAAAAAGGATAAGGTAACATTTGGGTAGTGAAAACGTTCTATGTCAATTGTGGTGGTTATGTGACTGTATGCATTTGTCAAGATTCATTGAACTTTCAACCTCTATGGAAAACAGTATGGAGATTTCTCAAAGAAATAAAAATAGAACTACCAGTCCACCTAGCAATGCTACAGCTGGGCATCTACCCAAAGGAAAAGAAATTGTTTTCTCAAAAGGACATCTGCATTCGTATGTTTATCATAGCACTATTCACAATAGCAAAGTCATAGTATCAACCTAAGTGTCTATCAACAGTGGATTGGATTTAAAAAATGTAATACATACACACACACACACACACACACACACACACACACCCACCCACCCCATGGAATACTATGCAGCCATAAAAAGGAATAAAACATCTCCTTTGCAGCCACATGAATGCAGCTGGAGGCCATTATCCAAAATCAATTAATGCAGAAACAGAAAATCAAATACCACATATTCTCACTTATAAGTGAAAAGTAAACAAAGGGTACATTTGGATATAAAAATGGAAACAATAGATACTGATGACTCCAACAGAGAGAGAGGGATGGGGGCAAGGGTCGAAAAGTGACTTATTGGGTACTATGTTTACTATTTGGGTGATGGGTTCTATAGAAATCCAAACCCCAGCATTATGAAATATACCCATGTAACACACCTGCATGTGTACCCACTGAATCTATATTTTTTTTAAAAAGAGGGAATACATATACAAGCAAAAATAGACTATAAAAGCTGATTACAAAAAAGATTTATAACAAAATTACATAGATCTTGAAATTAAAATGTAGTAATTGAAATGAAGAAAAATTCATTGAACTTCGAGCTCATTTATTGTATATAAATGATGCATAAAAATTGTTTTAAAAACTCTAAACGGCCAATAGAATCAAAAATTGAAGTATTTCAGGTTATGTTTCTTGTCTTTACAATCATGGCACAATCATTGCTCATTTCAAATCTATCATTTAAATGCAAGAGTATATAGTACTACAGGGGCTAGAGACACATGAGCTGATACTGTGTGTACTGAGAGCTGACCATATAGCAGGAAGTTCTCTGAATTACTTTCCATGTGGAGTAAAATGGTTATTGAAGAAAAGCCATACAAATGCGCTACTTTGAAGCTTATATATATGTATTATTTAAAACTCAACGGTAACCTCAGAAATTGTTTAGAACCTAGTCCAATAAAAGATTTTGGGGGATGAATATTTCATCACTGATATTATTTAGAATTGCTGGCTCGTGGTGGTAATAAAAAATAGTTCAACTTGTAGTCAGCTTTATTATTGTTTTAAAATTCTTTCCAGTGTACCCTCTATTGCCTGCCCCTTGTGGGGTAGACTTGTTGTCTCACATCTGTCCTTGATATTCTACTGCTACTCCTCATCAACAATTGTGGGTTCCTGGGACCCTAGAACAATATCACAAAGCCAGAGGCCAGTCTGACTTGCAGAATCTTTGAAGGCCTCGTTATTATTCAAAGAGTGTTATTGATTGCCTACCGCAACCAGGGGCCATTCTAGGTGCTAGCAATTTCAGGTGAAACAGTCTCTGATCTCCAGGACTTAAGTTCTGATAATGTATATTGACATTGTGAGTTCTAGCAATAGCATTTTCTCTAACAGTTAAAAGTGGTAGCCTTTGCTAAAAGTTACAGGTTGTCCTCTCTTCCTTCCCCTTTGTTTATCTTTCTCAATGTCCTCCCAGGTACACCCCTTTCTCCCAGCACCATAACCAATTACATTTCTTTAAGTTTCAAGTAAGGTACTCAAGTGCAGGGGCACATTATCTTCTTAAAAGGGAGAACCAACAAATGGAAACTTTTGTACCAACTTAAATCTATTTGTCCTTCTTGTGGACCTGTGACATTCACCTGTCAATCTGCTCTTAAAAGCCTCTATCAGATGCAAGGTGCTTCTGAGATTTTTGATACAGGGATGCAGCTTAGAATTGTAAGTGGCCTCCTTGATATTCTGCATCACTAGGTAAGGCTTACACAGCAAATACCTATGCCCATCAAAAAATAGTCTAAGATAAAAGTGCAGGCAAGCAGATCAGAGGATATAAAAGGCCCATTGTGAAAACAATGGGAAGGTTAGTATAGGCCAAGTTAGGTCTCCCACCAACCTCTCTGCTTTATGAGACTATCATGCAGCTCATCCCAGTCCCACTGAAGTCTTTTCTTCTTTTAAGTCTATGTAACAATTTCTAACTTAGAACTATAAAGGTATTTAGAATACATGACAGGGCCAGAATTTGCAGAGGTCAAGAAGCGTCTTTATGATTAAGTGAATGATCCCAGCAAAGTCAGTATTAATTTCCTCAAGACTTCTTATCAGACTAGTGGGCCAACCACGCTTCCCATTCCTCCCAAATAAAAGTCAGACAGGAGCTCAGAAGTAGTGCTGGACCTCAATACTAGTTTTCAGAATCTCATGACAAATTTTATATGTTATATGTTCATGATTGCAAAGAGAAGATAATGATTTTTTTCTGATAATAATGCAGCATATTCCTTTCAGATCAATGTTAGCACATCTCTTGTCAATCAAGTTTATATTCCACCTCAGCCAATTCCTTTCATAGGCATTAGCTGATTTGAATGGGGTGATGTATTTTAAAATGATGAGGAAGAAGCATTTTTTTGTTTTGTTTTGACTTTACTTGAGAACTGGTGACTGATTTTTAACACACACACAGACACACACACACATACACACATACACACACATACACAAAATCTCTGGTGATGAAAATAACCATTAAATATAACTAACGCAACACTATGCCATTTATATGATGAACTGACTCACTGCTATCTCACTTTTTGCTTAGTACAGTTTTGTGTACTTTGCTTAAAGCATTTGAGGCCACAGAAAGGTTGAACTTGAAATCAAGTCTTCAGGGCTATTTCACATTCTTTTAAGAGTGTTTCTTCAGCTGCCAGGGAAAGATGTGTGCATGACTTCTCCTATCCATGTCAAGACCAGTTACAGCTGCGCAAAATCAATTCAGCTGTGGTAGACTGATAAGTGCACGTTTCAAGATGACACAAAGTGATCAAACCAGGTGAGAACTAAAAGAGCTTTGGGACCATATTAAATGCCATTGCGTGATGGGGGAGAGGAGAGGAAGGAAATGTACAGGCCAGTTATTGCTGGGATGATATAGTTTTGTAAGCCCTCTATGATCTGTGTTAACCCTGTGTTGTTATGTATATTTTCAAAATGTATGCACGATAGTTTGCAAGAAATGGTCACCCAGTGACAGAGGACCTGGCTCCTTCTGGTCACTTGTCCCCTTTCACTGTTTTGAGGACTTCTCTGGGAGGTTCTAATTCAAAGGAAACTTTTACTTTGAAAGCTTTAAAAGTCCTTTTACTCTACGGATGTTATGTGGAAAGGCTTGCTTACTCTCGGCTCCATTGCTCTTAAACCTCTTGGTCTTGCTGGCAAAATTTTTATGAATCAGAGATTATTTTTAGGTCTGGGGTTTATATTAGAAATTATTCACTGTCATTCAACAAATATGCACTAAGCACCCACTAGATACCAGGGATACATGGGCAAACTTCCTGTTTCCAAAAATGCTGCCCCGTCTCAGTTCCTGAGCATTTGGCCCCTTTTACTTTGGGCCCTAAGTAGAACCACAGATACAGGTAGTACTGATGGACATCTTCTTGTCATGGCTGAAGTTTTCCGTGAAATGGTTCTTTGAGGAGCTACCTTGGCTGAGGCCCTCTTGGTTGAATCTCTAAGCACAAGAGCATAAGACAAGGCTTCCCGTTGAGTAATATAGCATAAGGGAAAGAAATGAGAGAAACTTCAAAATCAACAATTTTACAAAGCAAATAAGAAAACAAAACTGCAAATATTTACTTATGTGTACACAATTTTTTCTACTCTTGTGGTGAGCATGCCCAGATTATATGATCTTTGAAGACTGGAAGTGTATTTTTCTTCTTTTGCATTTCTCACTCAATAAGTTAATAAACACTTAGTCATTGATTAACATGTCAAATTATTTGGAAAGGGACTTGAGCCATGATATCTTCGATATCAAAACTTTCTTCAAACCAGAAAGATATATTTGATCTCTCTCAGTGTTTCTCAACATGTAGTCTGCAGAACACCAACTGGTGAATCACTGGGCTGAGGCCACATGCTTTTTCAAAATGCTAATTAAAAATGCAGATTTATGACTCTAAAGACCTTCTGAATCAGGAACTCTGAGGGTTAAGCTTGGAATCTGCATTTTGATAAGGTACCTGGTGGATTTTATATGCACTAAGCATTGAATACTTCCGCTTCTGGATTCATTGGCTTCTATGCAATTTTGCTATAAAAACAAAGCTACTAGATGATGCTTCTAGTGCCACTTCAGACAATCATGGGGACCAGACTGAATCCTGGCTTCTCTGTTTACTATTCAATAGTTGCATGACCCTGGTCAAGCTATTTAACTTGTCCATGTTTTAGTTTTCTCTTCTGTAAACTGTAGGTCATAAAGACACCTACCACATAGAGGTGTTTGAGCGTTAAATACAATACCTGCAAAGTTCTTAGACGAGCACCTGACACATAGGAAGCCCTCAATAAAAGGTACCTATTGTTATTGTTTTTATTAAATCAATTGCACAAACCATGCCTTCCGTTTATGTAAATACAAAAACAACAGCATAAAGTAGATGTGCTAAAGCCAAGTGAGTAGATTTTTGTTTAAAAAGCACTCTAGTGGAGTTAGGAGAACAGTATGATGAAGGGCAGCCAGCAACTGAAAGCATTTCCTGCCAAGAAAAGGGACTTTACAACAATTATGCCTTTCGGTAAGTTGATGCTTACAATTTGTGAAGGTCTTTCACAACCATTATTTCATTTGTGCTTCATCAAATCTAAAGAGGTTGAAAGAAGAGGAGAGACAGCAGAGGATGGGGCTGAAAATGTATAAACTTCGGAGGTGACAGCTCTGGCTTGAAGTCCTAACTAACATTTATTACCTGTGTGTGATCTTGATCAAGTTACATAACCTGCCTGAGCTTCCATTTTCTATGCCATAAATTGGAGATAAAATGAGATATCATATGTAAAGCTCTTGGCACAATGTCTGGAACGTG
This sequence comes from Macaca nemestrina, assembly GCF_043159975.1. Classification (NCBI taxonomy): domain Eukaryota; kingdom Metazoa; phylum Chordata; class Mammalia; order Primates; family Cercopithecidae; genus Macaca; species Macaca nemestrina. The sequence continues at coordinate 84,096,805 of NC_092140.1, forward strand.
GTCAATGAGCAATAAATGTAACTATTATTGTCGTGAGTAAACCAAGTTTCTGAGTTCGCACACAGCAAGGAGCTGAGCTGTGCTTTGAGCCTCGCCTGGTTTTGTAAGCCCAGACCCACTGACTTAAGTTCCCACAAATCTCAGAGAGTTGACATTTTATCACAATCCATACTTGAATTTCTTTAAACCCTATTAATTTACCCATAAAACCTTGCTTTCCATTGTCAAGAATAAGCACTTTGAAACTTGGTTAACCAACTACTATGTTGATAAAATAGCACGCCAGTAGATGCCATTGTACTTGAATTATTTATCTGGAAACGACTTCTGGCTACAGCACAAGTTGATTCCTTAGGTGCTTAGTTTGGATCACGTAGTTAAACTTACCAAGCAGCTGTTGGTGCTGAAGGCTGTGAATGTAGCGGGTCTGCAGGGCCTCCCACTGGGGCCTCGAGTTGTAAATCCTCATAATGCTGTAAAAGTAGCGCTGTTGCCCTTGGTTGAGGTCCTGTCGGAACAGAACAGGTGATTTTGATGAGTCTGTGGAGTTCCACAGCATTCAAATTGTGATGTATTCAAAGCTAACTTTTATGGAAATAAGAGGCTTCTCTTGCTAAACATATATATTTTTTTAATGTGCAACAATTGGAAAATAACAATTGGAGAGTTTCCTCTCTTCATTTGCTTAAACAGCCTTCTGCTAATCTGTATGATGATGAAAATATGTGAGTAAAAAATTCTAGGTAATTGTCTTGAACTGAGGGACATCTAAAGATTTACAGGATCTTATAATTTCATTGATCCTTATTGAGGAAAGTAGGTTGTAATAAGCTACACAGAGCTGAAGTATGCTAGGCCTCTGGACTGGTAGAAAATTTCCCACTGAAAGTTCTCAAAAGCAAGGGAAATAGATGGATGCATAATGTGGTAAGGGCTCATTATATCATTAGTAAAAAGGTGCCATGAAAACAAAGAATGTAAACAAGTTCCCTAAACAGTCAAGGAAGGTTTCCTAAATGAGACGATCATCTTATCTGAGTCTTAGATGAGGAGTTTCCTTAAGGGACTAGAATACTGGTTCTCAAATGGCATGCACAACACCTGGAAACCTATTAGAAATTCTAACTTTTTTTTTTTTTTTAGTTCAAAGGGAACATAGAGTCTGATTGTGAAAAGACTGTTAAGGGAAGATGATGGAAACCTTTTAGCTATGTTAAGAGTTTAAGGATTAACTATCCTATGAGGAGCCATCAAAGGTCTTTAAGGCAGTGACTCTCAACAGGAATGATTTTGACTCCCAGGGGACATTTGGCAATGCCTGCAAAATGTTTTGATTGTCCTAATTGGTGAGAGGAGGAGGGGGTGCTCCTTACATTCAGTGAGTAGAGGCCTGGGATTTGCTCAGCATCCTGCAAAGCACAGGACAGCTTCCCACACCTTTCCAACAAATGATCCAACCCAAAACACCGTACTCTCAACTGACCAGATTTGCATTTAAAAAAATGGCCCTGCAGTGGAGAATGGGCTCAAGGAAAGAGATCATTGGTAGACAGACCATTTAGAAGGCTACTTTCTTAAAAGTAGAAAGAAATAAGAAGGGTCAAGACTTCAATTACTATTACATACCTAAGATATCTTAAGTGTTCATTATATACTGTGCCCAGCATTTTGCCTTCACATTTGCATGTATTTTGCATGCATAATCTCTTAATTTTCAACAATCCGAGGAGATGAACAATTTATTCTGTTCACTTTACAGATAGGGAAACAGATAGTGGCATCAACATTCTAGAAAAATCAATATAAAATAAGTTCACTCTAGGCCAAAACATTCAAAACAATAATAGAGTTTTCAAAATGAGTTGGTAACTATGCAATAAAAACTAAACTTAAGATAATTATATGTAAAGGTAGAGTAAGGTGACTTTTACCTGTTAGACATTTTGTGTGGGCCTGAAATTTGTGAGTTAGCGTTTTGTTTTGTTTTTATTTTTTTGGCCTTAAACTTAATATCGAAAATCTATCTGGAGTGAAAGTAGCAAAGCCAAGTGCTTCATAATTTGAGATACTATTTCAGCTTTAGTTTCTGAAGTAGATATTTTAAAGGATAATATATTTGAAGAGAATGAATTCCACTCCTGAATAACTAATTTTGCCTTTTAAAATGATTGAGAACAAGATAATATGAAAATTGGAAGCCAATTTCAAGAGCAGAACTCCAAAGTGCAATGGGAATTTCCATAGAAGATAAAAATCTTAAAAGTGATGATTTTATTTTACAAAGCAAAAAATGCCTACTTCTTTTCCTTAGTAAAACCCTAAACTTCCTAAATGAGAAGTAGCAGGTAACATTACTAATATTCTTACCCTGTTGTTGATCCTTCCTTGAGGGTTTAGGAGAGAATTGAAATTTTTACAGTCTATTTATTAGAATGGCTTTAACTAACTTTGACTAAAAGGAGCTTTTCAAAAGGCAGCCACAGTGTGGCCAATTAGTAAGTTTCCCGTTGCTGACAGTGGGTCAGCCATGAAGAGGTGACCGTCTACCAGAGCTCCTGAGATGGGGCGGGTATAGGAGGTTACCCAAGTGCTCATTCATTCACTCATGCGTGGCCTTCAACATTCAGCAAGGGCTTATTTTGGGACAAATATTCTTCCTAATGCTAGGTAAACAAAGACAGCAGAAAAAGTCCTCAGACCTTGAAGGACAGACAGGTCACTCTATCTGTGAAAGAAAGAAAGAAAGAGAGAAAGAGAGAAAGACAAAAAGAGAGAGAGAGAGAGAGGGAGGGAGGGAGGGAGGGATGGAGGGAGGGAGGGAGGAAGGAAGGCAGGCAGGCAGGCAGGCAGGCAGGCAGGCAGGCCATACCTTTAGTAAGGAAGTGTCATAGATGGAGTGAGGAACTCGAATGAAAGGAAGCTGTGGAACATTCCAGAGCTTTTGTTGTCTTTTCCAGTTTTGTCCCATCGTTTATCCTGTACCTCCAAGAAACAACAAAGCATAGCATAAAATTTCTTTTAACTCAACCAGTTTTGGGGATGTACTTAAGTAAATAAGTAAGCAAGTGAATGAATTTTTAAAAATGTAATTTGTTCTAAGGGGTAGGAACATTTGCTCACATTTCCAAGTAACTGGACATCACCACACTACTTAATTCCACACCTTTTCTTAGTCTTGCCCTTTATTTATGAAAATAATTATTAATTATTTATGAAGTTAAGGAATAATTCAGAGCCCTTGTCTTTCTGTTTAACTGTTTGGAACAGCTGGGTTGTAGAGCATACTATTTTTATAATAGTAATTTTTTGATAATTTTAAATACTATTGATTATCATATCTGATTCTAAAAGTAATATATATTGTTTTGGAAGATTTGGAAGAATTTAAAAATTGAAGAAGAAAATAAGATTACTCATACAAGTTGAGCATCCCAAATCTAAAAGTCCAACATCTGAAATGCTCCAAATCCAAAACTTTTAGTGCCCACATGATGCTCAAAGGAAATGCTCATTGGAGAATATTGGATTTTGGATTTTTGGATTTGGGAGGCTCAACTAGCAAAGATAATGCAAATTTTCCAGAATCAAAAAAAAAAAAATCTGGAATTCAAAACACTTCTGGTCCCAAGCATTTTGGACAAGGCATACTCAACTTGTATCTAATTATCTATAATTATTGTTAGTATTTGGTTGATTTCCTTTACTTATTTATTTATATATATTTTGTGAGACAGAGTCTCACTCTATCACCCAGGCTGGAGCACAGTGGTGTGATTATAGTTCACTGCAGTCTTGAACTCCTGGGCTCAAGCCATCCTCCCACCTCAGCCTCCTAAGTAGCTAGGACTACAGGTACACACCCCACACCCAGTTATTTTTTAAATTGTTACTAGAGATAATGTTTCCCAGACAATGTTCTCCCTATGTTCCCCAGGCTGGTCTCAAACTCCTGGGCTCAAGTTATCCTCCACCTCAGGCTCCCAAAGTGCTGGGATTACAGGTATGAGGCACCACGTTGAGTTTCACTTTCCTCTTATTTATTTATTTTTTCTGTGTACATTGTGTGTAATTTTAGAAAAGGGAGATCATAATTTATATGTTTTGTGCACTTTCTCAGATCATTAAGTATTCCTTAAAAATATAATTTTTAATGGTAGTATAGTATGCCTTTACATCATTCTCCACTTCTTGCAAATTTAGATGTGCAATTTTATAGCATTGTACTATAAAATAAACTATTAAACTTGTCATGTTTCCACTTGCCTGACAAAGACACAGAATAAAGGAGTCACATTTGCTATGATTAAGTCTCCTTTCCTGGTGATTTAGGGTTTAGAGTCTGAAGGGTGTATAATAATATGAATTTAACAATCCAGCAAGAGTAGATATGTTGGAATCAGTTGCCAAGTCACAAAGTGCAAACCCAGAGTATTTTCCCGTCTGCTTACTCCTTTGTCTTCGTTAGCAGTGTGAATTACTGAATGATAGAAAGTAAGACCACAGCAAATCAAGCATAGTAACAATCTGCTAAACATAGATTATTATCAATACCTGCACCATGTACTAACTGAAGAAAATAAACTATAATAGAGGCTGTATGGCCTTTAGAACTAGAAAGACTTGAATTTCTTTTCTTCTGTAAGCCTCAGCCTCTCATCCTTATGACAGCAGTTACAATGCCTACCTCACTGGGTGTTTGATTCACTGAAATCGTGAATATAGAATGCTCTCACTTTATGCCAGTTTCTGCTCTCTCTACCCAACCTTCATGCATGTTCAGACACACAAACACATACACACACATAGGTTCACAAACATACACATGCTTAAGGAGTATTGTAATACGTGTGGAGACTCATTTGAGTTCACACATTGAAGGTTCCATTCTTCCAGAAGAGAAATTTATTAAGAAAACATTAGTCAACATCTCTGTGTGTATTGTTTCTGCTATATAAACGTATAAATTAAACTATACATATTTTAAATGTGTGCACTCCGGAAACCATACCAACCAAGATATACCCTTTTAATATTCTCTGTGATTGACGCTTACGCTCTATCCTGTACTCAAATCATTTCAATAACCCTCCTCCCATTTTCCAGATCTGTAGAACAGAGAATAAATATGCTTCAAGCTGAAAAGATTTATTGTCTCCTCAAATAGCATAAGGAGATGACTGATGCTCTTTCTTATGGCAACAATTCATGTATGCTTTTCTGGGGCTACTGCTGAATAAATTTACCTATTCGAGTGGCCTATACCTGATACAATTTGATTAAAATACTCATGGAATTCAGAGGGAAAAACATCTACAAAATAATATATCTGAAACAAAAACACAGATTTGCCTAAAAAGAACTTACCCTATACTGTAGTTCCCCCACTTTTAAAAGCTGGCATTCATATTCGGTGTAGTTTTCTTATGCGGACTCTGTTCATATGGTGGTGGCGGTGGAAGTCTGTTGATAAGCTGATATCCAAGCAACATCATGTGATGAAACAAAGAGCTGGGGAAATCTGGCTTCATGCCTTTCTTCACTTCTGGGTAACATTCAGCTACACAGGTTGATATTTTTTCTTCCAAATTTTGTGTCTAATCAAGTGTCATCTTCTAAATCTACCATATCCGTGTTCTGTGCAGATATGGGGGAGTAACATGCATACAGGCTGAGATTCTAAATATTAAAGGTCAAGAAATCCATCAGGGCAATGGGCCATGACATAAATATTTCCAAAATTTGGAGTCAGTAGTCCCCTTCCCCATTGCTCAGGATGATGAAGGAAGAATTCCTGAATATAGAGGTATGGGCATGATTTTGACTGTGGTAACATATGAAATTATTCCATAGTTTAAGCTAAGTTCCTTTTCATTTTGTGGGGGAGTAAGATATTCTCCATATGTTATCTTAATTTGAGGCTACACATGATGATAATGAACCTGTGGCATAAGACCAGAGTCCACACTGACCTCATCCTTTCTTCTGTGACTGCATTATTCTACTGGCTTCCTTTATTTCTCAAGTGTCCTCCTTCTGAATGCCAGCTTATCTGCAAAGATGAAGAGTTCCTAGAGGAAAGGGAAGAAGAAATATCAAAAGAAAACACATTCAAAATTCTTAGGAGACTAAGGGGAAGAAAAAAGAAGGGGGATGAGAGTGATGAATCATATGCCTTAAAGAAGAAAGGGCTCAACAGATGCAAAAGTCTTGCATTTTTTCCCCAATAATTTGAATGCAGACCTCCCGGGAAATAAGCACAGCACAAACAAGTGTCTGTAAATGCCAGTGAATAACATAAAATCTTTCACTGGATCTGAGAGGTTGATGATTCTTTACCAAGAGATAAAGAACAGTTGTGTGCAGAGTTGACATTGTCAATCGAGTCTTCCTCAAATGTTGTTCCAGGATATGATGAAATTCATTCTGGGTGCACTGCATCTGCTGATGATGCACACACATGCTGAAATTCCTACCAGCTTGCATTGGACCCTACTCAATCAGGAGAACAGTAACAGATCTGGGTGTTTGCCAGAGGGCATTTAATGTAAGGAATCTGTTATGAAAATATAGAAATGGGTTAGAGGAGTAAAACAAGGAGGGTTAGGTTGTCCAAGCATTGGCAATTGCACGTAGAGCTGGAGGACAAAACGGAAAATGATTTTACCCACAGCCCATGGACACTGTGCCATAGAGGCGGCTTCCTTTGGAGAACTGCTCCCTGAGCAGCACCTCAGGAACCTGCACTCACCAGGCACCCTTGCTTCTATGTTCTTGCCCAAACTGCTAATCCTACTGTTGCTGTCACTACTGTTGCTGTCCATGTGGCTGCTGCTGCTGGCACTGCCATAGGTGCAAGCAGAAAATAATTTTTTAAAATGGCTTCTTCCCTCCAGGCTTCATGTCCTGCCCTCCATTGGATGCCAGCTGGCAAGGGATTTTGGGAAATGTATTTTGCAGTCTTCCTACTACTCTGATAAAGAGAAGGGTATAGAAGAATCAACATGAGGCTGACAGATGGTGGACACTCTCTAACACAAACACAAATCTAAGAGGTACCTTTGGGACCTATGAAGTCAGGCAGGAGACTGAAGGACTTAGACATACAGTCAGTGTTTACCTAACATCACTGAAAGTTGTCATTTTATAAGAAAAGAGGAAATAAGATAAAACTAGCTATGTAGATGGTATCAAATAATGGGATATAAATTTGTAGACATATTTTAAAATTTAAGAATGAGGAAGTAATGTATATCCTAAGTTTGGGACAAAAAATGTTCTCCCAAAGAGTAGTTTAACATTTCAAAAAGAATTTAAACTGATTACAAAAAAAGGAATAGAAACACCCATAATCTAATTACTATAGGGAATATGAGGTCAACTATTAGTAGAAAAGATGTACTATTTCACAGTTAAAATATTGGTACAGCAATGAGACTCACTGCTTAAGACATTGGCTATTTAGAAGGTGGGTGATAAAGTGATTTTCATGGAATACCAGGGTAAATGTGACCTCATGGGTGATACCAAGTGAGGAAGAGGAACGCCTGATTGGAATCCAAGATGAAGTTAAACTCTAATTCAAAGAAACCTACCTGCTAGAGGGAGAGTGTCACTGTACATCATGGAGGTACACACTTTCCTGAAAAACTATGAACCCAGAAGGAAATGCTCTGCTCACATCCTTTTGCCAGGATCCTCTTAGCTGCAGAGATGCCCGTGAGGATGTCTCTGCTAGGCACTGACAAGCTCCCTTGACTACCCAAGCCCTCAGAGGACCTCCATGCTCCTTAAGGAAGAGAAGGCAGTGTCCCTCTCCCAACTCTACTGCTGTTTATCCCCTGGACTCTACTTAGTCTTCTAGAGTCTTGGTTGATTTTCATTTCCCATTGAGCTATGTAGTCCCTTGAACTTAAACTTTTTGGTGGGGGAGGGGGAGTTAGTTATTCCTTATTATCTTGTTTTTACTTTGACCTCTTCATAGAAAATCCCTACTTTTCTGAGATTCCAAAACAAAAGCTGTCACGTACACCAAACCTATTGGAGCCACTGGTCACAAAAACAGGGTTATTTAGAGTCAGTCTTAGTTTGGATGATAAGAACCACTTTTAGTGAGTGAAAACTACTTGGGACACTTAGAAGCAGTGATTATCGGCAAAGGAAAAACTGGATGTGGTCAGATATGTGCTAAGACTTTGGAAAAACGGATTTCAAACAATTCAGGAAAAAAGTCTAAAGTGGACTTGAGAAGGGAATATCCAGAGATTTAGTTTCAACCCTATAATCTCAAATAAAATCCATAGAAGAAAGAGATAAGATATCAAAAGAAACCAGAGTAAGTCCACTGGGAACTCAGAGAATTCTAGACTCGAGGTCAGGTTATTTTTAAAAATCATAATTTACCAAAAAGGATTTTTCATTAGAGACTAGCAATGGTTCTCTAAAAACAGATCCCAATAAGCATGACTGTTAAGTAGGAGAGTCAGTACTCAAATCCATGATTGCCTGAAATCTATGATTTCTTCCCTTGATCTCTGGAATGAAAAGGGAATTCAAGCAGCCCACACTATGCTATAATAGAACATTATCCCTTTTATTCAGTCATTACCTACAGATGAAATTCATGCCTCACAATTCTTTCTGTCCTTGGGTGTGTTCCATTCCCACCTGGAATACTGCTTGGCTGAATAAGGGGAGGCTTCAGTTTCACAAAGACATATGGTCATAATTCTGGAGCAGGATATTAGTCTTACTATGCCAAGTCATTGGCCTTCTAATAAAACTCCTGGAAAGTCTTCATGTAAATAGGCATCCAGTGATCCAGTCCAGTCAGCCCTTGAATATACCCAGTCATATTCAAATTCATAGTGAATATTGAAGTCTTTTTTTAAGTCCCTGGCTATAAAAACATTCTCCAAGTGTATTCTGATTTTTTTTAAAGTGAATTGGATAATAAATACCATGCAGCACTCCACAATGGATTATCAATGCAACTTTGTAAACATTTAAAAGATCAATACTGATCCCGGCAAGATGGCTGAATAGGAACAGCTCTGGTCTGCAGCTCCCAGCCAGACCAATGCAGAAGAGGGGTGATTTCTGCATTTCCAACTGAGGCACCTGGTTCATCTCAATGGGACTGGTTAGACAGTGGGTGCAGCCCACGAAGAGTGAGCAGAAGAAGGATGGGGCGTCGCCTCACCCAGGAAGTGTGAGGGATCAGGGAACTCCTTCCCCTAGCCAAGGGAAGCCATGAGAAACTGTGCCATGAGGGACTGTGCTATCCAGCTCTGATACTATGCTTTTCCCATGGTCTTCAAACCCACAGACCAGGAGATTCCCTCGGGTGCTTACACCGCAAGGGTCCTGGATTTCAAACACAAAACTGGGGGGCATTTGGGCAGACACAAAGCTAGCTGCAGGAGTTTCTTTTCATATCCCAGTGGTGCCTGGAATGACAGCAAGACAGAACCATTCACTCCCCTGGAAAGGGGGATGAAGCCAGGGAGCCAAGTGGTCTTGCTCAGTGGATCCCACCCCCATGGAGGCCAGCGAGCTAAGATCCATGGCTTGAAATTCTTGCTGCCAGCACAGCAGTTTGAAGTTGACCTGGGAGGCTCGAGCTTGGTGGGGGGAGGAGCGTCCACCATTACTGAGGCTTGAGTAGGCAGTGTTCCACTCACAGTGTAAACAAAGCTGTCTGGAAGTTCGGATTGGGTAGAGCAAACCGCAGCACCACAAAGCTGCTGTAACCAGACTGCCTCTCTAGATTCCTCCTGTCTGGGCAGGGTATCTCTGAAGGAAAAGCAGCAGCCCCAGTCAGGGGCTTATAGATAAGACTCCCATCTCCCTGGGACAGAGCACCTGGGAAAAGGGGCAGCTGCAGGGACAGCTTCAGCAGACTTAAACGTTTCTATCTGCCAACTCTGAAGAGAGCAGTGGATCTCCCAGCACAGCTCTGCTAAGGGACAGACTGCCTCCTCAAGTGGGTCCCTGACCCCTGTGCCTCCTGATAGGAAGACACCTCCCAGCAGGGGTCAACAGATACCTCATATAGGAGAGCTCCAGCTGGCATCTGGTGGGTGCCCCTCTGGGACAAAGCTTCCAGAGGAAGGAACAGGCAGCAATCTCTGGTGTTCTGCAGTCTTCGCTGGTGATATCCAGGCAAACAGGGTCTGGAGTGGATCCCCAGCAAACTGCAGCAGGCCTGCAGAAGAGAACCCTGACTGTTAGAAGGAGAACTAACAAACAGAAAGCAATAGCATCAACATCAACAAAAAGGACAATCATGCAAAAACTCCATCTGTAGGTCACCAACAGCAAAGACCAAAGGTAGATAAATCCATGAAGATGAGGAAAAACTAGCGCAAAAAGGCTGAAAATTCCAAAAACCAGAATGCCTCTTCTCCTCCAAAGGATCACAACTCCTCGCCAGCAAGGGAACAAAACTGGATGGAGAGTGAGTGTGATGAATTGACAGAAGTACTCTTCAGAAGTGGGGTAATAACAAACTCCTTCGAGCTAAAGGAGCGTGTTCTAACCCAGTGTATGGAAGCTAAGAACCTTGAAAAAAGGTTAGAGGAATTGCCAGTTTAGAGAAGAACATAAATGACCTGATGGAGCTGAAAAACACAGCATGAGAACATTGTGAAGCGTACACAAGTATCAATAGCTGAATAGATCAAGCAGAAGAAAGGGTATCAGAGATTGAAGATCAACTTAATGAAATAAAGCGTGAAGACAAGATTAGAGAAAAAAGAATGAAAAGGAACGAACAAAGCCTCCAAGACATATGGGACCATGTGAAAAGACCAAACCTACGTTTGATTGGTGTACCTGAAAGTGACAGGGAGAATAGAACCAAGCTGGGAAACGCACTTCGGGTATTATCCAGGAGAACTTGCCCAACCTAGCAAGACAAGCCAGCATTCAAATTCAGGAAATACAGAGAACATCACAAAGATACTCCTTGAGAAGAACAATCCCAAGACACATAACCATCAGATTCACCAAGGTTGAAATGAAGGAAAAAATGTTAAGGGCATCCAGAGAGAAAGGTCTGTTACCCACAAAGGGAAGCCCATCAGACTAACAGTGGATCTCTCTGCAGAAACCCTACAAACCAGAAGAGAGTGGTGGCCAATATTCAACATTCTTAAAGAAAAGAATGTTCAACCCAGAATTTCATATCCAGCCAAACTAAGCTTCATAAGTGAAGTAGAAATAAAATACTTTACAGACAAGCAAATGCTGAGGGATTTTTGTCATCACCAGGCCTGCCTTACAAGTGCTCCTGAAGAAAGCACTCAATATGGAAAGGAAAAACCAGTACCAGTCACTGCAAAAACAAATCAAAATGTAAAGGTCATTGACACTATGAAGAAACTGCATCAACTAATGGGAAAAATAACTATCTAGCATCATAATGACAGGATCAAATTCATACATAACCTGCACTCCAGCCTGGGTGACAGAGCAAGACTCCGTCTCAAAAAAAAAAAAAAAAAAAAATTCATACATAACAATATTAACCTTAAATGTAAATGGGTTAAGTGACCCAATTAAAAGGCACAGACTGACAAATTGGATAAAGAGTCAAGACCCATCAGTGTACTGTTTTCAGGAGACCCATGTCACATGCAAAGACACTTACTGGCTCAAAATAAAGGGATGGAGGAAGATTTACCAAGCAAATTGAAAGCAAAAAAAGGCAGGGGTTGCAATCCTAGTCTCTGGTAAAACAGACTTTAAACCAACAAAGATCAAAAAAGACAAAGAAGGGCATTACATAATGGTAAAGGGATTAATGGAACAAGAAGAGCTAACTATCCTAAATATATGTGCACCCAATACAAGAGCACCCAGATTCATAAAGCAAGTTCTTAGAGACCTACAAAGAGACTTACACTCCCACGCAATAATAGTGGGAGACTTTAACATCCCACTGTCAATATTAGACAGATCAACAAGAGAGAAAATTAACAAGGATATTCAGGACTTGAACTCAGCTCTGCACCAAGTGGACCTAATGGACATCTACAGAACTCTTCATCCCAAATCAACAGAATCTACATTCTTCTCAGCACCACATTTTACTTATTCTAAAATCAACCATATAACTGGAAGTAAAACACTCCTCAGCAAATGCAAAAGAATGGAAATAATAAGAAACTGTCCCTCAGACCACAGTGCAAACAAATTAGAACTCAGGATTAAGAAACTCACTGAAAACCACACAACTACATGGAAACTGAACAACCTGCTCCTGAATGACTACTGGGTTAAGGCAGAAATAAATAAGTCATTTGAAACCAATGAGAACAAAGACACAATGTACCAGAATCTCTGGGACACAGCTAAAACAGGGTTTAGAGGGACACTTAAAGCATTAAATGCCCACAGAAGAAAGTGGGAAAGATCTAAAATTGACACCCTAACATCACAATTAAAAGAACTAGAGAAGCAAGAGCAAACAAATTCAAAAGCTAGTAGAAGACTAAAAATAACTAAGATCAGAGCAGAACTGAAGGAGAGAGAGACATGAAAAACCCTTCAAAACATCAGTGAATCCAGCAGGTGGTTTTTTGAAAAGCAAAAAGAAACTATCATCAGAGTGAACGGTCACCCTAGAGAATGGGAGAAAATTTTTGCAATCTATCCATCTGACAAAGGGCTAATATCCAGAATCTACAAGGAACTTAAACAAATTTATGAGAAATAAACAACCCCATCAAAAAGTGAGCAAAGTATATGAACAGACACTTCTCAAAAGAAGACATGTATGTGGCCAACACACATGTGAAAAGAAGTTCATCATCACTGGTCACTAGAGAAATGCAAATCAAAACCACAATGAGATACCATCTCACACCAGTTAGAATGGCTATCATTAAAAAGTCAGGAAACAACAGATGCTGGAGACGATGTGGAGAAATAGGAATGCTTTTACACTGTTGGTGGGAGTGTAAATTAGTTCAACTATTATGGAAGACAGTGTGGCAATTCCTCAAGGATCTAAAACTAGAAATACCATTTGACCCAGCAATCCCATTACTGGTTACATACCCAAGGATTACAAATCATTCTACTATAAAGAAACATGCACACGTATGTTTATTGCAGCACTATTCACAGTGGCAAAATCTTGGAACCGACCCTAATGCCCATTAGTGATCAACTGGATAAAGAAAATGTGGCACATATACACCATGGAATACTATGCAGCCATAAAAAAGAATGAGTTTATGTCTTTTGCAGGGACATGGATGAAGCTGGAAACCATCATTCTCAGCAAACTAACACAAGAACAGAAAACCAAACACCACATGTTCTCACTCATAAATGGGAGTTGAACAATGAGAACATATGGGCACAGGGAGGGGAACATCACACACTGGGGCCTTTCACGGGGTAGGGGGCAAGGGGAGGGATTGCATTAGGAGAAATACTTAACGCAGATGATGGGTTGATAGGTGCAGCAAACCACCATGGCACATGTATACCTATGTAACAAATCTGCACATTCTGCACATATATCCCAGAACTTAAAGTATAATTATAATAATAAAAATAAAGATGAATACTAAAAACTATGTTTTCACACAGTGTCATTTCCTTTTGTTGTTATTGTTGTCATTAATAAGGATAGGGTTCTGGGACTTTTAGATACAGATCTGGTGTTTCAGCATTTGACAAAGTGCCTTGTGAAATCCTCATGTACAGATAAGTGCAATTTGAAACTTGTTAAAATTTTATACAAAGGGATGTTGGCTAATGGATCAATGACAATTTGGACAGGTTTTTGGTGGCATGCCCTGATCTATTCCATCATTTTTTCAAGGACTTTAATGAAAACACAGTAGTCAAGCCTATCAGATTTTCAGATGACAGAGATCTAAATGGGATGGAAAACGCAGTAGGTTACAGAATCGGGATACAGAAAGACCTTGACAAGTTAAAGTGATGGGCTGCATCTAACAGGATGAAATATAATAACAATAAAAACAAGAATCTGCATCAGAGTTTCATTGCTAGTTGGATGAATACAGAAAGGGAATGAGGTTTAGGGGCTGTTCAGGCACAAGGGAAGTGAATGCAAGATGAGTTAATGTGGCTGCTAGAGGGATTCACAGGCTTCATCAACAGAAATATAGTTTCTAAAACAAGGAAGAGGCTGGGATGGCCCCGACGTGCCTTGTGCTGCAGTACTGTGTCCACACAAGGGACATAGGGAAACTGGGATGTGTAGATAAAATAAAGGTGCCATGCTATAGGATGTGCTGGCATATGTGTTAGACCTACCAACCCTGGAAAAGACCTACGGCAGAAGGGGCTAGAGATGGACCATAATGTCACAAAAAATATCCAAAGGACTTGCACATCTAAGAGAGAAGAGATTTACTCTGTATATTCCTAAAAAAATAAAACTTAGGATCAATAAGTAGAAGCTATAGGGATACAAATTTCTAATGGAATGGACAAACATAGGAAGGAATGAACTTCATATTGCCAGAAGTCTTAAGAAAAATAGGCTCACTTGACGAGGACACTGTACCGGGTATTTAAGCATTACACTGGGTCACCAACTCTATAATCCTGTTATTCTTAAAGCCATATATTACTCACTCATCCATCTCACGAGCACCCCCACCATGCCATCTTGCCCCTTCTGGATATTACCCATCCTTCTATCCATAAGTTTCAGCATTCTAAGTTGATAAAAATAAGAAAATTGGTCAATTCTTACATAACTGTTCTAGGCTATACACTCATTTAAGCCTCTCAACAATACTATGAGGTATATACTGTTAATATTGTCATTCTTTCCTACGAGCAAATGGAGGTAAATGAAGGTTAAATAACCCATCTGTTATGGACTGAATGTTTGTGTGCCCCAAATGTGTAGGTTGAAGCCCTAGCGCCCTACATGATGGTATTCAGTTGTGGGTCTTTGGGAGGTGATTAGGTTTAGATGAGCTTATGTGTGTGGAGTTCCCGTGATAGGATTAGTGTCCATACAAGAAGACGGAGAGAGACCAGGCTGTTTCTCTCTCTACCATGTGAGGACACAGTGAAGAGGCAGCCATCTGCAAGCCAAGAAGAGAGCCCTCACCAGGAACTGAATCTGCTGGCATTTTGGTCTTCAACTTCCCAACCTTCATAATGGTGGAAAATAAATGTCTCTTAAGCCACTCAGTCTGTGGCATTTTTTTCCAGCAGCCCCAGCTAAGGTGCAGCACATATCCATGCAGTTGGGAAGGAGGAGATTTGGGACCTATACTTGGGCAATCTTGCTCCATGCTGCAGCATCTGTGCCCTTTGTTTGTGGCATGAGTTTAGCTCTAAAATGAGGAGTCAATGGAAAGGTGCTTGTTTCAGCTCTTCTTACCATTTGTGTAGGAATCTTACTTTTTTTATTTTTTATTTTTTTGGGCCCAGATGTATTAAGGAGACAGAGAGGACCATGAAAGTCCATGGAAGATGTTCGGACTAAAAAGATTCAAGATGAAACCTCCATTACACATGGAATATTGTGATATGGGGAGATGGCACACCTGAAAGTAAAGGAAGATTCTTTGAAGCAAATGAAGCTATGGGGAACATGGTTTTGTGGAGGGACATCCTAAACACTTGGGTATCTGCTGAATTAGCAGGCAATGCTGACTGAATAAACCAATGATGTCATAAATAAAAATATAATACACAACATCTGCTTACAAACCAGAAATAATTCTGGGAATTGTCAAATATGTTAGCTTACGTCATAAAAACAGAAAATTCTTAGACTTAATTAGTTCTAGGTTTCTATATTGACATGTATTAATGAGAATGCATTCAACTGCTGGTGCCTAACAAATTGCAGCTTAAACAAATAAAAACGTATTCTTGTCACTTTATAAGAAATGAAGGAAAATGGTTGGTGGTATTGGTTCATTGATTTGGGGGCTGGTGTCTGTGATTCCCTTGGCCTTCTTCTCATCATGAAAAGCTGGCTACTTCATTCAATATCAGGATGTGGCACTGAGCAGGGAGTTTATCTTCATGTACCTTTCTCCTACCAGAGAGTAAAACTATCTCCCAGAAGCTTCTCAGGCAATTTTACCTAATATCTCACAGGCAGGTGTATCAGTCAGCTGAACAAACAACCACAAAATTATCTCAGGGACATGCAACAATACATGTTTATTTCTTTCTCATATTTCTGCAGGTCGGCTGGGATTTCTCTACTTTAGGCTGCAAGTTTTGGCAGATCAGCCAGGGAAGCTGCTCTACTCCATGTGTCTCTTATTCTTGTGTGACATGAGCTACCCAGGGCATGCATTCTCATGGTAAAAGTCAAGCTCCCTGAAGGGCAAGCCTAGGCTTGGAATTGACACACTCATCCTGCTGCCCATATTCCAAGGTCAAAATCACTGTTGCAGGAAAGTATGCTCTTCTCATGGAGGTCACGGGAAGGGGGTAAATATTTGCTGAAGGATAATCTATTCTGCCACAAAAGGACTGGATTCAGGCCGATTCCTAGGCCGGAGGTGACCTTGACCATCCCAGAAGCTAAAGGACATTTATCCAAAACACACAAAACATTTATCCAAAACTACTGATATAGTTTGGATATTTGTCCCCTCCAAATCTCATGTTGAACTGTGATCCCCAGTGTTGGAGGTGGAGCCTGGTGGGAGGTGTTTGGGTCATTGGGATGGATCCCTTGTCAATGGCTTGGTGCCCTCCCCACAGTAATGAGTGAGTTCTCACTCTTAATTCACATGAGAGCTGATTATTTAAAAGAGCCTGGCATCTCTCTTGCTCTCTTTCTTGTCATGTGACATACCTGCCCCTGCTTCGCCTTCCATGGTGATTGTAAGCTTCCTGAGGCTTCACCAGAAGCAGATGCCAGCACTGTGCTTTTTGTGCGGTCCACAGAACCATGAGCCAAACTAAACCTGTTTTCTTTATAAGTTACCCAGTCTTGGGGTATTTCTTTATAACAATGCAAAATGGACTAACACAGCTGCTAACAAGGAAGAATGAGGTAAATGGCTTTTAGACAGGCAAAGAACAATGGGGTTGTGATCAAGAAGGAATTTTTATAGTTTTATCCACATTTTAAAATACAAAAACACTAACATGCAGTGTGTTTAAGCAAATAATTTTCTTTTTCTGCTTTGTACTAGGGAAGAAGATGAGGAAGAGAACTACCATTTATTATGTGCCTAGTATATGCCAGAAACTGTGCTAGGAACTTAAGATAGGCTATTTTATTTATTCTTCATAACCCTTTGAGATAAATATTATTTTTATAGTTTTTATGGAGGAAAAATAATGGAGACTTTGAGAAGTAACTTGACAATGTATACATATCATACAAAATAGAGCCAGGATTTATCCCAGGTTTGTTGGCACTAAGACTTTTATTCTTTCTATTATACCATGTTGTCTTTATTCAATTTAATCGTTATTTCTAGAACATTCTATGTAGAGTCTCATAGAATAAACTTAATTCCCCTCACAGAGGATAGTTCCTTCTCTGCGTGAAATGAGTAATTTTCTCTAAGTTATTGCCTCTGAAGGTGAAAAATAGTTCCTTCAACAATCCCTTGTATCATGTGTGTAACTTCCGTGATATTGACATTTTTTAGAAAGTCTCTGTGTAGTCAGATGTAGAAGAAGATCCCTTAACCAAAACAATCAAGACTAGTAGCTGGCTTGGTAACCACTGGAAGGCAATTGAAGCAGGAATTATTTTAAAAATAGTGGCTGGCTATGTTGGTGCAAGCCTGTGATCCCAGCACTTTGGGAGGCCCAGGGAGTAGGATTGCTTGAGACCAGGAGTTTGAGAACAGCCCGGACAACAATGTCTCTATAAAAAACAGAAATAAAAAATTAGTTGGGTGCAATGCTGCGTGCTTGTAGTCCCAGCAACTAGGGGGGCTGAAGCAGAAGGATCACTTGAGCCTAGGACATTAAGACCGAAGTGAGCTATGATGGCACCACTGCATTCCAGACAGAGGGAGATTCTGTTGTTAAAAACAATAGTAATAACAATAATGTTAATAATGCTTATATGTTTTAAACATATCATTTTAATTTAAAACACATATTAATACTTTCATTTTGTAATCTTCGAGTTAGGGCCAGGGCCTTTTATTTGAGCACAAGCAGCACTCAGTGTTTGGCAGGATGCACTAAAACTACTGTGTTAATTACAAGGAGCATTTGGAACTGTGCCAAGATGGATCTTTGATTGTCCCAATGGCTGGAGGCTACACTACTATAGTGTTTAGTGGGTATAGACCAGAGGCTAAATGTCTCAATTTTGAACAGTACTGCTAAATGAACCAACTTATCCACAATGTCAATAGGGCTCTCATTGAGAAGCCTTGGATTGTTTGGCTAATGGGATTTCACATTAACTAACATAAAACATATTATTGCACACTCTTAATGCATCATCTATGATTTCCAGTTTTGTTTCCTTAAAATGGAAGGAGATATTGTAAGACATTTGTGAAACAAATGGGATACAGGATCCTCCTAGCTTTTAATTACTTTTTCCTTCTTTTGCAAGTATCTTATCCACATCTTACTGGGAAGCACTTTTTTCGTGACTCATTTATTAATTCTTCCAAGTCTTTTAACTTAGTTTTTGTAGAAACTACTTTTGTAATCAGTAGCTTTTATAGTATTTAAAGTGTTTATATAGTATTTAAT
The DNA here is from genome assembly GCF_043159975.1 of Macaca nemestrina. NCBI lineage: Eukaryota > Metazoa > Chordata > Mammalia > Primates > Cercopithecidae > Macaca > Macaca nemestrina. The sequence continues at coordinate 84,115,510 of NC_092140.1, forward strand.
TAAAGTATGTATTTACAATAACAAGTGCAATAACATAAACAGGTTTGGGAGCTCACCCACCTTGGTAAGTACACAAAATAACTGGGACCACCATTAACTAATCAGGAGTTTTCACACCAAAAATACTGATTCGGAGAACTTCCACTAAAATATGCTTCCTGGAATTGCCATTAATGATCTAAGGAAAGTCCCTGGCAGCCCAAATTGCAAATGTAGTAGATTGAAATCTTCTGTGGTTGAATTCCCCATCAGGCTTGTTGCTTATTTTCCTCTTTTTTTTTTTTTTTTTTCCAGTTTTGCTGGATCTTCTGCTTTTGTATCCTTTGTTTTGTTTTTTAAACCATTTATTGGTTATTCAGTATACAACATGAAACCCAGAGAACAGTAGCCTAATGAAACACAGCTTTATTTTCCTTGCAGATAATGAGAAATGGCTTTTCATCCTGGCATATCCTTCGCATTTTACTGCATTTGGTTCTAGTGCTCCAGTTGCAAATAGCTCACCTTGGTGAAGCTGACCTGAAAATATTTTAGAGCTCTGCTCCTTAACTAATGGCACAAGTGTCAAAACTCCAGCCTTCTGCTCCATCTAATGTTGGAGATTAGCCCTTATGGACATCATCTTCAGCCCTTCCAAAACCTATAGGTAGTTATACTATCTCTAGTTTGGCAGTTTGTCCACAGTTGCAAGCTTGGCTCCCTAGTTATGCTGACATCAAGTTAGAGACAGTAAAGCCCAGAGATTAAGATCTCAGATGTTTGAATCAGAAAAATCCAAGTCCATATTATTTTATCTGAATACCTTTTGGCAGATTTCTTAACCTCTCAAATGGTTTTAGCTTCCTCATCTGTAAGAAGATTATTTCAACAATTCCCATATATATCAGGCTTGTTCTGAGCATTAACTGTGATAATGTAAGGATAGAGCAAGTGCTCAATCCGTGGTAAACTTGCACAGTGCTTATGTGTCAAGCATGAGTCTAATAACTTTACATATATCATGTTTAAGCCTCACATCAACCCCATGAGCTAAGTACTGTTAATCCTATTTGATAGATGAAAAATCTGCAGCACAATTGGGTTTAATGACATACTCAAAGTCGTAGAGCTAAGTGGTAATCCCAGGGTTTAAGCCCAGGAAGGCTGGTTCGAGAGTATGCCCTGCTGACCGCCACACTAGGCTGCCTCTATATTGGTAGTTCTTACCATTGACGTTATTGTCCCTCCCTACATGATCTCGGTAAAGGGAAAAATGAAAAAAGATTGAAGCTTCCTTTTCTGCATGAGGTCATTCTTCCTCCTTTCTTTTACCACTGACTTATGCTCCCCTTTCACCTTTCCTGTGCAGGAGGTAAATTTATAGCCTCTTCTCTCTGTCTTGTCACTCAAGCCCAGCTCTCCTCCTTATTCCCACCTCGCTAGAAACTTCCTATGCCACTCCATGCCTCTAATCTAGCTTTAGCACCCGACAAGGCATAAACTGACAACAAGTTTCTTGCTTGAGGCAATTAGAGCCAGTCTCCATGTGTTTTCTAAACTCCTAAATCTCACTGTGCTCTTAGAGACTGCCTTAGATTGTCAGCAGCCTTTCAAAACATGTCTCCCACAGCTACACACCACGAGTGACCAGATTAGACGCTTATGAACCCAGTCACTTCCTATGACTTGGATATTGTACTTTTCTTTTCTTTTCTTTTCTTTTTTTTTTTTTTTTTTTTTGAGACAGAGTCTTGCTCTGTCAACCAGGCTGGAGTACAGTGGTGGGATCTCAGTTCACTGCAAGCTCTGCCTCCCATGTTCAAGCGATTCTCCTGCGACAGCCTCCTGAGTAGCTAGAATTACAGGCACACATCACCACGCCTGGCTAATTTTTGTCTTTTTAGTAGAGATGGGATTTCGCCATGTTGGCCAGGCTGGTCTTGAACTCCTGACCTCAGCTGATCCACCCACCTCGGCCTCCCAAAGTGTTGGGATTACAGGCGTGAGCCACTGTGCCCAGCCTATTGTACTCCTTTTTATACTGTCTTTGACCATGTTGGCTCTCTTAGAAGCCATATCTGGATAAGCCAAGTTAAATTATATTAAATTTATGATCAACTAAAGCATCACAAGAAAATCTTCCAGGGATGATCATCTCATCCTGTAATAGTAAAATAGATATTTTGTTACTTTTAGCCTTACTAAATTTTATCTTATTGATTTTACACTTGCATCCAACACTGTCAAAGTATTTGGTTGGTTCAAAAGTAATTGCAGTTTTTGCCACTTGCGGGTTTTGCCATTATTTTTAATGGCAAAAATCGCAATTACTTTTGCAACAACCCTAATAATTTTGATTGTGGATTATGTTATCTTTTATATTAGCTACTTCCAAATGTTCTGCATGATCTGAAAATCTTACATGTGCTATGTTGATTTTTAGAAAAAATCCACTTTCATGGCAAACAGTTATCTCTTGAAAGACAGTCATCACTTAGAGTCAGCATGAGCTCACCAAGACCAAGTTATGTCATGCTTCCCTCATTTCCTTTTCAGTAGGGTCATTATTCAGTTATAGGAATGCTACGCATAATTGTACTTAACAAAATCTCTGATTATCTTGTTGGAAATAAGAATGTGAACTATAATCTTGAAGATGGTGCGTGCTAGGAGAAAGCTTATTCAACATCTCTACTAAAAAAATACTGATCAATGACTTCAGATCAAACTAGATGATGTCTGTATAGGAACATACAGCAGTTCAGCACTGGACCTTGTCTTGTACAACTTTTGCATAAAAAAATTGCAGTGTACTATGCATGAATAATATATAATAGTATAATCTTACTCCCGCTAGAAAATTGGGATACTTTAAAAATCTCTCGCACACTTGCTTTTGTTCAAGAGTGCCTACAGTGCTTTTGATGTTGATCAAAAGCACCCTTACTACCTGAGATGCCATTCAGCTGGTCTGGAGATGTGAATACATGCGAAGTGTATGGTCTGAATTGCAATTCCTTCTTTATATTATTTACTGTGCCTGGTGCTTTCAAGTTCCCATTTTGTTTTTCTTCTTGGAGAAGACAGAAGCAAAATAAGAGTTGAGTGATTCTGCTGTCTGTCATTTGTTAAAGTGTATTCAACATTCCTCAACCCTCTGTGTGTTTATCTGTTTCTTCTTACTTTCCACAGTTAAAAAAAAAAAATCCTCTTCTGTTCTGACATTGTTTTCAAGTTTCAGCTCATTCTGGAATTTTGCATATCTGACATTTTACAGGTCTGAGCTACTTACTCAACCAGTTTATGGAGCACACATTCTAATGGAGGAAGGTAGACAATAAACACGATAAAAAGGTGAGTTATATTGTATATTATAAGGCAAGCATAGTGGAAAAAATACAGGAGCACAGAGATTTGGAGTTTCGAGTTGGGGGTGAGTTGCAGGTTTAAACAGGTGGTCAGGGTCTCCTGGGTGGCCCAGCATCCTCAGTGAATGAGGAGACTTGAAGGAGGTGAGCAGTGGGCGATTCCTTCGTGACCGATACTAATTACATGTCTCTTTCTCCTTTTTATGCATAGGCACTTATGTTCTGAATCAATTGTAGAAAACAAGAGGCTGTCACATTTATTACCCCTTCAATTTTCCACTAACAACCCTCTCTCTCTCCCATCGTCTTTCGGTTAGGGACTAAGATCCACAGACTAAACCTGTGTCCAGTTCTTAATTTCAGCTGTCAAATAATCTTCTCTTAGCACACTGTATGCATTTAGCAAATAGTTATTAAATGAATAGAAAAATGAACAAAGGCCACTAGCTATTATTGACTCTCACTAGCTAATAATAAAATATAAATAATAATTGATATTAAAGCTTCTGGGAACATAATCCCTTGATTGGGATTCTTTGAAGGAATACAATGCAAGACAGAAAGTAGACAAAGACAGTGGGTGAGGGGTTTATGGTTTGGGGCTGAACCCCACCCTCCATGCAGTGCTTTGAGGAACACCTTGAGATAGGTGGGCATTGAAGTTCACCCCCTGAAGCTGCCCCTGAACTTGGGAACTGTACACTCAGACAAGGATTCTGTGAGAATAGGGAATGGGAAAATCACCCATGAAGTATTTTCCGTGTAGCTTTTAATTTTTCCAGCGAGCTCTGCTGTCAGTCACCACAAAACAAACAGCAAGCAGTTTTTCCCAGGGTCCCACATCTTGGGCGGGCTAAACGCGAAAGGCCCTTGCCAAAAATTCCTGAACGGGCTATGCTGTTAGTAGGGAAACAAAACAGCAATTCGCAAATCATGGGGTTCTAACATACTGTGTAAAAAAACTATCTGGAACACACTTTTTTCCTTGGCTTGAAATAGGCAAATGGTGGAAACCTAATGCACTCTGTATTCTGTGGACACAGATAAGGAGAAAAAGTAACTTAGAAGATAAGTGACCATATCATTTTTTGATGTGAAAGCGTCTCTACGATTAATCAGAATGGGAAATAGGCATAAGCCAAGACTTTCTTAGGCAAATGAGAATACATGGTGATCCTATGTAGAGGAAAATACTACAGGCAAAAGTATACAGAGAAGTACAGGTAAAATTTAGTGTTTTTTTTCCTACAGCCCATTTTATACACCTTTGACACTGCCATCTCCAATCACAGAATCACCGCATCACAGAGTCATAAAGCTCAAAGTGGGCTTAGACATTATCTATGCCCATCTACTCAAAAGAAAATCCAGGCACTCAGTAGTATAGGCAAGCAACTGGAAGCTGGTTAGAAATACAGAACCTCAACTGGGTGCAGTGGCTTACGCCTGCAATCCCAGCACTTTGGAAGGCCGAGGCAGGCAGATCACCTAAGGTCAGGAGTTGAAGACCAGCCTGACCAACATGGAGAAACCCTGTCTCTACTAATAATACAAAAATTAGCCAGATGTGGTGGCGCATGCCTGTAATCCCAGCTACTCAGGAGGCTGAGGCATGATAATTGCTTAAATCTAGGAGGCAGAGGCTGTGGTGAGCCAAGATTGCACCATTGGACTCCAGCCTGGGCAGCAAGAGTGAAACTCCATCTCGAAAAATAAAAATAAAAAAAAAAAAAGGGAAATGCAGAACCTCAGGCCCCAACCCATACCTGTTGAAAAAGAGTCTGTTTTGACAAGATTCCAGGCGATCCATATGCCTATCAATGTTTGAGAAGCACTGATTTAAGCCTTTTAACAAATCAGGAAACTGACATTCCAGGAGATTAAAAATCTTGGTCAAGGTCTACTAGTTATATCCAGGGCAGAATCTCATCTATTCCATCATGCTAGTTTTATTTCCAGTAGGCAGTGGTCCTCTCCTGCCTATCCCATCTATAAAAACCTGAGGCTAGCAGAGAATAGACCCAAATTCTAGGCCTGCTTTCACCTCAAATTCAGGAGAGTCATTGCACCCAGTTTCCTTAGAGGTAAAAAGAGGAAATTTGACTATATTGGCTACTAAGTATCCTCCCTTCACGTTCTAAAGTTCTATAGCTCTATGAGTTGTGGAGCATCTAGGAAGCCCGCAGCTAGATGAGAGGCATCATGGAAAATGTAGTGGAGGACAAGTGTCTTGATTAATGCCTTTCATGAGGAAGGGGAGGGGCATTCCAGAAGGTGAAATGGCAGATGCAATCATTTGTTCAGAGAAGGGAGTATCTGGGCACAATGGAAGGAGGTGGTATGGATTATTTGCAAATTAGAAGACAAAATAAAAAAGGCATATTTAAGCACATTCTTAGTAAATTTAGACAGTGCATACAAAATAGCCTCTAAGTTAACACCATTTTTCCTCAGTTGGAGATAACATTTTTATTCACAGCTTCTGAAACTTTTCCTCCCCAACTTTGTGCACCTGTGCCTTATGGGCAGTATGATGGTTGATTTCATGTGTCAACTTGGCTAGACTAGGATGCCCAGTTGTTTGGTCAAACACTAGTCCAGATGTTGTTATAAAGGTAGTTTTTAGCCATGCGGAACTGTGAGTCAATTAAACCTCTTTCTTCATAAATTACCCAGTCTCACGTAGTTCTTCATAGTAGTGTGAAAATGGACTAATACAGAGAGCGTGTCAAGAATGAAGAAATGCAAATGCACTTTGTGTCTCTATGGATTTGCATTTCATATAAATGGATCATAAAATATGTGGCCTTTTGTGTCTGGCTTCTTTTGCTTAGCATAGGTTCATTCATGTTGTGGTCTGTATCAGTGCAGATAATCCTTGATTTATGACTGGGTTATGTCCCAAGGAAACCATCATAAATGGAAAATATTATTGAGTCAAAAATGCTTTAAAACACCTAGCCTACTGAACATCATAGCTTAGCCTAGCCTGCCTTCAGTGTGCTCAGAACACTTACATTGGTCTACAGTTGGGCAAAACCATCTAACACAAAGCCTATTTTATAATAAAGTGTGGAATATCTCATGTAAGTCAAGCCATTGAGCACTGTACTGAGAGTGAAAAGCAGAGTGGTTGTATGGGTGCTTGAAGTATGGTTCCCACTGAATGCATATCATTTTTGCACCTCCATAGAGTCAAAAAGTCTTAAGTCAATCATCGTGAGTCAGGGACTGTTTGTACTTCTTTTCTTTTTATTGGCAAACAATACTGCATCATATGGACATACCACATTTTGTTTATCCATTCATCAGTTGATGGTTATTAGTGTTGTTTCTGCTGTTTGGCTGTTATGAATAATGCTGTCATGAATATTCATATACGAGTTTTTGTGTGAACATATGTTTTTAATTCTCTTACAATTAGAGATTAGCTAAACAATGTAATAAAACACTATGGAACTATCAAAAAGAATAATATAGAGTTGTATATGCTCATATGGTCAGAGTGTTAAATGAAAATGTGAGGTACATTAAAATGTGTATTGAACAAACTCCATGTATAATTGAAAACAAACAAATAAGTGGATAAATATGGAAAAAAGAATGAAGGAACTGGACTTAGGAGGAAAGTGGTTATTCCATTTTTTCTCCCCAAATGCAAGCTGTAATGTGCAGATACCTGTAGAACATTCAAAAGGGGACCTACCGGTGTGCTTGTGTTAAAAGAAAAAGAAAACAACAGCAAAAAAAACATACAAAACCCACCAATTACATCCCTTAAAGGTAATCTTATTTCACCTCTGGTGAGTTTTTCATGAATGTACAATTAAGGTAATTGCCAGTAACTAGGTGAGTTTAGCCAAATTAGGAAGTATTTGCTATTCTAGAACTTGTGTAGGCACAATTAAAAAAGAAAAAAGAAAAATCATTAATGTTCTTGAAAAGCTTCCAGTGTTTTCAGTCCTACAGTGCCACTCAAAAAATTACCATCCATCTTAGTTTTGTCCCTGTGAAGCCATCTATTTATTCCCTGGGGGCGCTCTCTTCTTTCTATGTCTTCCTTTTGTTTCCTGGAAATCCTTCCCAGACAAACCCTCTCTAGTCTGTTACACTGGGGTCTTGCCTCTCAGTGTTTATACCTGTGTGGTCGTGTCCCCTGGAATCTGGATTGGCCAACCACTTTAAGCCCCGGAAGTGTTACTGTGCCAGTTCTGTCCCTAAACCCTAAAAAGGCCTGTCAGCTTCTGCTTTTGTGCATCTGGGAGCCCTAAACCATTATGTAAAAAGTCCGGCTGTCCTGTTGGAAAGACACGTGGAGAGGCCCCATAACAAGGGGGAGGCCCTGAGATCCTGGATATACCAGCATCCCTCCTAACCCAGTGGCTAAATGTAGTGGCCTCTGACAAGACCAGCAGGGCTGCTACCCAGGTGAACCCAGTCCAGCTACAGAATCCTGAACAACAGCAACAATAACAACAAAAAACAGTTATTGTATCTTAAGTCACAAAGTTTGGAATGGTTTGCTATGTAGCAAGAGATAAACCAAACAAATAACTGACTCCTTTGCCTAAAGGGAGAGAAGTAATAAAGTTTGAATTAAAACACCCTTACTCCAAAGGGTTAAGAACTAACTTCTTCATTTTCAACCTAGTACTTTGATAAGCTACTCTTTCAAGTCCCACTTAGAGGGAGTGAGATAGTTAAAAGCCGAGTGACCTTGAGTAGTGAACTTAAATGGAATTTGTTTTTTTCAGCCCACATGTTTTAATCAAAGAAGTGTCTCCTTCCCATTAAAGCTCCAAATCTTTCATTTTCCTCTCTCTCTGCTGTTTCCATGTGCATGTTTGCTGAGTACACTCAAACACATGTTTATTCCCTTGAGCATTTCTTTATCTACCTTTCCGTATTTCCTATTCCTCAGAAATCCCTTCCCTTCACCGTCTCCTCTCATTTTCCTTTTCCTCTCCTTATCCAGTGAGTCATCACAGCTCCTGGTTCTCTTGAACACTGGTTCTCAAAGTGTGGCCACTGTCCCAGCAGCATCCACATCACCTGGGAATTTTTTAGTAATGCAAATTTCGGACTCTACTTCAGACCTACTGAAGCAGAAACTCAGAATGGGGCTTGCAATCTGGTTTAACAAGCCCTGCAGGGGATTGCAGATGCACACTGAAGTTTGAACACCACTGCCCTAGAACAGGGGTCAGCAAACCCTTTCTTTAGAGGGCCACATTGTAACTATTTTAGGTTGTGTGAGCAACAAGGCCTCTGTTGCAACTCTTCAACTCTATTGTATGAGGAACAGCCACAGACAGCTGTATTCTAACAAAAACGTTACTTATGAGCATTAATATTTGAATTTCATATAATTTTCATGTGTTACAAAATATTGTTATTCTTTTGCTTTTTTCCCCCCAACCATTAAAAAATGTGAGAACTAATCTTAGCTCACCAGCTGCATAAAAGCAGGCAGTGGGTTGGGTGTGAACCACAGGCCTCAGTTTGCAGACCCCTGCCCTAGAACATCTCTGGTTTGCTCTTACTGAGGACACATTTTGCTGAAGAATCCATCTTTAATTCAAAGGCCTTTTCTTTCTGAGGCCCCCACATGATCTATACTCTCCAGGCCATTGGTTTTCCTTAAAGCTTTATCTTGAGGAAATGGCTCAGCTGGGATATTGGATCTCACCTAGGGAGGCCTGTATGTGTCCCTTCAGCCAGGGTCTACCTTCCCCAGCAGGAGAACTGACTATGGCTCAGATCAACCTTGATGGGAGCAGATTCCAGCTATTCTACTCCCAAGACCAGTAGTGTAGTCCATGCTGAGCCAGACTTCTGGTGCTGACCCCAAATAAACCAAAAGTGTGGAGTTGAGGTGGCCCCTCCAGAGTCATCCCAGGGAGGGATGATATTGGACTAGATTACATCCCCACAGCAACTGCCATCTGGAGTCATTCTCCCAGGATTGGTGCTCCCTGGAGTCTGGATGAGGTGTCATTTGTTTAGTGTCATTCCAAATCAGACCTTGTGGGTGGTCCAAGGGAACAAGGATTATGGGTCTTGGCACAGTTGGGAGAGATTGCACAGGGAGTGGTGGGCGGGAATGCAGCAAGCATTAGTCTTATAATTTTAAAAGAAGAAAACAACATGAATCCTGCCACTCTCTGAGATGCTGACATCATTTCTCCCTCTTCCCTTCTCTTCCCAGGGGAACATACAGACACCTTAATGGTGGCTGGTGTTTATTTTCCCATGCTGTATACAGTCAAAAATACCCTTAAAGCCATTAAACTGCTATCTCTGCCACTGCTCTGAGAATTGTTATGTTTCCAGGCTCTGGAGGTAAATGGCAAGCAGATGGATTTGTGTGTGTGTGTGCTATTAAAAGAAGCAAAACATTTTGGGGCTTCTTGTTTCTGGCAGAGCTGAAGATTTTGTTATTGTTGTCGTCAAATAAGTAAAGGAGAAAGGTGTTAAATTGGCGAACTTCTTTTCCTGCTTCAGAATCAGAGCATATCCCTCTCCTGAAAAAGATCAACAGCACAGTACATCTATCATTGTACTTAGGCTTCCCCATATGGATCTCAGCAGTAGCTCTTCAGTGTGGTCCAGGGGTAGAGCTCAGCCTGAGCAAAGGGGTGGCTTCCTAACCTGCAACTGCATCACACTGTGCAGGGGAAAAAAAAAAAAAAAAAAAAGATAGGTAGAATGATTAGGACAATAGTCATCAGCAGCAATTACCAGGAACCAGGCATTTGACACAAAAGATAATGAAATAGAGGCACAGAGAAATCGGGTAACTTGCTGAAGGTCACCCAGTTAAGTGGCCAACACTGATTGCAGTTGTAGATGTACTTGGCTCCATGTTCCCTCAGTCACTTTATGCTGCCTCCCAGCATCGACTAGTAGGGCCCTTTTACTGATCATAGCCCTTCAGGTACTACGTACCATGCATAGTACCTGAAGCACCTTACGTAATTAACTAATTTAATTCTCATCATTACATGAGAAATACCATGATTTTCCAAATTTACATAAGAGGCAATTGAAGTACCAAGAGGAAAGAACTCCTCAGAGCTAGCAAGTGACTCAGTCAGAGTCTGAGCCCAAGCCCACTTGCTCCAGGGCCCTTTCTCTCAACCACTGCTCTATAGGCTCTGGAATCGGACGACAGGGCTGCAGTCCCAGCTCTGCCACTTACGAACCGTGTCACCTTTGACAAGTTGTGTAATGTGATGGAGCCCTCAGCTTTCTTACTTGTGACATGGGCCAAAAATAGTTGATAGTGAGAAGTACACAAATTGTCTCCTGAAAGCTTACTGGCCAGGCAGGTAGCAGATGTGTAGTAAATGGAGGCTACTCTTAGGGGTCTGGAGTCCGACCAGGCTAAAGGGTGGGAATGTGGGTGGAGGAGTAGACATGGATTTTTAAGACTTTTAAATCTTTTTAAAAATTTTTATATTTTAGAGACAGGGTTTCATCCTGTCACCCAGGCTGGAGTGCAGTGGTGCAATCATAGCTCACAGCAGCCTTGAACTTCTGGGCTAACGTGATCCTCCAACCTTGGCCTCCTAAAGTTCTGGTATTATAGGCATGAGCCACTGGGTCTGGCCCTAAATCATGTTTAATAATTTACTTTCCTTACAAAAAAATGCATACATTATATAAAATGCAGAAAATGCAGATAAGGATGAAGACAATAGAGAGTCTCATAACTCCAGGAGTAAGAGATTAACACTATTAACATTTTGATGCCTATTCTTTTGGTCTTTTTCCTGTGCATATGTACACCAATATTTTTATAAAGTTGAGATTATATTGTACACTCTGTTGTATGACCTTGTCTTTTTACTTATCTATTATGAACATATATCTACATCGTTAAATATTCTTCTATAATATCATTTAAAAATAAATATATGGTCTTTTTTGTATATACATATCTGTATAGTTACACTGTAATTTAAAAAATCAACTCACTATTATTGGATATTCAGGTTGTTTTCAATTATTCCCTATTAGATAAGTAAATCCTTGATAACTCTTATAGTAAGTAAGAATTACCTTCCTCTGCCTTGTGCTGTCTTCACTGAGTGTTTCCAGTGGACACAGACATTGGCATCATTTGAGATTTTAGTATCACATTTGAGATCTGTATTTGGGTCCCGTTCTGGCCATATATTTACTGTGTAACCTGGAATAAATTACCCTTTCTGAGTTTCGGTGTTTTCATTAGTAAGTGAGTACCAATAATAATAGTGACTACCTCATGAAATTATTCCGAGAGTTAAATTGAGAGACTTAGCATAGACCATCAATGTGTGTAAATGCTGGGTCAAAGGATATGTACTATTTTGGAGACAGGATAAAATTGCTCTATTACCTTCCAGAAGGGTTGAGCTATTTATATCCTTGACAGCAGTGTAAGACAGTACCCATTTTCTCGGCAACTTGACAACATTGAGTATTATCATTTAAAAAAATTTGCCAACTTGATGGGCAAAAAAGATACAGCATCATTTTAATTTGCATTTCTGATCATGCGATTTTTAATAAATGTTTACTTATGTGAGTCACATGGTCCTGCTGACCGTGGAAAGAGGAGACTGATAAGCGAACAAAGGTACCCAGAATGAAGGATGGCAGAGTTATAAAATACGCAGCTGATGGGGGAGACAGGGCTTGGAAGAACGACACTTTATAAGCATATAAACTGTCCCTCTAGAGATCTGAACTCAAAATTATAGGCAGCATTGTATATTGGGTTGTCTGGGAATTTGAAGCAGCCAAGATTCAAAGCTTGGAAAGGAAGTTTAAGTTGGAGGACAGACAAGGGAAATGAGCCTCTTTTTCACAGGATGGTTGGCCACACGCCTCTGAACACTTTCAAGCCTGGCCCCGCTCCCTATGTGGTGGGGAATCAGTTCCAACAGCCCCTGTGTCTGAGGTGCTCTGCCCCCCACTCTCACCGTCATGGAAGGAATAGAGCAGCAGGGCAAGACTGCCATCAGCTTGATGATGCAATTCCTCTGGCAGCTGACAACAACGAAGGGCAAAACAACCTCTGCCAATGAAGGAGCATAAAAACCCTGAGTGTTAGTCCTTGGCACTTCTTCACGGCTTTATTCCACATCAGAGGAAAATAACGAAGCAAGATGTAGAAACAGGGCTAAAATTAGCCTTCCAGATTCTATTTTATAAGACTTCTAGAGTGTCACCCCCACACACCCACACACAAACAGTAATGAAAGATATTTTCACTTTTGCCAAGCTCATCTATTGACTGATCCCTTGCCTGAGGTCTTCTGAAATGCACTTGTTACTCTAACCTGGAACCAGGACTTCATTTATTCATTCAGTCATGCTCAACACTCTGAATACAATGGTATAGAAAATACGCTCTTGTCCTGTAGATGCTCTTAGTGACCTGGGGAAACCCTCAGCCACTTGCGAGTTTTTCCAACTCAGTGCTTTAGAAAACTTGCAAATACAACTATATATTAAGTATGTGTGTATATATATGTATATATACACACACACACGTATATATTTAAATTATCATTGCTAGTAGGTATCAAGGAGCATTCAGTGACTCCTCTCCTCTTGAAGAACCAAAGCTGATGAAAAGAAGGCCAGGTAAGGTACAGACCCTGGGTAGAAAAGGAACTTTTCTGTTCTGAGAGCCACATACCATCCTGGGACCTTCCTCTGCCTTGTGCTGTCTTCACTGAGTGTTTCCAGTGGACAACTCTCAGATGCCCAGGAGCTGCTCTGCTGGGTGCCACACCACTCCTCAGAACTTCCAAATAGCTCTCGTTGCTCCTACTGGGGAACATGCCCAGATATTCTCACTGCTAGGCTCTTTTTTGGGCTCCCAGGTAGCACTTCCTCAGCACCCACCTCTTGGCAGAAGAAGCCAATACATTCCCTTTAGATCTGGAGCCCATGAGAAAGAGATATTCATACTACAAAAGGAGAATCTTTAGAGGGTAACCCCAGACATGTAATTATTACCACAAGATCTTTGAAAGCTCTGGCAGAGATTTTGACTTGTAATCATCTGGAATCATTGCTTGGTAGACTGGGCAATTGTCCTGCATCTTTTAGGACTAATGATATTGGAAATGAGAGGGACACTGCTTGGCATATGGGATTGTAAATAGCAGCAGGATGGACATGCTGATGGTCCAGCTTCTACAGGGCACGTAGCTGTTAACTGATGGAATCAACAGCCTAACCTTGCACAACAGCCTAACCTTGCAAGGGAAAGCCCCCCACCCCTTGCTTATCTCTGCTGACCCAAGGAAGCATCTTGGGTCCCCTGTTTCCTCAAGATTTCCCCTGACCAGCCTCTCAGGTCACTGATCTTGCCTGTCCTATTTTTCTATCTTGACACCTTCTTGTGCACCTCCAAATAACCAATCTGTCCCCATGTCTCTCTGACTTCAAATCCTAACTATCTCTCAAGTCTATTCAGTTCTGATTATGTTCAGCACCATCACCCTCTTTGTAGCCACCATCATCACTCCCCACGACTCTTGACATTTTGGTCTTCATATTTTCAGTCTTGTTCCTCTTCCATTTATTCTCCCCAGCAAGTCTGGGAGACCTTAAAATACTTCAATGGCTTCCTATTGCTCTTTAAAAAGTCCCAAATTTCTAACATAGCCTTATGGCCCAGGTCCTTGCACATACGTTCAGCTTCTTTCTGCCCCTGTTCACTGGGCTTCCATTAAGTTGGTGCAAAAGCAATTGCAGCTTTTGCCTTGAAAGTAATGACAAAAACCACAATTGCTTTTGCGTCAACCTAATAACACCTTAGCCATAGCCATCTTTTGGTTTCTCAGACCACACTTGCTCCCTTCTGTCTCAGGTCACTCATGTTTCCCTCAGTCTAAACCACTTATTCCCCATCCCCCGTTTAATTCCCTGAATTGTTCAGATCTCTGCCCGCAACTCTCTTCCTTATAGATATCCATCCTCACTTCCTGGACCAGATCAGATCCCATGCATATTCTTAGCTCTCTATGTAATGTGTCCATCATGGCCCTTTTCACAATTCATAAATTTATATTTACATTATCATTTAATTGACTTCTGCAGCCAATTAGGCTCTAAAATACACAAGGGAAGAGACCAGAGTTTCCTTCTCACTATTCAATTTCTGGCACATGTTTGTTATATAGCAGATAATCAATAAAGTACTTATTAAAAGAATGAATAAAGAAATGACTTAACAAGACCAGTTAGCTTTCTCAATAAACCTTAAGATTTTTTTTCCCCCAGAAATAAAATACAATGTATGTATGATTTTTCCTGATTTTGTCACATTGGATACTTCAGATAATAAAATCAAAGAGGCCAATTATCTCTGGGGTTCCAGGGATTGGGAAAACAACCTGAGTTTTCACCCTTTAATGTCAATTTCATAGGTTACTCTGGTGATTTAAGGTGTGCATGGAGTAGAGTAACATAGTGAATGGGTTTTATTATTAACTTTCTTTTCCCCAGCACCTCCTACCCTTGACCTTACTCATGAGTCCTTGTCAAAAGTTTACTCAAGGATCCCTTCAGCATCACAGGCTCATGGTCTTCTTCTTGCTGCCTCCAATCATTGGTCATTAGAAAGGTGTTTCTTGAGTGTACACACGTGTAAGAATGAACACATGTATGTGCAAAAACTGTGTATTATGCTTTCATTTCCAGCTTGGAATATGACCCTCTTTACCCTCTCTTAATCTTAGATTTCTAGGTCCAGCCAAAATTCTGTAAGAGTAATCGTTCCATTTGTTGAGTAATTACAATGTGCTTAACACTGCTGAGTGCATTACATAAGTTATTTCCTTTCATACTTATGAGTGGTAGGGTGGGTATTATATTTTCTATTTGAAAAAAAAAAAATGGGTAAGAGCATCAAAGCTTAGAGACACTGATTAACTCATTGAGTGTCATCTGGCTGACTCTGAAAGCCACACACGTACTCGCTATGCCATGCTGCCTGCATTTATTCCACAAAGCATTTCTTGGTCGTTTTCATTCTTACCGACTTCCTCTTCCTCTGAATTGTTACAGCTCCTTCTGGCTGTGACGCTTGGGATTTCATTATGCTCTGTGCAAATTTAGGAGGTCCAATGTAGATTCCCTCTGTCTCCCCAGCTGTCCTTGTGCTGCAGGAGGGTAAGGGCTACCATATCTGCCCTTCCTCACATGGAGCCCAAGTTGGACTAAAGAACGTGGGGTCTGCATAGGCATATTTTGTAGTTAATTACACCCACCCCATGGCATGAAGTAGTGGGAAGGAGGGGGCAGGAGTTCATCAGGGGAGCCATCCACAAGGGAAGGGTGGCGCAGGGAACGTCCTGCAACAAGTAGGCTGCCCAGTGAGTGAGCCACGACTTTGGAAGTGTTGTGGTAGTTTTGTTTACATTTGCACATGTCCCAAGTGGCTAAGTAATCATAGAAGTATTGCTTCCATGGAAAGGGCAAGCACAGACCTCTTCGAAAACAAACTATATACATCTTGTCAATGGAATGGCATTCTGCAAAATAGAAAAGCATATGCTATGTGGTGGTGAGTGTTAGAACAACAAACCGTAGCTTAGTGATGCCTTCTGAGCAGCTTGTTTTTGCTTAATTACAAGTTGCTATAGCTCTTTCCCTTACTCAATTGTGAGCCTCTCTCCTAATTGTGTCTCACAGATGCCTAGTGAGGAGGTTATTCCGCTTGTATTTACATCATTACCAATCCACCATCAGAGTGTATTGCTAACTGGTTCTCCTACAAATGCTTGTTGGATTTGTTTTGTGTTTTTAGTTTTATGTTCCATTGCTTGACTACTTTTTCTTTGGTTTTAATCCAGACTTCTACTTCAGCCTCTGCTCATGAAGTCTCCCTCTCCCGAGTCCTTTGGGTTGCAATAATCAGGTAGGTTACTTTCTCTTCCAGGCATTTAAATGAGACTCACTCCTCTGAGTCCATTTTTAGAAAAGTAGGCCAAAGTCATAAAGAACAGCCTTCCTGAGTGGTGAGTTTCTGGCTCATCATTAATCACCTCCTTGTGAACAATCGGGAAAGTGAATCCCATGTGACTCCAGGCAGGTATCAGGCAAAATCCTCTGCTGAGTCCTGCGAGAATATAAGTAATTTTATAGAATGTGAGCAAAATAAGTTTTCCATTTTTCTAACCTGAGGTTTCTTTTTTCCTTTTAAAGTCTCAATAACTTTTGATTTTATCTTCTCAATCAATCATAGGAAATGATTCTGAGGAGTTTGTATACTCAGTAGAGTAAGAGTGCTCCAGTGAATAGGGGGCATAAAGAGGTGCCCTCGTCCAGTGGGAGGTGGTCTCAGTCTTTTCTCAGAAATAAGTCCTACTTGATGAGTTGGATTTATTAAACCAGCAGTCAACGGCACAGGGGAAGGCAATGAGCCGAGTGGACTCTTCAGTTCTAAATTGCTCTTACTTAGTTGTGACCTAGCTCCATATGATGAATTTATTATGGGTTCCAGCCCATAATAAAGAGATATTCACACTACAAAAGGAGAATCTTTAGAGAGTAACCCCAGAGTTGACATGTAATTATTATTGCAGGATGTTTGAAGGTTCTGGCAGAGATTTTGATTGCAATCATCTGAAATCATTGCTTGGTAGACTGGGCAATTATCCTGCATCTTTCAGGAATAATGATCTTGGAAACAAGATGGACACTGCCCTTGCTTTGGCATATTGGATTTCAAACAGCAGCAGGATGGACATGCTGAGGGTGCAGCTTCCATAGGGCACACAGCTATTAACTGATGGACTCAACAACCTAACCTTGCACATTGCCATTAGAACCAGGCCTCTCATACTGAGCCACTAGCAGAAGCAGCCTCCAAAGCAGTCAGCACAGTTACTGAGCACAGGAGCCTGCAGGAGTTCTCACTGTGGAGAGACGTCCATTCATAACGTGGCCTTTCCCATCCCAATCTTTTAGGTAGAAAATAGCATCTCCCAGTCCTGTAAGGACAAGCATGGAGCTGCTGAATGCAAGGACGGGACACTGTAGACAAAGTCTGCCTATTTTATTGTACTTGAGAAGTCACCCCAGGAAGAAATCTTTAACTTAATTATAACCTAGGCCAAAAACTAAAAATATGTGGAAGAAAAGGAGCTATGCCAATTATTTTTTCAGCATCTAATTTGAAAATATTGCCTTACTTTCCAGCTCTGTACAGCTTAGAGCATTCATTCATTCATTCATTTGCCATGAATCAGAGCCTGTGCTAGGCTTTGGAGATAGAGATACTCACAGGCTGAAGAGGTGGGTGGATGGGAGTAGGCTCATGATTGATTCTGCTTCCTCTTTAGGATTTTCTTTTCTTTTTTCTTTCTTTCTTTCTTTCTTTTTTTTTTTTTTTAAGATGGAGTCTTGCTCTCTTGCCCAGGCTGGAGTGCAGTGGCACTATCTTGGCTCACTGCAACCTCTGACTCCCAGGTTCAAGCGATTCCCCTGCCTCAGCCTCCTGAGTAACCGGACTACAGGAGCACACCACCGCGCCCAGGAAATTTTTTTGTATTTTTAGTAGAGGCGAGGTTTCATCCTGTTAGCCAGGATGGTCTTGATCTCCTGACCTTGTTATCCACCCACCTCGGCCTCCCAAAGTGCTGAGATGACAGACGTGAACCACCACGCCCGGCCCAGGATTTTCTTTAAAATAACGTCACTGGAGTTGCAGTTCCAGTTTCGGTTACTTCCATTTCTGGAGGTAACTGGCTAACTGAATGGGGAAATGTTATCATTATCCTAGAGACTCAAGTTGAGTGGAGACACACACTGAACAGATGACATGCCAGCAAAACTTGCCCCAAAAGTTGGGGAGGGGAATGGTGCTCAACTGAAGGCAGCTGCTCTTGGGAGAGTCTTGACGGAGACCTTTGCATTGACGGTGCCTGGCATCAGTGATTGAGGCGGGGCCATCTGATCGACTTTTGTCTCTGAAGGAAAACCCTGAGGAAACTCCCTACAGCCCTCAGTGGCTGGTGGATGGATAAAGAGGTGGAAAGTAAGTTGCTAAGACTGTGGATGGTCTTTCTTTCTCTCACCCTTTCTTTCTTTTCTTTTCTTTATTCTTTCTCTTTCTTGTTTCTTTCTTTTCTTTTCTTTCTTCTTTCTTTCTTTTTTTTCTTTCTTTCATCTTTCTTTCTTTCCTCTCTCTCTCTTTCTTTCTTATTTTTCTTTTTTCTTTCTTTTTGATGGAGTCTCACTCTGTTGTCCAGGGTAGAGTGCAGTGTCACGATCCTGGCTCACTGCAACCTCCGCCTCCTGGGTTTAAGCAATTCTCCCGCCTCAGCCTCTGAGTAGCTGGGACTACAGGCACCCACTACCATGCCCAGCTCATGCTTGTATTTTTAGTAGAAACGAGATTTCACCGTGTTGGCCAGGCTGGTTTCAAACTCCTGACCTCAAGTGATCCGCCCGCCTCAGCCTCCTAAAGTGCTGGGATTACAAGCGTGAGTCACCGCTCCCAGGCAGACGGTGTTTCTAACCAAACAACAGGGTAGCTGCAGGCTTCAGACCTTCTCTTTCTGCTTAACTGGTTGTAAAGAATATTCATATTGCTGGAACAAGAGGAATAAGAAGGGCAGCTGTTTGCTTTCTGTGTGTGTAACAGAGATGTAGATGGCTGTGCTACATGAGAGAGGCCCAGAGGGCAGGAGAGAAGGAAGTGTCCATGCTTACTATTATAATTTAGTGTCTTAAGATTCGTATTGTGTTAGTTATTTTG